>NC_059427.1:86210992-86517789 GCF_021028975.2 Sphaerodactylus townsendi
GCACCCCCTGTCTCTAGGCAGGCATGCCACTGCCCCTTCCCCAACTTCATGACTGAGAGTGGTCCATAAGACGAAAGTGCATGCCTGTAATAATGACCATGCCACATAATCTTTGCTCAGAGGCATAGCCAGGGGGGAAAGTGACCGGTGCACTAGTGCGTCCTCCACCCCGTCCTGCCCTGGAACGCCTCTGCCACGCCCCACCACGCCCCCTCCATTCCCATTGGAGTTACACCTCTGTCTTTGCTCCAGTGAGTTGGCAGGACATCAGGGCAATCAGGCTGTTAAGGTTTGTTGGATGCCATGTGTTCCTGGAAATAGGAGCAGGATTTCTTTTGCTTCCTAAACTTGCTCCATTTTAATAGAATTCTGTAACTACTTCCTCAGGAAATTGTAACATGCTGGCAGGCATTGGTTCCAAGCAGAAAAACATCTCATCATGAAGCTTAAAAGGCAAGGATGTGCTGTAATTACATCTCTTGTGAACTGGCAAGATTGTGAGATGCCCACTAACCTACACTAAAATGCACACTGGAGGTTATAATAGTAGCTAATGCTCTGATGGTTGTAGTTAAGGCTTTTTAAGAAGCTTTTTCATTGTAATTACAAGTCTGGGTCCTAAATACATTCTACTCCATTTCTGAAACACATGATCAGGGCAGAGTAGTCATTAAGTGTCATGTTCTGCCATGATGCGAATTGCAGTGAAACAAAGCAATTATGCTTGCCTGCCTAATTCCACTCTGCTTAGGTTTCTAAAACATATACCGGTACTGTGAAATTACAATTTTATAACCAATTTTTAAAAAATCAACAAATAATTTTAGTAGGAAAGTAAAAGCAAAACAATGTAGGCAAAAATTATGAGAAAGGGAAAAAAAGTGAGGGCCAAGGATTAGCCCATATAGCGGTAGAAAAAAATTAGTGTCATGTATCCTACCACTTGACACATGGGATACCACATTTTCCTATACTTCATGCTGTCCCTCCAGCCTTCCGTCCTCTTTTACAAGTACAACTCCAGTGAGGAAAAGGGTCAGTTTCATCCCCTTGTTTTTCCTCACTCCTACCTACCAGCCTGAATGGCTGTTCTTCCAAACAGATTCCGTGACTGGGAATGATGTTTTGGAAAGTCAGCAGGGGCTGCAGGAATGGACAATAATCCAAAAAAAAAAATGGGTGCCTTCTGTATTCAGATGCTTGGATAACTCAGGATCTATTTTTCATTTGAATTCAGTAAGAATTGGAAGTTGCCATTAACTAGTTTTGTTGAAGGCTTTTATGGCTTGAATCAACTGGCTGTTGTGGGTTTTCTAGACTGTGGCAGAGGTGTACTGGCCGAAAATGGCTCCTGGGGCAGTATTAGTTCCTGAGGGGCCCCCTTCCTGGTTTCCTGCATTTCCCTGGCTCCCCACCCCTGTGCCCCATTTATGGCAGCCAGCTGCTCCTGCCCTCCTGCTTCATCTGCTGCTCCTGCCCTCCTGCTGACTCCTGCTTCAGACGCAGCAGGAGGATGGGGGGGGGGTGCAGTTCCTGCCCTCCTACTTCGGCCATGGCTCTTGCTGTCCTGCCGGCTCCTGCTTCAACTATGGCAGGAGGCAGGGGGGTGCGTCTCCTGCCCTTTTGTTTCATCCATGGCCCCTGGCCTCCTGTCAACTCTTGCTTCAGCGTCAGCAGGAGGGCAGGGGGAGCGCAGCTCCTGCCCTCCTGCTTCAGCCATGGCTCCTGCTGGCTCCTACTTTGGTCAGGAAGGGCAGGAGCCGGGCCATGGCCATGACAATCAAGCCACCCACTGCCAAGCCATGGTCAAAGCATGAACTGGCAGGAGGGCAGGAGCCGAAGCAGGAGCTGGCAGGAGGGCAGGAGCCAGCTTGCGGCCATGGCTCAGCAGCAAACAGTTCCTCAGTGGGCACCTAGCCTGCAGCTCAGTGGTGGGTGGCTCAGGCAGACACCTGAGCCAACCGCCAAAGGGCTGCTTGCTGTTGAGCCATGACCACAGGCTGGCTCCTGCCCTCCTGCCAGCTCCTGCTTCAGTCGGGAGGGCAGGAGCTGGCCTGAGGCCATGGCTCAGCAGTGAGCAGCTCAGGTGCCCCAGTATGGAGAGAGCTGCTGTGCACCAGCTGGTGCTCGGTGCCCTCCACATTACCCAATGGGAAGTGCCATTGCTGCATGCCCCTACTGTGTGGCCATGGTCTGGTAGTTTTTCCTCTTAATATTTTCACTCACCCTAGATGTGAGTGACATGTTAGGAACAAAAACTACCAGACCATGGCCACACAGCCCAGAAAACCACAACAGCCAGTTGCCATTTACTATCAGTACAAATTGCCACCACTGTGATCTTTGTCATGTATATGTAGTGTTGTAGTCTATGTGGTTATTTGCAGCCCATTTCACCCTTAGGGTTCCACAATCAATGCAATACATAGTCAGAGCTACACTATCATCAGTCAAATACCTTTTCCTCTGTTCTGCAAAAAGTAACACATGAAATTGCTCTTTCTTAACATTCTCAAGATTTTCACAATGGTGATTAAAAGTGATTACAAAGTACAGACCTTTTTTTCTTACAATATTCTTTGTTACTAAGTAACAGAGCCTTCCCATGTCCTGATCTTTGGCTTTTTTCACAAACAGCACTTCCTCAACTTGAAGGTGTTTTCGATTCCATCATTTCCTTCCATGTTTGTTTGTACTCCCTTCCTCAAAACATTGTTTTCTGGTCACCATAATGTTTGCCACTCTTCCCGCACATATGCTGCGGTGATGCTGCATGGTTTCACTGATTCAATGGCCCTTACACATATAAAAAAAAAAAAGAAACACAAAAAAGGGTGAAATTGAGAAAAGTGAGAGAGGAGCTTTTTACTTGAAAACTTAAAAAAGACACAGGTTGGCAGAAAAATCTGAAATTTAAAAAATTGGAGAGTTTAAAAATGCCAAAAATAACAAAAGAACACTTTTAGCTTCATCAACAGAATTCCTCAATGTCTATTGATAGACAACCACAGGTTCCATGCTTGGTTCTACCAGTAAAGTACAGTGGGAGTGGGCAGGGTCATTTATAGGGCCATTTATATTTTGGCCACTGAGAGAAAAACAGAAAATGCAACAAATCCTGGCTTAAAGTGTCTGGAATACTGGAGATATTCCCATTGACCAATTACTTTACCCAACAATTTCTAATTTTTCAAAGAAGTTGGAATCATCACAGTCTCTCTTAGACAATCAGGATTGTGGGTACTATATTAGGGTATACTCCATGGAGTTACAGGACTACCCAGCTTTTTCATTTGAATACTATATTTCACTTTTTTTAAATGTTCAGAACAGCAAATTAAGAAGCACTTATAAAAAGGGGTAGGTGGGTTATTGCCAGAGCAAGGCTATTTATAACATTGAACAATAGCTGACCTTGGACAAGTATGAACGTTTAACCAGCCCAGCCTTCGCCTTGCCATGGAGCATACCCACCCAACAGCCTGGGGCTTCATTCTGTAATCAAGATTGCCAAGATGTTGCACTAAGGGTGGAGTCATGGAAGAAAGAGTAAACAAAGGCAGGGGTGTTCAGGCAACTCAAGAAGCATGTGGTTTTTGTTGTAAGCGAAGATGACATTTTGTTTTCTGCCCCTAAATTATTTATAATAACACTATTTCTTAATATTGATTTATTTTAACCTTCTCATGGCTGTTTTTAAGAAGCTATTGTGCACAATGGTTTGAAGTTCTGATTACATCCTTTTCCCACTTACAGGTTTTATGAAAGGATTTTCTATATGAAAATGCTTTAAAAAAACAAATCCAGGGTAACAAAGTGCCAGTCCCAAACCAGAGAAATGTGAATTCAAGTTGTGCTTACAACCATTATGTTAACTGTGGGCCAGCTGCTTCAGAGGCATAGCTGGGCCATAATGCGTCTGGTGTGCACTCTGCATTCCCCCGCTGCAGTTTCCCCCAGCACCACCCCCTTACCTTAGTTCAGCCTGAAAGTGCAGGCTGGAAAAAGGGGCCTGTTCACTTGAGGCTGAAAATGGCCTGGTGGGAACTACACTTCCCAGGAGACCTTGGGCCTCATGATTTTCTGTCCCCGTAGGCATGTGCCTGGTGCAATGCGCACCCCCTTTCCCCTGGTCGCTCCGCCTCTGAGCTGCTTTCTTGGGCCAAGTTGTTTTTAGGATGAAATGGAACAACTCTTTTAAAGCCGTATTTTATTCCTTGGATAAAAGGTGAGATAAAATGCCTCCCCCAACCATCTACTTTTTATGTTTCCATTTCATTTTGTGTTGGTAAATGCAGCACATTATATCGAAGATACTTTAAAAATTTATATGAAAGATTAATTTTACACTTAGAAGAAGTCAGTGACTGTACAGCATTTGTCAGAAACTGGGGCATTTTTCGCAAGAGTTGTTTACATTGTTTCATTCTGTCAAATGTCTCATGTTGTTTTTTTTAATTTCTGCACATGTTTTCCTCTGATTGGTTTTTGGAAAATCTTCCCTTCATTTTTCTCTCTCCATGTTTTCTCTGAGCACTTTAACCACAATGTTTTTCAATCTGTTTCAGAGAAGCTTTCACTTTCCAAATGAAATCCCCCAAACTTTTTTTGCTCCAACTCATCAGAGTTCCATTCCATGTTCATGCCCCCATTTTTGGTTTTGCTCTGTGATGGAGCAGGAGAGAGACACAATATTTTTGCAGGCTTTCCCCCTTTCCTATCGTCTCTTTTTTCATTCTTCCTTCGCTCCCCATTTTACTCCTCCTTCATCCTGGTATCGTCTCACTTCGCGCAAGTGGAAGGAGTGACAGCAGGGAAGGAACAAGCTGCAGTAAACAACAACCCCCCTCCCCTTCACAGCCTTGCCTATGTATCTTCCTCCTCCCCCACCCTTCATTCACTTCACTGACTCCCTTTCCTCCCTCCCCTCATTGGTTTGTTGGTGGGCTGTTGCAGTGGCGTAACTAGGCAAACTGGAGCCCTGGGCAAAACCTGAGTTTGATGCCCCCCCGGCGCGTGCCCAATGCAACGCACGCACCCCCCCTTGTAGCTACACCCATTGGCGTATCTAGGCAAACTGGAGTTTGGCGCCCCCCATGGGCAGCCACCCTCCCCCACCATGACCAAGCAATGATTTTTTACACCAGGTTGTTTCAAAGTCACCATCACATTATAGAACATGCCCCAACTCACAAATCTGAGCACAGCAATAAGCCATGCCACACAGCAGAAATAATTTTTTGAAAACATTTTCAGAATGCTTTCAAAATGTTTTATTACTGCTATGAAAACATTTTATGGTGTTGTATCCAGTACCCCCAATTGGGGGAAACAGCATCACTTTCAATGTTTCAAAGGAGAATCTGGGCTCCCTAGTTTAAACAAGTGATGCTGGAATCCACCCTCCAAACAGCATCATTTTCAATGGTGTTTAAACTAGGAAGCCCAGATTCTACTTTTAAATCTACCTTAAAGGGAGAATCTGGGGTTCCCAGTTTAAACAACATTGGAAGTGATGCTATTTTGGGGTTGATTCTCCCCCACCCTGAAACAGCATCACTTGCAATGTTTAAACTGGGGGCCTCAGATTCTCCCTTTAAATCCATGTCAAAGGCGGGGGGATTTAAAAGGAAAATCTAGGGAAATTTGAGAGGTGCCTGCTGTCAGGGGTGTAATTGTTAAGCTAGCAGCACCAAACTTTCAGAGTATCTTTAGGAGTCTCCCCTAATGATGCCACCCAGGTTTGGTGAAGTTTGGTTCAGGGGGTCCAAAGTTATGGACCCTCAAAGGTGTAGCCCCATCTTCTGTTAGCTCCCATTGGAAACAATGGATGATGGGGCACCCCCTTTGGGAGTCCATAGCTTTGGACCCCCTGGACCAAACTTCACAAAACCCGGGTGGTATCAGTAAAAGATTCTCCTGATGATACCTCCCAGGATTGGTGAAGTTTGGTTCAGGGGGTCCAAAGTTATGGACCCTCAAAAGTGTAGCCTCATCTCCTATTAGCTCCCACTGGAAACAATGGGGGATGGGGCACCCCCCTTTGGGAGTCCATAACTTTGGACTCCCTGAACCAAACCTCACCAAACCTGGGTGATAGCATCAGGAGAGTCTCCCAAAACATCCCTGAAATTTTGGTGCTGCTAGCCTAAAAACTGCGTCCTCTGCAGGCCAAAAATGGAAAAACACTGAAAATACAAATCCCACAAACAACCCCCCCCCCCCCCCCCCCCCCCGGGCTGCCCACTTTGGGCAACTGCCCACTTTGCCCAATGGGAAGAACGCCTCTGGGCTGTTGGTGTTAATTAAGTCAGCAGCAATGGCAAGGCAGAAAGAAGAAGATAAAGCAGACTTGAGGGATTTGCTTCAGCATCTGTCTTGCTCTCCTCCTACTCTACATGTTTGCTGCACACAAGGAAGAGACGTGTGTGGAAGCTGCAAATCTGCCCAGCATGACCAAACAATTTGACAGTTAAATATTTAATTGTTTCAAAATAAAGAAAAGTTGCCCTTTTAGCACTTCAGAGAAAACACTCACTTTGATATCCACCCAAAAGCTACATCCACCTCTCTTTCACGTTTCTGAGATGGAGATAACAACAAAAAAGTGTCTGGTGTGAAAGAATCTGTGCTGCTAGGGCATCAAGAATTATAACACTATAATCATTATTTACGGATATTGATCCTCTATTTATTGTACAATATTGGCAAATATTTTGATGAACTGTTTTTAGGAAAATACCCACTTCACTTTCCTAATCCATTTAGGCTTAGTGCTTCCAGAATATGCCCTTTTGTTTCTGCATCACAACAGGTACTCTTTAGATGCTGACAGGTATGATTCTTGCACTTGCCCCATCATTTCCCACCAAAAATATAAACATAGGACCTAACTAGACATGTTGGCAACATCTCCGTGGTCAGACCTGCCCCGAATGAGAAGCAGCATTGGTTTTCATATCCTGCTTTTCTCTCCTGTAAGGAATCTCAAAGGGGTTTACAGTCACATACCCTTCCCCTCCCCACAACAGTACTTTGTGAGATAGGTGGGTCTGAGAGAGTTCTGAGAAAATTGTGATTAGCCTAAGACCACCATCAGGCTTCATGTGGAGGAGTGGGGAAACAATCACAGGTAAGAGTAGGCCGCACATGTGGAGGAGTAGAGAGTCAAATCTGATTCTCCAGATTAGATCTCCAGATTAGAGTCCACTTAACTACTATGCCACACTGGCTCTCTTTATCAGGTAACAGAGTGGGGGCTATTTTCAAGTTTGTTATGGCTTGGCATGGAACCCTTTCCTGCCTTCATTTTTGTAACCCCAAATTCTCCTATGAGATCTTTTCTGAAATTGTTACACTGCTGAAATATAACTGAGCAGTCAACACAATATACCGGTAATTTAAAATCAATTTTGTTCTGTATGATTAACTTGACGTGTAAATTAGCAGAAAGGTTAACTTAGCATGCAATTTGGTATAATTTATCTTTTATCATAAAATAATAAATGCTCTACATTGTGAAATCATGCTCTGCATTTTGATATAATTTGTCTCTTTTATTATAAAAGAAGATTGCAGACCCCACCTAAGGAAAAACAAAGGATCATCTTAATAGCTATTGATGTTACAGGCCACTAGAGGGACCTCTTGCTTAGGCCTGTGGAAAATAGAAACTCCACTTCAAAATGCATCAGTGTTGTTTCTTACCCCCACCCCATCCCGTATCTCCTTATTGCAAATTAAGTAAAATGAAGAGAAAAAATAGTATATAGTTTTTCACCTCAGTAAAATGCTGCAATTATGGCCACATAAACGTGTTCTAAGGCACAAGAGCCAAATAACAACAAAGCATGGCACAGTATAGTACAAATTAAATCCTTCCAACAGTACAATCCTAAAAAGAGTTATACTTTTCAAAGTTCACTGAAGGCCATTATTTAAAAGGGTGTCTCTCTGATTAGGATTGCTCTGTTAATGTCGTTGATTTAAGCGAATAAGTTGATTCATGCCTAACTCTCCCGCTGGAATTCATTAGACAAAACTTTGGCTGATTCCACATGGGCCAAAAACAGCAGTGTGAAAACAGTGTGAAAATGGTATAAAAGGGTTTAAAATGGTGTAAAAGGGTTTCTTGACTTGCTGTTTTCGCAATTCATTTTTTTATTATGCTGTTTTTGGCCCCATCTTGGGGAATCAAATTGCCTTTATCTGAACTACAATGCTTAGTGGTCAGCTTTTTTACTAACATTTTAAAGATTCCTCTAACAATAATATTTATTTCCATATTATCCTTTTTAAATTAGTTAAAGTCAATCTGATATTTTGGGGGGTTGACATAAATCGACTGAAAGGTCAAGAGAAGGAATAAACTGCTTTTTGTCTACCAGTATTTAATGGTTTCAGATTCAATTAAGCATACCTGCTGGTTATTCCTTCCTACTACTGCCCCTCACATGGCATCAAATGACAAACTCTCCCAGCCGTCAATGGCAGCTTTGTGGTGGGGGGAGGGGGCAGATGAGAGACTGTGAGAGGAAGATCACTTTAAAAACCAGACACTTGTTTCCTCCGTTTTATTATTCTGGAACTTGTGTTGTTTTATTCCATGCTTTACTATTGGTCTATGACCGTAAATACAGAAATCTGAATCTGACACCAGACACTGATGAAACTGGGAGCTTATTTGGATTTTTAAAAGTACATCACCATCTGGATGAAGTAATGCTTGCACAGTCAACTGGTATCCCTCCTAATCCAACAGCCAGCATTATGCATACAGAAAGCTTTTAAAAATCCTCCTGGCTACCACCAGTTTGAAGGAGAAATGGTCTCTTCAATCTCCTCCCCATTAAACAACTGATCTCCAGCCTTAGCTTTCTCATAAAGGCCCTGCACATGCTGTGAAGGAAACCCTGGTATCCATGTGGCCCTTTGGATCCCAACCCTAATTTGTAGGTGAAAAAACCCTCTATGAATTGAATTCCTTTATTTTACTCAACCTGAAATTAAAAAATCAAGCTATACTGTATTAAAGCCTCTCTCTAGCATTATGTTACTTATTATTATGTTACTTATTACTTATTAATACTCTCTGTTATTATGAAAATGTTACTTATTTATCAAGAATGGGTAAAAAGAATCATAACCTTAAATTAGATTTAAAAGGGTGCTTAAGATAGCACTGAAAGTCACCTAATGGGTCTTTGATTCTCTTTGATTCTATGCATCCTAAATTGTGCCATTTTAACATCTTATTCCAAATTTTCTCTAATAAAGCTCTTTTTAGTTTTTTACTGTGAATTTACTGTGTGAATTTACTGATGCCAAACTCAGATGAGCTTGGTATGTTACTGTCCCTTGGCTGGCCTGCTGCTCCAGTGCAGCAGGTGAGAGAGTTCTGAAAGTCTCACCTAAGGTTACCTAACAGGTTTCATGTGGAAAAGGGGGAAATGAAACCCAGTTCTCCAGATTAGAGTCCATCACTCTAAACCATAAAACAAGCACAAATCCTGACCCACCTGCTCTTGGATCTAATTACACACATGTACACTAGCGCACGCGCACGCGCACACATACACAAAACCCAACACTTATCTGGTTAAATAACAAACAAAATATATAATGAAATCATAATGGAAACCCCATACGCATTTTCAATGTGAGTTTATTGAACATATGCAGTTCGGAAATGGAATCAGAGCAGCAAGCTCCACTATCAATCTGGGCACATTCAGTTGAAGATCATAATCCAGGTTACATATTCTGATCCTACTGCCCTTTCCTGGGCTTCAAATTAGGGATATGAAATATTCCAGGAGTGTCAGGATTGTCCATGATGCTGCCATCCCCACCCCACCCCCAACACCCCTGGGCATCTGAAAAATCTAGATCAGGGGTAGGGAACCTGCGGCTCTCCAGATGTTCAGGAACTACAATTCCCATCAGCCCCTACCAGCATGGCCAATTGGCAGAGGCTGATGGGAATTGTAGTTCCTGAACATCTGGAGAGCCGCAGGTTCCCTACCCCTGATCTAGAGTAAACCCTATGGTATGGACAACTATGCTCATATATTCTGTTCCATGTAATCCACAACAGCTTCCCTGATTTCACAGGGCTTGGGTGTGCTCTGATTATTATTATTCCACAGCAAAAGCAAAGCTCTGTTGAACTAAAAGGAGGCCTGTTTTGGGAAAGCTATGAAATCAAGACAGCGCAGCAATTAGCAACTCGGTCAGGACAAATTCTAGTGTTGGGCCCCCTACCTCCTCCTCTAAAGCCAAGGGACTCCTAGTGGCATTTCCAGCACTTTCACTTGGCATATGAAACACACTAATGGTGTATCACTAGGCTATTAAGCCACAGCAGGTAATTGTGGATCCTGGGCACTGCAGAGTGTGCATGCTTGATTTCATGCTTGGTTTTTCCAGCTGTCTTAATTTTAAAGGAAGTAAGTTACTCTGTTTCATAAAATAACAATCACAAGACAGAATGTAACAATATAACTCTCCCTCTTAGCAGAGTCATGACCTTTCATAGGTAGATGTTTGCTGTAGATGGAAGGTTGTGTTAAAAAAATCAAAGCTGGAGAACAAATTGAGCAAGCTGTATTCTGACTGGGCAACTTTTCATCTTCTCCTACTTCCACTCTGAAACCACAGAATACATCATATTAGAACCAACTGAAAATTACACAGAGCAGTATACAAACTACAGAACTCTTCATCACACAGAATATTTTAAGGGCGCAGGGGGTAACTGGATATTTCAGGCCACAATCTTAAGGTCTTATCTTGCTGGCATCGTTATGTGAAATACTAAACAGACCTGCAAATTTAAAATAGTGCTGGTGTCAGCTTTAACTTTTGGTCTTCTGGGATAAAAGAAGCAAGATATGGAGGCACCCCACTGAAAATTCAAAGTCACCAGTAACTAAGCTTGTCTTTTGCTTGCTGACAGAAGGCAACCCCCAACCACTGCTCTTCAATCCCTTGCCCTCAGTGAATTGAGGAGTGGAAGAAAAAAAGGGGGAGAAGAGTAGCATTGTTACTGAAGTCTATGGGTTCTTCAGTTTCTGTGGTCTTTTCTGAGGATGTTTTGTTCTATCCCATAAAACTCAACCTTCCCCAGGCACTGCTCAAAAATTAGAACCATGAGGTACAGTGAGAGGATATTGCAGGTGTGATGGGAGTATCCATTTTGAGAACAAAAAGTCCGTAAAGTTCCATCTCATGTGCGAAATGTTCAGTCACAGGTGCTAGCCTATTAGCACACCTAATTTATTCGTTCAAGGCTACTGTATAGTCTCTGAGCCTTTGCTGTGTCATCAACATTAATTGGGAATATCTGGACATGCCAGTCTGAGAAAGTTTCACTCTGTGAGGGATGGGGGTCTCAAAAGTTCTGATCAAAGTGTGTGATGATTGGTTGCTGATGAATCACCTGTTACAGTGCCTACCATGGAACCTGCACTCCTATTTTACTCTTTTCTCCCCACCATTTCTGCTGTTGCTGTTGGAACTCTGCGCATGTCCTGAAACAAATGGAAGTACCTACTGCTTGTAAAATTGTATTATGTAGAGAATAAGCTTTAGCTAATTTCTGGTGTCACTATACTGCAAGTTTCTATGAGTAACTGCATTTTAAGCCTGCATTTATATAATAATTACCTTAATAAAGCTTTCATTAATTTTTACATCTGTGAGTTTTGGTTCACAACCACTAAGCTGTTGGTAATCCTCTGTGGGAAGAGAGACCTTTTTATTATGGCAGAGTGTGTGGAGACAAAACGCAGCAGAGCTTACCCAGGCATGCATGTGTGTGGGCAGCAAAAAAAACATTAGGAACCAATTAATAGTTTCTAATTAATAAGAGGAGTCTTTATTAGTGAATTCCATTCTGGATAGAAAAGTTGAGAGATAGGTTCTCCATCTTAATCTATCTGGCTGGATGGTGAGGGATGCTATCTGCATCTTTCTGCATAAATGGTGCAAAGAAAGAAGTTCCCTAACAGCAGCAATCTATACATCAAAGGGATACTGTCAGAGTAGTAGAGAAAAGGTGCTCAGTGTCTTGACCCCCTCTAGCTATCTTACTCACTGATCAGACCCCCTCTGTCTCTGAGGGAGGAGCCAATATAAAGTCCTTCACTTCCAGCATACTCTATGACTCATTAGGCTCATTACGCACATGCAGAATAATGCACTTTCAAACTGCTTTCAGTGCTCTTTGAAGCTGTGCAGAATAGCAAAATCCACTTGCAAACAGTTGTGAAAGTGGTTTGAAAACGCATTATTTTGCGTATGCGGAAGAGGCCAAAGGCCTGGTCAGTGGCTTTTGACAGCAAGGACTATAGTTACCTTTCTGTACAGTTTCAGGCAAAGTTTTCCATTTATTTATTTGTTAACTTACTTCATTGATGACTAAACTTTTTCTCCACTACGAACCCTTCTTCTCCATTTTACCTTCACAACAACCCTTCCAGAGAGGTTAACTTGAGAGGGTATGACTGGCTTAAAGTCACCCAACAAACTTCCAAGGCAGAGTGGAGATTTGAGACTGGTTTTCCCAGCAGTTGTAGCCTGACATTCTAACCCAGGGGTTCCCGCTTTTTTGAGCCTGCAGATACATTTGGAACTCTGACTTGGCATGGTGGGCACAGCAACAAGATGCCTGCAGGAGACAGAGACAAACAAAAAATGATAGTTAACTTCAGCAACGCAGTGTAAATCTTTATGTTGTGGTAGCAGCTACTGCCAAAACAACATTTTAAAAAATCTGCACAGGCAATCAAATCTCTAATAGTCAAGCAGGATCTTTGCTGGGCAAAAGCTTCAGATAGCCCTACCCATTTCTTAAGACACTTGATGGGCAACATAAAAGGTATTGGCTGGCACCCTGGCACCCATGGGCACTATGCTGGGGACTCCTGCTCTAATCACTATACCACTCTTCAAGGCAGTAATTAAACATCCAATCCAGAGAACTCCAAAGGAGAGAAGAAGTGGAGGTGTATAGTGTGCATCCAGTGGTGCTTAAAAGTTCACATGACAAGGGTAGTTCTGGAGAAGCAAACTCTTGATATGCTGACATTTTCTTTGTCATAGGGTAAGAGGCAAAAGGAACTTTTCCTTTTAAGCCTGGAAAGAAGGGAGGGGGCAAGGAGGTGAGAGTGGTATAGCTTCTGACTGACCAAATGGGTGAAGGGAAGTTTATGTCCTGGTAATGTTTCTAAATAAGGAAACCACAAAGTGGTCTGCAAGGGACAAGAGTGTATGCTTGTTTACAATCTAGACCTCATTGGAGAGAGGAATGCTGGTATATTTCTTTGTGCTTTTTTTCTCCCTCCTTTCAGTGGAGAGTTAATGTATAGGATAGAGGTAATACATAGAATCATTCTGTGGCTAGAGGCTCACTGATCCTAAATCCTAAAATCCTAAAAGGCCCTCCACGTTCATATAGCCAACCAGCAGTGACTTTTAAGAGCATCATTTTAAGAGCATGAAGTCCTGGGTTATCCTGCAAACAATGACGACTACTTTTGAAAGTTAAAAAATCAAAGGGATGAAGTAGAAAACAGCTGTAGCAAAGCAAAACACAAAAGAGATGTGTAATAATGACAGCAATAACATATTTATTCAGTACCACTGCCAAGGGAGGGAAGATGATACGGTATAGCCTGATCTCATCAGATCTTGAAAGTTAAGGGCACTTGAAAAGAAGACCACCAAGGAAGATTGCAGAGCAAGGCAATGGTAAACCACCTCTTCCTCTCCCTTGTTTTTAAAGTCCCTTGCTAGGACAGCTATATGTTTATTGCAACTTGACAGCACTTTATATGCACACATCACTGTGTAGAGAAAATGCACTAATTAATGCTTCCTCCTGCTTTGGAAAAAGGGATCCAATTGAACAATAACCAATTAATGAAGTTCTGAGAAGTGGAAGTGGCTTTTAAACAACTAGGAGGAATTGAAGCACAAGCATGAGGCTTTAATTACTACATTCCTTTTTTAGGCTGCAAAGTGCTTATTAACATGTTTGCTTTATCACAATCATGATTTTACAGTTGCTTAATTATGATCATACAAGGTTTTAAAAACAAACACTGTGCCCTCCTAGTGCACCTTCCACACCTCCCTCCCTGCTGCCTTTCTCCCCTGTACATCTTTTCCACTTTGCCCCCTGTTCTTCTTTTTTCCCCGCCTTCCACCTGTTGCTGCCTCCCCAGTCTGCATCCTTTGCTGGATCTCTCCTCCCATCCCATCAGCAACCATGGGGGGGGGGGCAGCAGCAGCAACCGCGGGTGGGGGGACGCCATCAGCAACTGCAGGGGCCCCTGGCAGCAGCAACCATGGGGGGAGGGGCACTCACCGGCAGCAGCAACCTCTCTGAGCAGGGTGTGTGTGGAAAAATCAGGTCTTGCCCCTGGGCACCATTTTCTGTCAGTAAGCCTCTGACTGGGTTATGGCCTGCTTCCTCAGGCACTTTGGGCTCTGAGTCCTGGCTAACCTGTTGTTCTTCCTGCAAAGCCTGCAGGCTGTTCCAAACTCAGCCCCTGTTAGTTCCCAACCTGGTCTGACCAGAATCTGCTCATCCCCTGAGGACTCTGCAGAGAATGGGGCCATGATAGACGTTCTCCACATCTCCAGGGAAAAGATCCTTTCAGGAATGCTAACATACCATCAGTGTAACATAGGTCGTTTCTGCACGGCCACGATGGGGGTTGGGTCGGCATACATGACGCCCACTTGCAAAGGGGAAGACGGTGCCGCGGAGTGCCATCGCCATCACCCGCGGAGCGCCATCAGAGCACCATCGTCTCTGCAGCCATCCAGCACGTCGCCAAGGCCAGGGGATATGCCCCCCCTGCCCTGTGCGACTGCTCCGGCGTCGCAGGGCAGGGGGGCGTGTCCTCAGGCCTCGGTGACGCGCCGGACAGCCGCAGAGACAGTAGGTCGACCGGGTGATGGCACTCCGCGGCACCGTCTTCCCCATTGCAAGCGGGACCATTCGTGTGAATGGTCCTGGGTGGGGGGGCTGGGTTGGCGTCATGTATGGAAGCCGCAGTTTTCCGTAAACCTTGCTCGGGAAGCAAGGTCGGAAAACGGCGGCTTCACTCCGCTCAGGAGGTGTGAGGGCTACGCAGCAGCTGTGCCCCCCGTGCGAACAGCTCCCTGGGGACAGCGTTTTTGCCATCCCCAGGGCGCTGTTTATGGTCTGTGCGGAAAGGGCCATAGAGAACAAATCAAAAAAGAGGAGGAAGATGGAACTTAGTTACTCCACACGTGGACAGGTAAATTGAAACTGAAGTTTTTTTAAAAAAATCAGCAACAATTTGTTTTGTAAAGAAAACACATAAAACACAGGAGTGCAATGAGAAGACTACTGTGTTATATATATTCTCTGTAGAAAACACAATCTAATTTCAAACAAAAAGATTATGTGGAACCAACTTGGATGATAGCTGTCTCTAAACCATAGAAGTCATACAGCATGTATATGTATGGCCGTTAAGTCACAGTTGGGTTATGGCAACCCACTAGAATTTTCAAGTCAAGAGATATTTATGAGGTGATTTGCTATTGCCTGAATATCATGACCCTGATATTCCTCAGAAGCTTTTATCCAAATACTTGCCATGGTCAAGGTTTAAAATGTGTGACTGGTCCAGAAGAGTAGCTGGGCAGAAGTGTGCCCAGGACACACACCGTGTTTTCCGCCCCCTTGCGGACTCGTAGTCCAACACTTTAACTAGTACACCATCCTGGCTCTGTGCTTGTACAACTATAGTAGGGAAGTAAGTGCTAGTGCCCTGAATACAAGGTTGACAGTGGCAAAATGTGCTTAAGGTTTTACTTGTATATTGGCTCTAATCTCTGCATGTGGTAGTAATGGAGCAATTCAGAAAGGAATTAGAGATATCATGGAAGGAAAGATTATTTTTAGTGCAAGTAGCATGTCTTTTGAGTCATAACACAGAACAGTTACCCATGAATCAACTTTATTGCTTTCTCAAGTGTAGAGTTATGGTTGCAGAAGTTACAGCTTGTAATGATCATGAACAAAATATCAGTGCTAAAATAAAATTATAGTAGGAAGAAATATGCACAGATACTTTTTGCTCAGCATTGGATCCCTTTCACTCACTCACTCACTCACTCACTCACTCACTCACTCACTCACTCACTCACTCACTCACTCACTCACTCACTCACTCACTCACGAGAGAGAGAGAGAGAGAGAGAGAGAGAGAGAGAGAGAGAGAGAATCATCATCTTATAAATAACAGTTGTGGAAACCTTGTCTTGCTTTTTATCTACCTATAGAGCATGATAGAACTGTTTGCTTGTTGGAAGCATATCTGTGCTGTGTACTACACTCATTTATGTTCCACAAGCATCCACTTCTATGCCACGGAACCATGTCTAAATTCTTCAGCCTTTCTATCTCAGTTCAACAGTCCACATGTCTTGGCATCTAAGAAGACCTGACTTTCTATTTAATCTGCTTCTTCAATTAAAACAAAAAGTAAACAGTTTTCTGCCAATGAGGTCTGTCTGATCAGATGAACCATTAGGAACCAAAATGTTAATGGCTTGTGGAGGTATACATGTGAGAAATAGATTTGGGCTGATTCAAGTCCAGAGTTGAGGAAGTAGTGAATGTATATATTCCCAAATCTACCGTTGTAGTCCATCCACAGAGAGACAAACTTCAGGAAGCATCTCTTGTCCATTTGCTCCTCCCATTAGCAAGTTCCTCTAGCTTCTGATATCAGTAATTTTAAAAGTGGCTTATGGTACATTAAGGGGAAAACAAGCCACAAACTTTACTGGAAGAGGGCAAAGCAAAGCAAAACTGGAGCCAGCATGGTGCAGTGGTTAAAATGTCAGACTAGGATCTAGGAAACCCAGTGTTGAATCCCCACGCTGCCATGGAAGCTTTATGGGTGACCATGGGCCAGTCACACACTCTCAGCCAAACCTAACTCACAGGGTTGCTTGAGGATACAACTGAGAAGAAAATGGTGTAAGCCAGTTTGGGTCCTCACTTGGAGAAAGGTGGAATATAAATAAAGGAGATAAATAAACAAAATTGGAAAGTGGCAATTACTATTTTAAAGAAAAGAAACAATTATCTCATTAAGAGACAAACTATCCTGTAGACAATCATTATGCATAGATGTTATAGCAGAAATAAACATCACCCAGTTTCCACAATTCCAGTTCTGAGAACGTTTTGAATGGCATTAAGCCTGTAATTGAGTATGTTATCACTTTAAGAATAATACCATATTATTGGACAGTATGTGCAAGACAGAATGCATGTAATGATGTTCCACCCAAGAAGAGGGAGCAACTGGTTTGTTTGTGATGAATCCTTTCTCACTATCCTCTTTCATGCTAGAGTGCATTCTCAATTTGGGAAACTGCTATTATCAGAGAGTACAAAAAGCAGAGTTTTTACAGTGAAGGGGCCTTTTCATATGAAGTTTAAATCCAAGTTTCTTAAATTGGTCCATTACAAGAATATAAAAATATACATTGGGTAAATGGCAGATTTGAAAAGCTCCCACACATTCTACCCACCATTAACAATATATACACGAAGTACAACTAGTTGGGAAAAAGTCCAAATATATTTTTTTAATGTCTCATCATGTGATAAAAATGTTGTAAATAACCCACACCTGATCTTGCTCTGCTATTCCTCTTGGCCGTAGGCAGCACATCTCACAGAAGTCAAGGGGAGGATAAAATCTATTTGACTGCTCTGGCTTGATGCCTGAGATTAATTAATACATGCATTCTGACCTCTTTTCTCAGATCACTTCAGTTTTGAAAGAATTCTGCCTTTGACAGCTGTGAGAATGATACTACCCTTGATTTATGTTTAAGCCTTTCTCCCCTGTCCTTTAATAAAGAGTAAACATAAGTCACAATTAGACTCTGGATAAATTTTCATTAAGGCTTCTCCTCACCCCCCCCCCCCCAATATGTGTTTGAAATCATAGATAGCTGAAAGCTTTCTTATCAGTCACCCAGAGTCAGTGTTATTTCAGTTCTATAAACCAAATTCCAGATGCCTTCACTTCCAATGAATGCCAGATTTCACGGTGGCACAAGAGCTAAAGTAATAACTCCATCAGAAACTAAACAGATTTCCCTGCTGTCAGTATGTTTTCCCCATCATCATGAAAATCCAAACAGTTTCAAGGCAGGTTGTAAAACGTAACATTGTACTGCTTGTTAAGAAATAATGGGTCATGCATTTAGATACTGCAGAAGGGGCTTTTTTAAACCACATGCTTCCACTTCTGAAATACTGACATTTATTCTAGCATAAATGAGCCAGTTGGCTCAGCGTTTCAGGATTATCCACTGTGCAGGGCTGTAGAAGGAAAGGGAAAGGGAGGACAACATTCCAGGGGTCCTGGCCACCTTAGGGGCCTGTTGAACTAGCAAGTTGTAAGATTTATTTTCAAGTGATAACAATTGCAGGTCTCCTGGTGGGGCCTAGATATCTCCCAAAGTTACAACTGCTCTTCAGATAGGGTTGCTAGGTCCCTCCAGGCCACTGTCAGGGGACTTGGGGGGCGGGTAGTGGTAGGGTTGCCAGATCCAAACTAGGAAACTCCTGGAGATTGGGGATGGAAGTTGTGGAGGATTGGAACTTCAGTGTGGTACAATGCCATGGAGTCCATCCACCAAAGCATCCATTTTCTCCAGGGAAACCTATTTCTGTTGTCCAGAATTGACCTGTAATTCCAGAGTATCCCACGGTCCCATCCCTACTTCCAAGACTACAGCAATCATTGGAGGGTGGATTTTATGACTGCATTGAAAGGTGAACTTTGTGGCATTATATTCTGCTGATGTCCCTTCCCTCCCCAAGCTCTGCCCTCCCCAGATCTCCAGGTATTTTCCAAGCCAGAGAAAACAACCCTAGATTAGACCTTGGAAGTGTGAAAGGGGTCAAACTCTTGGCAGTCCTGCCTCTGTGATTGAAAAAATATTGCAGTTATGCTTAGAACACTGAAAGTGCTTACAATTATTTTGCTCCTTCTGACTATTTCATCACAAATTTCACTGCTTGAGTGATTACTTGATTTGTTTTATAAAAGGAAGATGGCAGCTCCACATACCAGTCATTCACAAATGGCTTGTCATGCCTATGCAAGAAGATCAAGTGGCAAATTATTGTTATTGTGCAGTGCCTGACCATGTGTGCATGAAACCTAAGTTTCCATTTTTTAAAAGAAGGAAATAGAAATAGGTCTGACCACAGGCGTTTAGGCCATACCATTGGTGTGGCTGTTGGATCCAATTGTGAAGCACATCCTGCCCTTGGCTAAAATCTATGTTCTGCTTTGAACTTTTCAACAGTGTCTCCAAAACTAAACCACTGGCAAGCCAAATACATTTGGCAGAAGAGATTTGAAGAAAACCTCAAAAATTGCTAATGTGTTAACTCAAGCTATCTGTGTTAATGTGGTCTGAGCAAGCAGGATACTCACAACATGAGTATCATGTTGGATGATAACAACTACTGTTCACTGTTTTTTTCTACAACTTCCAGTTTGCAAAATGCTTTCTGTTGCTATTCATGGGCTTGGATCCATTAGAGGACTTCTGTAGGTGGAAGGATTCCTACCCATACAACACAGCGTTCTGATCTCCCACCTCCCTCTGCAGCCCCTAATGCTCCTTGAAATAAGTAGTTGCCCTTTCCCAGTTTGGCATCTCATCTTGCTGGTACAGCATTAGGCTAGGGCAGAAGGGCAGTGAATTGAACCAGCCACAGTTGTTTGGTTCTCTGGTACTCATCAGGTGCTTTATACACAGAGAGCCAATTTTGAGAATTTATGCCTAGACTTACCAGTTGCCTGCCTTCAGTGGATGAACTTTCATCCCTGCCCTCAATTGCCCATGCTCAATCAAGTGAACAGCAAGAGACAAATTAATGGAAAAAACAATATCATAGACACTGAGATATCACTTATGAGTGGCCCACCATATATCAGCTTGACCCTTGTTCTTCATGGCTGAAAGTACATAGCTTGGCCACTGGTTTGATCTAGTTATCCTGGGAGGTAGCAAAATGCTGCTCTAAAGGAGTATGTAATCCTAGCTGCTTGGAAGGAAGTGTTCATGAGACCTATCCTGAATACATCCTTGGACCCAGATGATCCCAAGAATGATCCACTTGGAAGCCAGTATTCCAATGTTAGGCAAGTTGCCCAAGAAGGTGGTGTCAACATAGCCTCAAATGGTCTTCAAGAAGGTGGATTATTTAGATCCATTTTACCTGGGATTCAGGACTGGATTTCAGAAATGGCCTTGGCCACACTGACTGGTGATCTTGGCTGAAACAATAAAAGGAGTGTGAACTGCTAATTCTTCTGAATACTGACCAGCTAAGATTGTCTTCTCAAACCCTGTTCTAGCTGCACTGCTTCATTTCTCTTTATTCAGACTTTTAACTGTAGTTTTATGTTATTGTTTTATAGCCAGTGGTTTTATGGTCTACATTTCTGTGACTATAGTTTTAAGAGTATGGCTTCTAAACTCTGATTACACTGTTCATATGCCTGCAAGGGGTAAGGGAGTTCTCAACAATTTTATGGATCATTTTGATGGATGCTATTTTGATTGGTGGTTTGTATGATTTTGTGTGTTAGCCTTTTATTGTTTGTTTTTGTTTAAGGACTCTGGAATGATGATTTATCTGTCTACTAAAGAAACAAGTAAATAAATACATTGCCTAAAGTGTTATCAAGGATCTCAACTGTAGACAAAAGTGGGGCTGTGCTGCTGACTCAGTCACTATTCATCACTCTGCTAAGGAACAAAGAAATGTCTGACTCTTCAATGCAGCAGTAGATCAAGTGAGTTATTATCAGTGTAGCTTGGATGAGGATTATCTATGCAGCTGCTCCCTGTTTATTTGCATACAATTCTTGTTCCATGAACCACTAAATGATAAAAGAAAAGGTAACTTTAAATCAAAAACAGCCTTAACAAAAACTAGAGCATTATTTCTGGTCCAGATCTCTGAAGCTCAAGGATTTAGGTGCAAAGGGCCTTGTTGCATACATGTAATATCTATGGTCAAGTATGATGGCCTACTTAATGACTTCTTGATGCTATTATAATATTTTGGGGAAATTTTTACCACAGTGTGCATGGCTGTATTTTGTAAACCAGTTCTAGAATACTAGTCTGCTGAATGAGTCCAATTAGGTGGAATGGCAGTGAAATTAATTGTACATTGTACTGTCGAAGGCTTTCACAGCCGGAATCACTGGGGTGCTGTGTGGTTCGCGGGCTGTATGGCCGTGTTCTAGCAGCATTCTCTCCTGACGTTTCGCCTGCATCTGTGGCTGGCATCTTCAGAGGATCTGAGGATCAGAGGATCTGAAGATCCTCTGAAGATGCCAGCCACAGATGCAGGCGAAACGTCTAGAGAGAATGCTGCTAGAACATGGCCATACAGCCCGCGAACCACAAAGCACCCCATTAATTGTACATTGTTAGGCAGAAGCAAACAGGCAAAGTCTTACACATAGTAGGTCTCTCCCTTCCTGTTTTCTCCCATAAACAGCTATTTTTCCCTTTCTTCTACTCCCCATAGCCTGCTGCATCAAAATAATGTGGACAACTTAAGAAATGTATATCTTATTGGTAGTTTCTCTACATGGCAATCAAGAGAGATACTTCTGTTTAATAGCACAACATCTTCTGCATGAGTAACTGTTCTCATATAAAAGGTCAGGGGCATACCCAATAGCTGCTTTGGCCAGACTACTTTCCTAGAGATCCCAAGGAATATTTTTTTAATATTTTAAAAGTTGCACTGACTTTGAACCACTGATCCAGGGCTGGATGTAGAGATGTGATGGATGGTTTAGGGCAGGGGTAGGGAACCTGCGGCTCTCCAGATGTTCAGGAACTACAATTCCCATCAGCCTCTGTCAGCATGGCCAATTGGCCATGCTGGTAGGGGCTGATGGGAATTGTAGTTCCTGAACATCTGGAGAGCCGCAGGTTCCCTACCCCTGGTTTAGGGGTACAACACTATCCATCTAGCTCAGTTCCCCATCTATAAAATGAATGACACAAAATGTGAGGGTAAGTATGAGTTACTAAGGCAAATTTTCATCCTATACAGCAATGACATTGGTTTGACCTTTTTTGGCAGAGCAATGTAGAGTGGCGATGCCCCTTTGGGAGTGGGCAATATAAGAAATCCAATAAACAAACAAACAAACAATGCAGTGGGTGGAGGATAAAAGCCTGGATTCCACAGAGCATTTTCACTGACATAAATCCCTCCATTATCCGATCACGACTTTCTCATCTTCCCTCTGCCTCTGCAGCTCAAAATGCTATTTCTTGGGAACATCAGATTGCCTTGGGAACAGCATTCAGGAAGCATTTTTATTTTATTTTAAATTGATTTTATTGTTTTATATAAAATGCTGGAAGCTGCCCTGAGCCCATGAGGAGAAGGGCAGCATATAAAACTATGGAAATAAATAAATAATTTTTTGCCTGCTGCAGTAGAAAGGCGGGGGGGGGGGGGGAGCTGAAATCTTTCCATCAGTGGAAATGCTCCATGGATTCCAACCATTGTGCTGGACTTCAGCCAGGGTGGTTTGAGTTCAAATAGTCAATTATGAACTGGTCTCAACCTAAGCTAAGTCAGATGTTTATTGTGAGGGGAAAATGGGTTGACGGCATAGACACTATCTTGGAAAGAGCAAGATACTTGTTTCATGCATAGATGATACCCCTAAGATTCATGCTGGAGCCAAGTCTACAGTTTAGAAACCCATTACTCCCAATGCTCTCATAGCCTTTCAGGAAAATGAGTATTTACATAAGAGTTAGTGACATTTTGTGTGCTGGATCAGAGTGGGGAAATCACCGCACAGAGACCAAATATCATGCAGAAGCAGCAGAAACAAAAACAGTTCTTGTTGCTTCTTGGATAAAATATGAAAACCAGTCAGTGGCCAGGGTTCCCAAAAGGAAGGGGTGAGGCTAAGCAGACAACTACTGGCTCAAGGTTCAGTCAGTTTTGCCTCTAAAACACTCAGCTGAAGTACTTTTTGGCTTAATGTAAAACATTCCTTGTTGAGGAAATGGATTCAAGGAATGGTGACCACATTTAAATAACTTTGCAGATGGGAATAAGCTGCAGAGAAAAACCCTGAACAAAATGAAACCTTTGATTTTTCAGAAAATGGGAGGAAATTATGTATGAAATGATTAGACTGCCAGAACCCAGTCTGAATTCTTACAGCATTGTCAGAAAAAGTTCCCTTATAGCCACTGACAACTTAAGTAAACTTTACTTTAGTATACCACTCTTTTAATTACCATGAGCTAGTTAAGAAAACAGCATTTTAACCAATGCATTTTGCTGTTCAAATAAATATCCCAGGTAGGAGGGAAGAAACATCAACAAACACATGGCAGGCCTGTTTCCTCAAGTCTGTGTGCTTGCTTGCCAGCTGTTTCTTTCATTTGAACTTTTAACCTGTCATTCTCAAAGATTCAGCCATACTAATGGGCAACCCAAACCTAAGCACTAGACACCACTGCGTCACCATTCCCAACACTGCTAATAGGTATCCTATGCTTGTTTCAGCAGAGCAGAAATCTATACAAAAATGGGTAGCTTCAAGGTGCAGAAATCATAGAAGTAACACTGGAATCTATAGCAACCCCAGTGCAACTCACTCATCGCAGGGTAGTATGATACTAATGCGTCCTTGATAGCCAGAGATGGAAGCAACCAATTAGTGTCATGTGATAGTCTCTGATATCCACATGTTATGATATGGGCTGAACACACTCAGGAATCCCTTGAAATATGGGTGCTTCCCCCACAACTCCATTTCATTTTGCCCGATGGACACAGAGAAGAGAACCCATGGCCACTCTGGTCACATAAGGAAGAATCTGTTCAGATATCATAACTTTACATATTTTGGTGTTAAGTGAAGATAACCAGTTTTGTATAAGTGAAGGGTTTGACCAAATGAATTAATTTTTTTCTTCTATTTCATGTATCTTTTAGCCTTTCTGTGTGAATCAAAATAGTCTCATCCTGGCACATGCTGCCATCAGACTCCCCCCCCCCCAACTCACCACCAAACAGCTGATCTGTGGGGTTCGGGGATCATGGTAGTGGAGTACGAGACAGGAAAATGCCATGAACTGAAGCCACCACACCCGGCTCCGAAGACACCACCAACTGCCCCAGCAGCAAAGCAGAGGGTGATGGGGAAACACTCATTTGGGGCAGTACAAGGGGGAGCTCCATAGGGGAGCCCAAGCAAGCTGTGGTGGACATCCCCGCTGGTTCAAAGCCCAATCATTGGCCTTTAAATCAGTGGTTCTCAACCTTCCTAAGGCGACGACCCTTTAATACAGTTTCTCATGTTGTGGTGACCCCCAACCATAAAATTATTTGTGACTTGGATCCTAAGACCATTGGAAATATGTGTTTTCCAATGGTCTTAGGCAACCCCTGTGAAAGGGTCATTTGACCCCCAAAGGGGTCGCGACCCACAGGTTGAGAACCACTGCTTCAAAGAGTCATGCAAGCTCTAGGGCTCGGGAGCCAATCTGCAAATTGGGAGAGCCCAACAGATGGCCCAGAAACCAATGGGGGCCTGGCATCAGACCCTGGTCAGGTTGAGGGAGGAAAGCATAGGGAATAAAAAGGGGAAGGAGGAGAAAACCAGAGAAAAGGAATACAGACAGAACGTGAAATGGAGAGAGAGTGTTAAGGAGACAAGGAACAGTGTGCACAGAGCAGAGAAAGAGAGGGCAGGTGAGAGAAGGAGCAAGAGCCAGGCCTGTCCACACTTTAACAAAGGCCAGTGGAGGCAGCCCTAGGTCAGTAAGAACACAAAGCAAGAATTTATTTTAGTAAAGTATTGAATTCCACACAGTTACACAATTGGTTATCTTAACAAGTTTATAGCCTCCTTTGGGAGCAAGGCTGACTCAAAAGTAAGTCCCATTTTATTGTTGGGGCTAATACTAAAGAAAGTATTCTTAGGACCATAGACTGTGTATAGGAGAGGGAATGGGTTGTAGCCTATGAAATATCATGCCATAATAAATTCAAGCTCCAGAACGCTTTTTTATCATGGCATGGGGGAGGCACAGAATAAGGCAGAGAAAACATGCGAAGCGAAGGAAAGGAAAGGTATCCTATACAGCACAGATTTAATGTAACTGAGGGCCTCCTTGTCAAATACATTTATTTCTTCCCTTTGCTAGTTCCCATGTTAAAAAATATTGACCTGATTCAGAAGGAAGTTATTACAATGAATCTCTGACTTAGCAAGACTCAGGAGGATTTACGTTAAAGTTCTTGAGTGTTGAATTTGAGCTCAGGTGCTTTCGCTGAACCCTGCTGAGGAAGCCAGACAGCTTTCTATAGCCTGGCAGGCCATCTTTGAAGTCTGTGGTCGGAAACCCCTGCTGGGTTGGCTCCCCAATTATTCCCCCCTTTGCTGCCCTCAACATGTCCTGGAGTCCCTGGGAAACTTACCGGTAGAATAACTGGTCTCATAGACTGCTCAACAGTAAAGCTGCTGTGTTGGAGATGTCAAGAAGGATATGGAAAGCAAATATTCAAGTTAGAAGCAACATGGACATCATTCAGCACTGTTCTGTAGCAAAAGGCAGAACAAAATTGACTATAGCCACAGCAGGCGGTGCCATGAAGGGAGACATTAAGAGCAATCAGAATTGATATAATGGAAGATGTAGTCATTAGAGTGGTTTTTAGAACCTTTTTTTTTTTCAAAATAAGCAGCATGCAAACTGGATTTTTTTATTGTCACCAACTACTCAGCCACAAAAATGCAATTTTTCAAAGTGCTATACGCTAGACAACTTTCCACACATAGTTGATGTTTATTACCTTATAATTCTTTGAAAAAATCAAAACCTTCAAAGGGGTGCTAAAATTTATGAAAGTCTAACTTGAGCATCTAGGGTTATTGTAATACTGCCATAGAAATTAGGACACAGATTGGTGCACTATGAATTTTTCTCAAGTATGTGTTTCACAGGAAGGAGTTATATGCTTTGTTGTATCAGAACTCTCCATGTGTAAAGGTAGATGCACAAGAATTCATCCTAATGACCATTTCCTCTTAATCTTCTCATTATTTGGATACAAGAATAAACATGAAGATCCCACGCATGGGAATAGGGCTATGAATTTCAAAGTGAGTGTTCCAAGAATTACAAGTGATTTCCAGGCTATAGGGATCAGCTATCCTAGGCCCTTTCCCCACTTACCTTAAGCCCCGCGCTACTCGAGGAGAGTAGCGCGGGGTACCTCGGCACTCCCCACTGAGAGGGGCGGCGACAGCGCAGCCGCCCTGACGCTACTGCTGTCGTGCCCCTCAGCGCGAGGCATTCCTGGCGCTCTTTCAAAGGGCGCCTTTTGATGACCCTGCACAAAGCGTGGGGTCGTGGGGACACCCGGGCGTGCGCCAGGGATGCCACATGCTGGGAATTGCCCTCGGAAAAGGGTAAGTGGGGAAAGGGCCCTAGAGAAAATGTCAGTGTTGGAGGGCGGACTGTATGGCATTGTATACTGCAGAGGTCCCTCCTTTAAAGGATAATACCTTGTCTTTTGAGTGGGGGCAGGCAGCTGCAATTTCAATCATAGACAATGTCAGTGACAGACAGTGGGACTCTTCCTTGCATTTAAACAGGAAAACACAAGGAGACCCCACTGCAAAGAGACCACAGCTAGAATAACTGACTAGGAGTGCCACAGAAAGTTTTCTGTGCATAATGGGCCTCAGTCTCATAAGCACACATACATTTGCTTGGGATACCTGGTTATCTAGATATATCGTTCTATAATGAAGAAGAACCTGAACACACACACACACACCCCCCCACACACACACAGATAAAGTTTTCCTGCCTTCATTAATGAGCAAAATGACAGTTTTGGCTTCTGGTTTGAACAGATTCTACACAGCGAACAATAAATAATCAACACAAAGGCAATGGAAAACACCCTTGACAGGTGGCTTTACAGAATGTACTCCCCAAAACACAGCAGATCACAGGGATTATATTTGTTCTGGAAACTGCAAGATTGAGCAATTTAATTCCTGAAAAATGTTTACAAATTATTGTTGTATTTGACCTTTTAAAGAGTACAGAACATTTAATATCTATTTGATGGACCATGTTATTCACTAGTCCCGTGGTGGCGAACCTTTGGCAATCCAGATGTTATGGACTACAATTCCCATCAGCCCCTGGCAGCATGGCCAATTGGTTCACCACCACTGCACTAGTCCATGGGGAGAATTCAAAAGGTATGAAACTTAAAATGGCACCAGCAGATAAGGTGGTTTATCAGATAGACACAAAATGTGCTATATTCTTCAGAAGGTAAAATATAAAGATGGTCAAATACAAAGAGTTTATAAACATTTCTTTCAAAATCAAGGGATGCAAATCTAACAGTTTAATCTAGGGATGTGCAGTCAGGTATTGCTGACCCTTACAGTCATCAAACTTACCTGGCACCGTATCAGGCAGACCAGAGGCGTTCCTCCCATTGTGCAAAGTGGGCAGTTGCCCAGGGCACCCCCTTGTGGGGGGCACAAGAACTGCAGGTTCGTTTGTGGGATTTTTTGTATTTTCAGTGTTTTTCCGTTTTTGGCCTGCAGAGGGTGCAGGTTTTAGGCTAGCTGCTAGCAGCACCAAAATTTCAGGGTTTTTTCAGGAAACTCTCCTGATAACATGACACAGGTTTGGTGAGGTTTGGTTTAGGGAGTCCAAAGTTATGGACTCCCAAAGGGAGTGCCCCCATCCCCCGTTGTTTCCAATGGGAGGTAATAGGAGATGGGGGCTACAAACTCAGGGTTTGCCCAGGGCTCCAGTTTGCCTAGGTAGGCCACTGAGGCAGACTATATTTAAGGTAGTCAAAAACTTTCCAGAATGACTTCCCAATCTCTTATTATTGTGAATTAATAGCTTGGAATTTAACAGAGCTTGCCGGCCTTTTGGGAAATATGCCTTCCTTGGATTACTCTAGACCCTGATTGGATGGATCTTGCCTAGCTGGACTTCTCAACAGACTGGTCTGATTAATGTATTATTTGTATTATAAGACTGTTTTTGCACACCGCAATTGCCCCTCTGCTGGCACGGGGAATGCCCCAATGCAATCAGGAGTTCCCCACAGCCCTTGGTGCTGCAGCGTGGCTGCCACATTTCTGCCCTGGAGCCGCCCCGCAGCAATGGTTTTGCTGCATGAATTTCCTGAACCTCAAAGGTTAAGGTCCTTTTGAAATACCCCTTTGTTGCTCCAGAGGCTTCCACCAGCATGCAGTAGTCCTCCGTAGCATAAACGGGGCCAGTTTTCCTGACTTGCTGCTCTGACCCACCCCATCAATGGACAGGCATTGAGAAGTGGCACCCTCCCCACCTTGCAGTGAAAAAAAACAGAGGGAGAAACCTTGATTTTTATATAGAGAAAAGTGGTGTGTGTAGGGGCCATGAACGGAAGGGCAGCAATTCACTTGCACATGCAAGGATTCCAGATTTACATTTTAGACAGAGAAGGGGTGGAGGACAGCGATCCTGTCACACACTCAAAGATTTCAGACCCAGGGGCGGGGGGCAAGGGCGCCAATTCTCAGCACCTGATTTGTCATGTACAACTAAAATAGGGGAAGTGAGTGGGTGGAATGGGACAAGATTCAGCCAATCTGATTGCAGGAAATGGAAGCTGCCCATGCATGCATGAAAGAGAATCTGGAACAGCAGTGCTTAAGCTATACTCATAGGAAAGCCCCAGGCTTGTGGGAAACCATTTGGAGCTTCCCTTACTGGCCCTGACTCAAGCGAAGGACAGAGCGGGGCAGAAGCATAGCTAAGCAGGAGTGCACCCAGGGTGCACTCTGTGTTTTCCGCCCCTCTGCGGCCCCTCTTTTTCCTCCATGGGCCTACCCTCTCCCCCCACTGCCCCCAACTTACCTTTTTCAGCCGGCAGAAAACAGCTTTCTGCCGGCTGAAAATGGGCCATGTTGGTGGGGTGGGACCAGGCCTGGTGGGGCAGGGTGAGAGGAAAAGGTGGTGGGGTCAGGGTGATTTTCGCGCCTCCCAGGCACATGCCAGGTGCAATGCACACACACATCCCACCCCCTTGTACTTCTGCCACTGGAGTGGGACAGAAGTGGGGAACTACAAGCAGGGTGAGAAGCTCTGCAGCAGGCACGCTCCCCAGCTAAGCCACGGAGCATTAGAAAGTGCAAAAACAGCCTTAGGCAGCCTTAAAACCTGGATAGCTTTAAAAGGGGCTTGGACAGATTGGTGGAGGAGAAGTCAATCTATGGCTACCAAACTTGATCCTCCTTGATCTCAGATTGCAAATGCCTTAGCAGACCAGGTGCTCGGGAGCAGCAGCAGCAGAAGGCCATTACTTTCACATCCTGCATGTGAGCTCCCAAAGGCACCTGGTGGGCCACTGCGACTAGCAGAGAGCTGGGCTAGATGGACTCTGGGCTAGATGGGCTAGAGCTGGGCTAGATGGACTCCAGCAGGCTCTTTCTTATGTTCTTATGCCTCTGTCCTTTTCCTCTGGGATAAGGTTAGTAAGGAGGAGAGACTCATCTGGCTGCTGGAGTTTCAGAGAGGTATTATTTTTAATGTCATCTTAGATCCTGTGTGGGTTAGTATTTTGGTTTGTTTTAATTTTGCACCCTTTATTTATAGTACTTCTGAGGAATTTGATTCTTGTTTTTGTTGTTGTGCGTTTTCCTTTGGTTTGTTGGCTCGTCTGGTTTCCTTCAGCGAGCAGGTTACACGTTTTCCAGCTTTTTGCAGAATAATTAGTGATTTAGGGAAATGTCACATTTTGCATTGTGTAAGTTTGTAAGTCTCTCTTTTCTCTGCAACACTATCAGTAGGGTGAATGGACAGCTCACTATAGAGACATTTTGGAATGACTGATTTTACTTACAGTTATTAAGTTTAGGTTTTTTTAAACTACTCCAGAAAGCCAGCAGCCATTTTCATGTCTTTTTTCCATAAGAGGGTGGCTAGGGATAACTGATACAAGGTGTTTTGCATTCGAAAGGTTGATTTTCATGTTTCTACCAAAACAAGTTAGTCTGAAACAGAAACATTGCCAGAAGAAAGAAATTGCTCAAGGCTATAATAAAAGTTTTGCTGTTTCAATGGCTTTAAGGCTATTCCGAAAATATTCAGATAGAGCTCCTAAAAGGGATCTATCAGTAAGATGGAACTGCGTGGATCCTACCTCTATCTTACCACTCCACTGAACAACTTATTTATTTGTTTATTTTAAATATTATACCCAACCTTTGCTTTAAGCCCAACGTTAAACCCTCTATTCAAGTTGGATTCACTACTATTTTTAAATTGAAATTCACATTGACATTGTTTTGACATGCTGTGAATTTTGTAATATTAAGTCTGCAGTGATTCTGTACAGCAGGCACAATGAAGTGCCAAAGACGTTATTACCATCAAGTATAGGTTGCCATAAATACCTCTGGTTGTTTTTATGCTACATGTATGAGTTCTTCATTAATAAATCAACAGGTCATAACTTGGCCAATACATTATATTCCTTATTTCCAACTCTCAGTAATCTAAACAGACACAATTCAAATGAGTACCAGGAGCTATAAACAAGCTTGCCTTGTTTTTCTCTGTTATTTCTTTGTACAGCATTAATACACTTTGAGGCCCTAACAATATCAATCACTTTAATTTATGGAACTAACCTTTCTCTCCTTGTAAGATATGTGTTAATTTAAAAAGTGTGCAGAGCTCACAGGGTACAGAACTATACATAAAAGAGAGTGACTTGGATTTGCTTGAGGGGCCTATGAATGAAGGAAGGGGACTGTTCCTTGAAGCAAAAAGAAAATATAAGAAATGCAAAACTGGATTACAGAAATTAGAGTACAATTGCAATTAGAATAAAGTAATGCATACAATAAACTGTGCCAGAAAATACAGGGCTTATCCCTTTATAAAAGCATCATCTTAAACAATTCCATTTTACCATTTATAAAAAATGCTCCCTTTATTTTTTAAAAAAATCCCTCCATAAAAAGCTCAGAGCCTTCTCTACTGGATAGAATGGAGGAAGGAGAACTAGAATTTTATAGCGCTAGTCAAGCATCCAAAAATCTCACCAGTAATCCTACAGTATTATTAGCATGTATATAATACCATCAAGAGCTCTTCCTATTACTATAACTTCCTATAACTTTTACAAGACAACAATATTGTAAAAACAGAGAGGAATGTCCTGTGAAAATTTGGGGGCGATCCGTCCAGCAGCTTCTGAGGGAGACCATCAGGGACAAACACACTGTTAGATTTATATATATATAGATGTTAGTCTCTCCATATACTAAAGTAGCTTTCTGGGGAGGGTTTTCAGGGGGGTTAATTGCAGGACGCTGCCAATTCTCTATTGATCGCTGTATTTTAAGAGTTTTGGCGTTTATGGGTATTGAAGCCTATATTATTTATTTATAATTTGTATTTTGCTTATGTATTGTCATGTTAGGTTGTACACCGCCCAGAGCCCTTCGGAGGAAGGGCGGTATATAAAATTAATGATAAATAAAATAGTAAATAAAATATCATCACTGATAAGGAATTTAAAAAGAGGCGGGCCTAGAAAGAAATTTTCACAAAATGGACAACACCACAGGGGAGCCCGTGCTTTTCTATCCAACAAGTCATTTCTCATGGTCAAAGTATTTGGAGGCAATAACTCACATGATCGCCTAAACATTTGGGTTGCTGACTCTTGGTTGGGAAATTCCTGGAGATTTGGAAGGTAGATGGGTATTTGCTCCAGAGGAACTGCAGGCAAGAGATCAGTTGTAATTCTGGGAGATTTCCAGCTACCATCTGTAAGTTGATAACCCTATTAAAATAAAGGGAAGAGCATCTTCTGTACTTCTTGTGTGGAGTCTTTGGAGAGACCTAGACCTCTGTGTAACTTCAAAGCACTTTCATATGCCCAACAATTAAATAAACAAGGATTTCATTTTATTTCTAAGCAAGTGTACCTCAGCATTGTGTTAGGTCGATTCCATACAGCATAATTATACCAGGTTATATTCGGTATTGTTGAATCCGGATCTATTTTATTCTGGTTTCTCCCTTGGCATGGTGCCTGTTTTCACGAAGGAATTGAGTTAAGATCAGGAGGAAATGCTCCAGTTTGTTTCACATGAGCCCTGCCTTTTTGTATTTACACTGCAACTGTATCCACACATGTGTGAACATCCCCTGTGTCCTGCGTTCTGATTGGCTGTTTGTCAAAATTCCCAAATGCTCAGGACCAACTGTTGTGTGGACTCTTGCTCTGAACCAAACACTCCATACCAAGTGTTGAAAATAGGTTTTGGCTTTATTAAAGAAAAAAAAGCACAGTTTAATGGCACTTATATTTGCAGGTGCAGATAGAACAAAAATAAGATGAAAAATTGCGTATTATTAATCAAAGCTAATATTATTAAGCAAAGTCCCAACAGAGTCTAATCAGATAGGTTCATTTCTGTGTTGCCTTTGTTCAGTGCATCAAGCTGTATTTTTCCAAGATAGGAACAGAGTTCAAAGGATCAAAGCAATAGTTCATAGTAATAGGATAACACAATAGCCAGCTAAAAAAGATTCATCTCAATAGCATATTAAAACTATATAGAAAAACTCAAACCATGTGGTACATACTGAACCAATAGGACTGCTTCTCTAATTAAGCCACAGCAAAGTTATCTTAATGTTCCCAGGTGATAATGGTTACAGAAGCTTAAAGGAATGCCTTTCAACTAACTGATTTAATGGTTTTGAAGACTGAGGGTCAAACTTGTTCAGTGGCATAGCGCCCACGATTCGGGGTGGGGGGGATGACGCCCCAAGCAAAGCCATGGCAGAAGCATAACCAGACCATGGAGGGGGCATTCCAGGGGTGTTCCGGAGTGGGGACAGGTGATGTCACAGCAGGGGCACAAGGCGCACCCCCCTCTCCCGGGCACAGTTTCCCCTTGCTCTGTTTCTGAACTTGTTACAGCTGCATCGGCCAAATGAGTAAAACAAACAAACAAGACATCTTAAGTTCTAAAATCACACAGAATGGTTATGGTTATGTTAACTTAACAAAATAATACATTAAAATACATTTTCTTTACACTGTTCTTTTTGGGCGGCAACTTTAATTATTGTTTCCGCCCTGGCTTTTGATTTGCTGGTGCCCACCATTATACATGCTGTGTGATTCTCGCTGATTCGGGGTGTTCCCACCCCCACAAAGGCATTGCCTCTGATTGGTCAACCCACAGCGACTGCAGGAAAACATGCCCCCTTTTTTCAAGTTTTTGAGAGAGGCCGGCACAGACCACAACATGGCAAATGGTCACCAAAAACGAAGAACAACAATGGGGCAGAGTATCACATTCCCACTCAAATTCTCTCATTTTGCAAAAAATAAGAATCTGCCCCGCCCATATGCCCAGTAACATTCAGCCCAAGGTGTGCATCTCCCTAGCTACATGCTCCGAGCAACCAGTACATGTACAGAAAAGAAAAAGGGGAACATTTTTGGGACTCCACTTCCGATTAATTCTTGATTAATCCAGGTAAAATAGCACTCGCTCTGCCACGCCAGTTGGCATTTCAGCAGATATGAAAACTGACATGATACAAGGTGGGGAGATCAGACTGGTAGGAAATAAACTGATTTTGCTCCCATGGTTTGCACATGGTTTGCACAGTAGCAGGTTCAATGCGGGATTTTGGAAAAACCCAGGAAAAGATCTTGATTTTAGTGATTTTTTTAAAAAACTGCAATAAGGGAAATATCACAGGACAAACCCACTTTAGCATTGGGAATCAAGCGAACTTCTTGGCCAAACTGGGATATTTCCCTTGCTTAACCTGGGATATTTGGACCATGAGGAAAAAGACCTTAAAAATATATCTCTATACCAAAACAGCATAAGCTTATTTTTAAAGGCATTAGCATTTCCATTTTATTTGTCACATGGCAACATACTTGATGTGCACTTTGTTTTGGAAAATCCCCTGGTGCAACTGGAAACTCAAAATACTTTGACAGGAACTATGAGCGTTCTGTACAATATATCTTGCAGCAATGACACCATAATAAATATCTTCCTGTGCAATATAAATGCTGCTCTCCATTTCTGAAAATGTATTTTCAAACATTTATCTTCTGTTATCTTAGTTTTCTAGAGATGAGTTATAGTGAAAGTATTAAAACTGTACCTCTCAAGTGCCTTGATTTTATCAGAGCCCCCTGTATTATTGCCCATCTTTGTCCCAAGCCCCAAGGCTTGCTGGGACAGGCAAAGGAATCTAGTTCTGCATGTAGCACCCATGTTACATAGCCAACTCAACATGACTTATATAGATATACCATTCAAATGAGAGCTCCGTGTGCAGTGTGACAACACATCATGAGGTGATGGCAACTTCTGACTAGTGGCTATGATCTCATTAATGATTAGTAGCACAATCCCTTCATCCTTGCTAATATATATGTACAATTTTTGCTGAATTTTTTGAAGACTAATTGTGAAGATTAACCCAGCAAAAACATTCTTGAACTTGTTTGGGCTTGGAAAAGACCTGCGCTATTTTGCCTTGCCTGTGTGGTACCCACCAGGTTTATGATGACACTCCTGCCAGTGTCATATGCAACATCTCAGATGATACAAACTCAGTGTGGCAGTGAATTTAAGGAGCACTAGTGTCCTTACCCAGAATCTTCAGACAACACTGAATGGGTGCACCTCATTACTGGCATAAGTCACTGATGGGTAATGAGTCTAAGAATCCTGTTCATAATTTGAAAAAAAAAACTATCTAAACTGAGAGGCAACTGAGTATCTCTGATTAAAAGTCAAACCAAGCAACAGTAACAAAAATAAAACACTGTTGTTGCTAACAAAGGATACCATAAACAGTAAAAAGGTGTATTATCACTTGATATCATGGAAAATTTAATAATATTTAATTGTGGTCAAAAAACAGGGAGACACCTGATTGGACCAGATGACAACTGCATAGCAAGCTTTAAAACGGTCAGTCTTCCTTCTTCTCAGGCATACATCAAATGTGGGAGAAAGGGAAAGGAGAGGGTAGCCCTCACTGTCTCGGACATCCTTTGCAACCACAACTGTATTCCAAGAGCATGTAGAAGCCTTGCCTGTTAGTCTACTTCACAAAAGAGTCAGGGTGAAAATTACCCCTCCTCACTGGCTCATGGGTGGAACCAGGAATTCAGCACCTTCTAGGCTGCCCTGCTCATACTGGGAACACATCACAAATAATGGAAAATACCACGAAATACAGGAAGGTCCAACACTGATTCTCTTGTTACTGCAAGGAAATGAAAGGCACAGCAACAAGTTCATCATCAGTTCACTCAGTTTCTGCCAAGGGAATATAGCACCTAATATAAATCTGTGAGTGACATTTCCACATCATCCAACTATAATAAAAGAAATGACAGTTAAGCCAGTAGCCCTGCTGTCTCCACATTTTTTTCTTCTACGTTGTACAGTGGGCTGTATGCACAAGTCACAGTGCTTCTCAAACCAGGACAAGTGGGCATTTCAGGGGATCTGTGAGTCTTTTGCAAGCACAGGGGACAAATCCCTCTCAACCCCACCAGGCTAATATAAAAATGGAACCCTTTCAGTGTTCTAGTAGGGGGGAGCAGGGATTCAGAAAAGGGGATGGTGTTGGCTTCCCCTCGTTTGAAGGGCAGGACTCAGGGAAGTGCTGCCACAGTCATTGAGTTATTCAGTACAATAGCCAGAAAATAAAATTATTGGCTGATGGGATCCATTGCACTAGACATTCTAATTGGCTGAGTTACATCAAAGTAGGGGGTACATGCTAATACAGGCATGATAGTTACTTGTGGTAGATAACTGTACTTCTTCTCACTCTATTTCCCAATGCACATAATTTTGGCACAGAGATACAAATATCTCTCTTAGTCAATGGTTAACAATAGTTAATGGCATTTTTCAACTGAATATCAGAAGTACAGGTGTTGTGTGATGCTTGTCTTTTTTGCTTCTATTAGCAGCAGCTCTAGGACTCCCATCCCCATTTAGTTGGGCTCTAGGAAGAAGTTATTAAACTATATGTAAATTTCTTACTCTCTCCAGACAAAGTCCCTAGAGTCAAAAGATGAGACTGTTTGGAAATCATTTGAGCCATGGTCCTATAGAATCATCTACCATTAGCAACCTGACCTTGTAGGCAATGGTTGCATCTCAAATATGCATCAAATGTGGGGAGAAGGGATAGGGTAGAGAGATGGCTCCAGTCTCTCATTGTCTCAGGCTTCCCTTATGGCCTGGATTGTGTTCCATGACCATACAAACATTTTAGTCAAATCTGCTTTTTAAAGTGTAGCTGATATGGTTCACAGTGCATTAGTCTGAGATGCTAGAGAATAAAGGCCTCTTTGGAGAATCTAAACTCACTGTCTGGTGCATGATGAGTGATCATTAGGGAAGAGGGGAAGGGATGAGGGGAGGGGATACTGGACTTGGAGCCGGAGACACTAGGATTGCACCTAGAAGACCAGCTGATCCAGCAATTCCTCCCAGGCATCAACTTAAGTAGGCTGGGAAGTAATTGGTTCCAGCTGCACTACTGGCAGGCAGGTGTTGCAGCTCCAGACATTGTACTGCATTCTGCCAGGATACTGAAAGGAAGTACTGTTGTCAAGGTACTGCTCTATATCCACAGAGGGGTTGCTGTTCTGCCCCCCAAGTGAATCTGTTTTTAGTGCCCTGTACTTGGCTAGGAGAGAGTGGGAGAGACACAAGCCAGGTTCAACAGTTCAACAATAGGTTTATTACTTAAGTGATTCTAATTAACAGCAATTAGAACCAGTCAAGGACTGAAAGAACTGAAAGGAAGCAAGACACCCTAACTCCTCCCTTGGGTCTATCTCAGGGGTAGGGAACCTGCGGCTCTCCAGATGTTCAGGAACTACAATTCCCATCAGCCCCTACCAGCCCCTTATGCTCTATGGACCACCATATATGTCACAAATATTCCAGTCTCCAGCTACCCTTGGCACCTCGCTCTGACTGACTAGAACAGGGGTAGGGAACCTGCGGCTCTCCAGATGTTCAGGAACTACAATTCCCATCAGCCCCTACCACATATCTGTTATCAATTGGTGCTATAGGCTGCATCCATACAGATGGTTTTCTCTGTCTTGGCTTCCAAAATGCCATGGCCTTTTTTTGACACCTGCATCTGAAGGACTATTTTCATCAAATCTCAGAACAGCACATGGATGGACAAGCAACATCTTCACAACACTGCAATTCAAAGTCTATTGCTAAACAGCTGCCATTTATCCCATCCACAATCAGACAACACATTGACCATCAATTGCCACCTATCCAACTCTACAGGAAAAAGGACAACCCCTTTCACTCTGGGTTGGCTGCAATGCCATGTTAGATCTCCACATATAATGTTTTCATCACTGAGACCAAATTGACATGGTCAAAAAACATCGTCTCTCATAGCACAACCTCATGTATGCTGAAATAAATGAAATAAACAGCCCCAGGAACAATCCATACATAATTTTTAAATTAGAAGCTGACAAAGGAAGAGCAATTGTCATCATGGACAAATCAGACCACATTCAGAAAGCTGAAAAACAACTTTCCAATACCGTTTTTTTGCAAACAGCTACGTTCAGACCTCACTCAGGAATGCCAAAAAGAACTGAACAGGATTGTGATGGAATTACCCACACACATACTGGAACAGATCTATATGGACACACCATAAGAACCTCAACCAGGCATTTTCTAGCTTCTGCCCGAATACACAAGTCCAGCAATCCAGAAAATCCTATTGTCTGAAATATACTCATCATCATTACAGGGGTGTTTGAACACATGGACTGTATTCTAAGACCCCATAAATGTGCAAGACACCACAGACCTTCTGAGAAAAATATTATCTGTTAACCATCTTCCCGAAAACACTATTCTGGTACACTAATATATGCAAAACCAAGCAAGCAAACACACAAAGCAACATCCTCTGCATCCTAAGGTAATGCAATGCTGGAAAATCTTTCAGATCAGTTATGAGGAATCTATAAACTGATCTTCCTTCATCACTAGTTAGAGATACCTGGTCGTAGACTGGCTGAAGGAATGACTCCTTGACTGAAAATATAGCATACAAACCTAGATTCACAGAAATCTTAGACATTCCCATCAAAACTCACTCAAATGCATATTTTACAAGACTTTTGACCATTCAGGGCTAAGCAATGGTACAAAATTAATGCAAACTAATGAGAGGTGTTGCTTTTTTGATCTGTTTTTCAACCTAAAGGGCTGCGAGTGACTTCACACCAAATACACTTTTCCCCCCTCTAGGAATTTATCAGATTGGCCATTTCTTCCGCTTTCATTGGAAACAAAACTGTCAGCACTATTGTGGCTGCATCTCACAGGCTCTCATTGTTGACCTGGGATAGAAGCCATCTCCTTTGAAGCCCTTTTGCACCTTCACCCTGCTGTATTGCCAAACCTAAAAGGGTATAACACCAGTCCTTTAGGTGATGCTGTGATTGGTAACTGATTGTAACAAAATACTAAGACACCAGTGTGTATACTGAGAAAGAAAACTCTGTTGCTCTGAACAAAAGTGTGTGGGTGGTTTCATCTTCACTATTCCGTTTGCCTGCTTGAAAGGTCTCCAGAATCATGCCTCTGTCTCAGCCTTCCTTCTTCTATCCTGACTCATATACCATGGGTGGCCTTTAAGACAAATGAATGCTCCCACTGTTACGCATTAAGCAACAAAAAGTGCTGAGTGAGCTCCTAATGAGATGCACGTCCCTGTCAATAGTGCATCTGCTCAGCTCTACTGCTCAGTGTTCTTAGACCGACCACCCAAACCTCAGCCCCTGGGGTCAAAGCAACTCCCAGCCCTTCTTGTAAACTAGGAAAACAATGCTCTGCTTTTTTTTGCTGCATTGCTGAGAGAATACACACTTTTCAACTTGAATCCCTGTCAGTGGAATTTGCACTGGAACCCAGCACAATGCTTTCATTACTTCCTTATATATAAATACATTTGCAGAGGAGCAGTAAAAAAAGGCTTAAGGAAGGATATGTTCTGTAAAGAAAGTCATAAAGCTATTTTTAAACACTGTTGATTCCAGCTGTTTTTTCTAAGAGGACCAGTGATCAAAAGAGTATCTTTGGTATGTAACAGCAGGTCAGACACCTATTCCCTGAATGTTCTTTTCATGTCCCTAGCTCCATTATTCTGATAGCTAATGATCTGCCAGTGGGTCCTGATGCAGTATTTCAGAATCACTTCCTAAGGATATAGATCAGCACATACCAGCAAGCAAAAACTATACAGATGATGAAAATATTTTAAAGCAAATATGAAAAGGATCTTCCAGAGTTTAGATATTACCATTTGCTATCCATGCCTGTAATCTTTTTGAAACTTCAGTTGTTCATTTTGAGAATTTGAATTGACACTCCATGCTATGGATTTCCCCCAGATTTTAATTTTTGGTTCATTTCTGTTTGAAAGCTTTCTGCCCTGGGTCCAGTACTATTCAGTATTTTTATAAATGATTTAGAAGATGTACTAGAGAGGGAATGGTAATCAAATTTGCAGATGATACCAAATTAGGAGGGATAGATAATATAATAATAATAAGCCTTTATTTGGCATAACAATAATCATAACACAATAAAAAAAACCTGAGATAAAAGGTATACAAATACAAAGGTTTAAGATAGAATATAAATTATTGATTGTGCATCACCTCCAGTAAAAATTGTGCTACCAATTCACAAGAGGGATAGATAATGCCCCAGAAGGCAGGGTCAGAATTCAAAATGACCTTGACAGATTAGAGAGCTGGGCCAAAACCTACAAAATGAATTTTAACAGGGAGAAATGTAAGGTATTTCACTTAGGCAGAAAAATGAAATGCACAAATATAAGATGGGTGACTTCTGGCTTGGCAACAGTACATGTGAAAGGTATCTGCGAGTCTTAGAAGACCCCAAGCTTAACATGAGTTAGTGGTGTAATAGCTAAAAAATCCAGTGGAATTCTGAGCTGAATCAACAGGAGTATAGCATCTGGATCAAGGGAAGTAATAGTACCACTCTATTCTGTGTTGGTCAGATTTCACCTGGAATATTGTGACCAGTTCCGAGCATCACAATTCAAGAAGGATATTGACAAATTGGAGCATGTCCAGAGGAGGGCAACCAAAATGGTAAAAGATCTGGAATCCATGCCCTATGAGAAGAGATTTAGGAAGCTGAATATGTTTAATCTGGAGAAGAGAAGGTTAAGGGTGACATGATAGCCATGTTCCAATATTTGAAATGATGTCATGTTGAAGAGAACAAGCTAGGTCAAGGAATCATGGGTTCAAGATACAGGAAAAAGAGATTTCACTTAAACATTAGGAAGACCTTCCTGATGGTAAGAGCTGTTTGACAGTGGAATACATTGCCTCGGAGAGTGGTGGAGCCTCCTTCTTTGCAGGTTTTTAAACAGAGGCAGGATGACTATCTGTCAGGAGTCTTTTAATTGTGTGTCCCTGCATTGTAGGGGGTCTTCCGACTCTCTGACTCTACGATTCTATTTAAATTCTCCAGATGTGGTCTTCCAGGACAGTGGTTTGACCTGGGGGACCAGAGCTACTGATCATCTGATGAAGCAAAAGAAGTCTAAACTTCTAGTATTTCCATGGCTGGCCTGTCAATAGATTTCTTTCTGCCAGTTAACCAAAGGTGTCAATGCTAAATACTGTCCTCTGTGCCTGAAAAAAATTCTGCAACCTGAGTGCACATAGCCTATGACAGCTCGCTAGGTTGAAGCCAAGCTTGGCCTTATGAGATTATTAATTCTTTTGCCCTGGAAAATTATAGAGCAACCAACTGTGCATGGTTTTCGTGAAAGGTGATTAGCAATGCAGTTCTAAACAGATTTTCACTTTTGAAGAGTAACTTGGCTTAGGGTGGTAAAGCAAATACTGAAATTTGCTTTTTATTAGAGAGGTTTCAGTCATCCTTGAACATTTAATTATTACCAGCATGGATGACAGATATTTGTATTGAAAATGAACATTCTGGCTAAGGTAGATTTTACGTTTGTATTAAAATGTCAACTGAATCAAGAAATTAAGCCACATGTGCAAAAATGCTTTCAGGAGTGCTCTTGTGGAAGCGTAGCTAGGAGTCAGTCACCTCAGTTGTGGGATTCAAATAATTTAACAACCGGTTCCAGTGGAGGATTTCAAATAATTTAACAACTGGTTGTTTACAAGCACCATTTTAACAACCGGTTCTGCTTAAGATCTTTGAATCCTTATGTCCCAATCAGAAAAGGGGGAGGGATGTTAGAAAGAAGGAACTGCCCTTCCCCATAGTCATTCTGACGACACAATCACCAAACCATATCATCTCAGTTTTTTCATCTGGTCATTTTCCAATGTTATAAATGCCATCAAATGTCATCAGTGCCCTTCTACTCTTACATCCATCAAGCATGTGAGTCCTTACACAAAAGAGTAAATGGACATAAATCTGACATTGAAAAACCACAAGAAGAAGAAGAGTTGGATTTATATCCCTGTAAGGAGACTCAAAGGGGCTTACAAACTTCTTTCCATCTCACAACGAACACCCTCTGAGGTAGGTGGGGCTGAGAGAGCTCAGAATAGCTGTGACTAGCCCAAGGTCACCCTCCTGGCATGTGTTGGAGTGTACAGGCTAATCTGAATTCCCCAGATAAGCCTCCACCACAGTTCAGGTAGCAGAGCAGGGAATCAAGCCCAGTTCCTCCAGATTAGAGTGCACCTGCTCTTAACCACTATACCACTGCTGCTTCCACACATGTGAACCGGCCTTTTGAATTCTGAGGGGATAGGTTGGGAATAGTTGATGAATTGGACAGATTCTTAGGGGTAATACTGTACCAGATCCTGAAGTGGCTTTGGGTCCATGAAGCAGAGTCCAGTTATCTAGCCCCAAGGAAGCAGGGTAGAAAGTAGGTGGCACACAGCCGCAACTGAACCCCAAGGCAGGTTCAGAAGTACTAGGCAGAACAGTGTGGCCAGACCAGCAATCCAGACACACTCAACACTGAGTGTTGGGCAAGGAGGCTTCTTATAGTGAAAGGGACCCTTGGGGTTATGCTGAGTGGCCCTTAATCTCCCAGGACAAAGTGGAGTCCTGCCTTTCAGGAAAAGACAAGAAACAAACGTCAACCATGATGTGTTGGGTTTTTAATCTAAAGTGTTGAGGCATTAGATTGATGGTCCAAGCTTGGAAGTGCCTGAAAGAGGGGAGGTATTTATTTTATTTATTTATTTATTTATTAAACTTTTATACCGCCCCATCCTCTAGGGGCTCTGATGGAATTAAAGTTATAGAACATTATAGGTAGCTGTTATAGGTAGCTGATGGAATTAAAGTTATAAAGTTATAGGTAGCTGATGGAATTAAAGTTATAGAACAATGACAATGTAAATGAGGAAGTCATTAGAGAAGTTTGTCAAAGGAAGAAGTATTGGGTTAATAAAACAAGAACACTTGGGACAAACACATTAACAAGCGCTTTGTCTCCACAGGGCATATGGTCCAGGGCTGGAGATGGGAACATTCTTCAGGGCAGGCAAATTGTGTTCACTTAATCCCTTCAGGAAGGGTGTGAGAGAGGCATTATGCATGGCTGCTTTGGTGAGGAGGCACTGCCTGTACGTGTGGGCATTTACTGAAGTCCTTGTGGGATACACTTCTTGCCAGTAATACTGCAAACTCTACATGAGCTCGAAAGCTCATGATTCCACACAGTTGTACATTTGCTGTGTGGAATTAGCATGTGATAGTGGTTTCGGGATGCCTTATTTATCTTCTACTGTCATTTGGTCCTTAGGTGGTCTCCTATCCAGACAGTTTTCATGACCAGACTTGCTAACCTTCAACAGTATGAAGTAAATGTTTCCTCTTTCATTTCCCTCTTTACCCTAAAACAGCTGTGACTGAACATGTTTTGCTGTGCTATGTGGTTTTTTTAATTCATGAAATTTGGGTACATCCTGTTTCTTCTGCTCTTAAATGTGAATTTCTCTTTTGAGGATTGTATTGGCTTCATTGTTCCTCAAAAGTGCTGTAGTGCAAAGATTTTTTTCCATGGATCTTGTTTATCAGAATTCTTCCACTATTTAATAGCTCCACACCCCATTTTTCACTCAGCCCTTTTTTTTTCAAATTGCATAATTTCAGTCAGCTCCATCCTTGGAAATATAAGGAAGATGTGCAGTATACACCAAATAAACATCTCTGAAAGGAAACCTGCATGCAGCAGGATTCTGGAATCAGCTCTTCAGTTTACAGAATGCGTTCACAAATCTGACCTGAAGAAAATGACAGAACAATTTTTTCCTTTAAGTTTAGATCATCCATTAAGTTTAAACCATCAACAGAATCAAATTGAACTGCTCAATTTCAGCCTTTTTGCATATTTCAGATATTTCGCCTCCCTTTTAATGGTCTTTCTTCAACTCCAAAGCTAGCATTTCAGGTCAAATAATTCAGGCTAGTTTTTTTCTTACATGTTTTCTCTCAAAGTGCAAGGAGGATTTTTTTTCATGAAAGTGCATTCAAACATGCAAGCATGAAGCAGTACAGCCTAGGAAAAGCTTTGCCACTTGATATTGCTGATTGTGCCCTTTTTTGTATTTAATAAGTAGTGTCACAGTTTATATGAGAATAAATATGTTAGGCTTCAAACTGCTGCACAGGATACTTGGTTACTTTTTGAGGTTTGTAACAGATTTATATGGGTGCCTCTAGAATTTGAATGGGATCTATAATATGAAGTCAAAAATCACAATGTACCATAGCAAAATGTATCACAGGGTATGGAAAAGAGAACTGGGGTTAGCTTGAAAAGGAAATGGTTTTTCAACCCACCCACCCCTCCAAAAAAGTGGTGTGTTGAAGATTTTGGAAAGTGACATGCCTAGTCAATGATTTTATAGAATTTATCTTGAAATGTTTCTTTGTTTCTAATTTCTGTATGTGCTGGAGGGTGGAATCCAAACACAGTTTCTGAGATTAAGAAGTTTATCACAATGTTGAACAAAAAATGCCCACAAAAATCCAGCAGCTTCAGAGACATCAACTAAAGAAATCATGATGTCATCATGTCCTTATTTTATTTATTACTTCAGACTATCCCACAAATGAGATCTAGAGTGGTGTAATGGTTAGGAGTTCTAGAGAACTGTGTTCGATTCCCCACTCCTCCACATGAAGACTGCTGGGTGACCTTGGGCCAGTCACAGTTTTCTCAGAACTCTCTCAGTCTACATGGAGGCAGGCAATGGCAAACCACCTCTGATTGTCCCTTGCTTTGAAAACTGTGGGGTCACAGCTGTTATTTGATGGTGCACACACACACATTCTACAAACATACCAAAATAATCTTCATTCACAATCTGTATGCCTCAGCCAATTCAAGCAGTTTCTCTAGCTAAAGTGATACAGTATGTTGGTAGCTTCAAAGCTATTTATTTATTTATTTATTTCTGAGGCTTTTATACCGCCCCATCCCCGAAGGGCTCTGGGCGGTGCACAGCAAACAAAAGCAACAGTACAAAATAGTTAAAACATTAAAAGCAGCAGTAATTAATAATTATCAGGAAAATGAAAATAAGAGTGGGTCCAACATCCTAATTTCAAAATTCCCTCCCCCCCCCCCCCAGAGGGAGGCATGGGGGCCTCGGTAGATGACCAGTATACAGATTGGGATCAAGATTCCTGAAAACTTGCCCAATCTCTCATGAACCTGCTCAACTGCTACAGTCATCTTCAGAGACTCTGCTTTGCAAGGCCGTATCTTCTGAGCTAAGGTGGGTGGCTACCTGAGAGAAGATCTTCTCAGTCATGGCACCAAAGCTCTGGAACTCTCTCCCCAGGGAGATTCATCTGTTCCCTTCTGTTGCTATCTTCTGCCAGTGGGTGAATACTTTTGTTTCATTTGGCATTCCTTCAATGATCCCTGCTTCCTAACCAATTATTTATACTATTTTAACTGTCTTATATTTTTAAAAGTTGTTGACCACGTCAGAGAGAAACTGAGTTTTCACAACTTCTCTTTGAGATTGTAAATCCTGATGGGGTGAATTTTTTTCAGACACCCATTCAAACATGCAACTTTTCGTGTTCAAACTGAGCTGGATGACTACCCTTCAAGTAACAAATGCTTAATTTGGCAGTCAGTCATATTGTCTCATGGCTATGGTGTTGGACTAGGATTGAAAAGATGTGGATTCAAATTTGCAATAAGTTGTGACTTTCACTGAATGATCTTTGACTAGTCTCTCTCTCTTAGAATAACCTTCCTCTGTGTCTACAGGGAGCATATATTTGGAAACAGCTTTCTCTATCATACACTGATGCTTGGCTAGGCACTTCCTAATACATGGTCGAATCTTCCAGTGTTTTGTTACTGGACATGATCATCACCAGCCATTTTGTCATAGTACCTGTTCTCAAACTTCTAAAGGCACAGCAAAGTTGCAGACCCCTGCTCTAGACCTTGTAGTAGGTGGCTATACTGTAACTTCATTTCATGCCAACATCAATCCTTGAAAAACTCGGTTAATAGAGTTGTGGGAGAGTTACAGTATTACTTCCTTCCATAATAAGCTTCTCTTATTACTATGGTGGTACAGGAAACAGAAGCACAGCCGTGGCTGCCATACCACTCAGTATAACATCAGTACTGGCCTTGTGGGATATAAATCATCCTCTCAAATAATGAAACAAGTTGTAATCGTTATTGATATTTACAAGGCAAATATAGATTGTAAAAATTAAAAGCAAGTTTTATTACAAAGGAATTGTTTATTTGGATGTTCTGGTGAAAGAAGGGGAGGGGGGTTCTAGGACCACATTACAGATTTGTTGTCTTTTTGGTCTTCCACAGAGCAAAAGATACTTAAGTAAGAACCATATGCGTAAACAGAAACTAATTGACAGCACTGATCAAACCATAGCTTATACAATGCAAGTTTTGTAATATCAACCATGAGGCTCTAAAAAAAAAGTTAAAATGCAGAATTGCATGGAGGATTTTCAAAGCACAGGACGGAAGAAAATAAAAACCACATGTTCCTGTAAAAGTACATCAATGATATTGTTCAGACAGTATCTTGCAGAATCTTTAAGAGTACAGGCCACAGTTCAGAGAGCACCTTTCAGCATATACACTGGTTTTTGTCTTTTATTTCCCATCACAGCAGCCCCCACATTACACAACAAAACACTTCAGAAACACTCCTGAAATTCAAAAGGGCTTTTCTGTGTGCTGGGGGGTGGACAGACTTCTCTGTAGAGACAAGGATGGTCATATATCAAAACGGAAGCTACTCAGGCCACCTATCCAAAGCGATAATCTAGTTCCTAAAAAAATATCTCCATGAAGCTTTATTTGCAGTGATGGCATGTCTGGAAAGAGAATTAAGATTTTACATTGGAGTGATGAAATCAAATGCCTCCTCTTTGTTTACAAAATACATCTAGTGTTGAAAGTTCCAATGGACCCCACTTCTCCACAAGAAAATCCCTCAATCAGAACATCCCAGCTGGTGACTTAGGTTGCAACATCAATATGGACACCACAAAAATAGTCCCATCCTAAGCAGTCACACTCTTCTAAATCCATTGACTTCAAAGTATTTAGAAGGCTGTAACTATGCTTAGAGTGGCAATGAAGGAGTCACAAAGTTGGACTTTTTCTAAAGTCGAAGCTTCTTTGTTCCATTGTTTTAAAATGGTCACCTCCCCATGACAGAGCTGAACATGAGTCACTTGATTCTGTGTGCCTACACTAACCAGAAACATTCTAAATGGTTCTGTGACACTTAATTGTCTTGTACTACCTCCTTACTGAAAAGGGGCTATTATCCCCTTGGCCTCAATTTAGGCTCATGAGCTATCCATCTCTGTTTTCCATGTAAATTAGGCAGGTTCAGCCTGACTTTAAAAAATCATGGAAAATTTAAGTTAATTTTGGACTTTTTGACAGTTAGAGTCTAGAATATTCAAGAATCCCTTTTTCCAAGGTTGCAGGAGTCTTAATTTAGAAAAGCCTCCCACTGGGAAAAAAAATTCACATCTCCATGGCAGAGTGCAAGCATAGTGTGTATAAATCTGAGATTCAATTGCCAGCCAAAAGCATCTTGAGGGGCAGAGCTAGGAGAAAAAAATGATTACTCAGAGCTGCTACCAGTTAGACTAGACAACAGTGGCTGGCTGGAGATATGATTTGACTAAGCAGGCAGTTGCTTTCTATGTTCCATTTCTGACAGCACATTCAAGCCTTTACTTGGTCTTCAACATTTGTTTAAGTGCTAACCTGAGAAGATTTATATGGACCCAAGTGTGCCTTTCCATCACAGGTATTCTTAGTTCTTGCACATTTGAAGTTTGAGCTTAAATAGTTTTGGAGATGACCCTCAAATCCCAGCCCCCACCCCCCACCCCCATTCTTAGTTTCAGCTGGGAACAAAATTACCCTTATTGAACAATGGGTTAAATATATATGGCTTTTATTTTCTTTCCTTCATTTCAATTGGAAGACATGATATTTGTGTTTATTGGTTTATTTAAAAAAGAAACAACAACAGATGAACAACAGAATCCTTCTTTTCAGCGAACCCAATGGAAAATCTCTGGCTAATCCCTATTTGTGCTTTATGTGTAGAATGGCTTTCACTTTAATGTTTCATCCTTGCTGACAGTCTGGAATACAGAGGAGCTGAAAAAAGAAAAAGCAAATGCTATGAGAAAAGCAGCTGCTTAATGATCCCTGTTGGCTACAATTCAAAGGCCTTTGCCTCTAGTTGAATCAAAATCAATAGTCATTATGATGTCTCTGATTCAGTACAGTTCTCTGTAATATTGATCAATGGAAGGTTTAAACACTGAGCCCGTGATTGCAGCTTCCTCTTGAAGCTGTTGGGCTTCACTGTGTAACTGGATCATTTAGTGTTTAATCTGAAGCTCTGAAGGGTTCTGCTGGGCCTACAAAGTTGAACCAGAGCAGATAATATTGCGTGCAAGTCCCTTGTCAGCTGAGAGAATGAAAGTGTCTTTGTTCATCTAGGTGTGCACCAAGGCCCTGAGGTGAACACTAAAACTGCTGATCAGCTGATGGCCATGAACAGGTAGTGTCCAGATGTGGCAGAGTGGATTGTGCCATTCAGATATTACAGGATGGGGAAGGGTCATATTTTAATGCTCCCCCAAATAACAAACTCCTTGCTAGAAAAACCGAAGACATCAGAATACATAGACTGGTCTACTTTCTTTACTGTAAACTGGTTTTAACATGCAAGGAGTTTTATCGACTAGGAGGCATTCAGAAACAGCATGTAACAGCTACAGTCTGCAGTGGCACCATCCACTCTAACAACCAAGATTACTTCAGTTCATTTTGCTCTTGCAGCTGCAGTTTAGGCTTTAAGAATTAGCAGACATAAAAAATACTCCTGGGAGAAAGCCAGGGTGTGAAATATTCTGTTTTTGCCAATCACAGTGGACAAAGCATCATATACTATGGGCGATATAATCATCAATAAGATAATTGAGGATCCCATGCGGGTTTTGCATATGTGCATGCATGTGTGGGAAAGCCTGTCAAGTCACTATTTGGGCTACTACAGTTTAGAGGGATTCTGGTTTTGCCTCCATCAGGCACTTTAACCATCCTGTGGGCTTGCAGAACTTAACAAGCACTGGCTAAATACTTTACAAATAAATTATACATGACAGGGAAAAAAGGAGTAGGAAAAAAAGAACTGAAAACTACATCTACTTCCATAAACTGTGAAAAATAAATATTTTGGAACCTGGACAGTGTATTCTATTTATATCTGCATAGCTAACAGATCAAAACCACTCCTACATTCATGCCAGGACTATGCACTCAAGAGCAAAAATGGAGAGTAGTTTTCATCATCGACCACAACAATATTTAAAGAGGTTGATGACATGACAAAGTAGGAATGGTACATATTTGGATAGAAAGGGAACATGTTTGGACAACACAAGTTCTCTGGGTTATATCTAGAAACCATGATCCTTCCCCCCACCAAACTTACTGTACTGTATCTTCACTACTGGCCAGCTGTTCTGGAGAGAAGGAGGTGAGCACTGAAGACCTGATCATGTGAATATGGTCAAAAAGACCTTCTAGTGCTACAGCATAATCAACAGTAGAACTTTACCTTATTGACCTTTGAAATATTTATAAGACCACATTCAGAAAATGTAACATGTTCCAAATTCAATCAAGGTATATTGATCTGATCCTTTATAGCTGCTCAGCTGCCACTGACATATAGTATATACTATCCCACTGGCTGTTACATCCTAGATGAGGAATACTTCAATAATGCTTGTCAGCTAAAATTAATAAGACCTACTTCTATAATATTTCAGGCAAGTAAGAGTATATGTAACTGGGGAGTAAGAGTAGAAAACAGGGAAGTATGCAAAATATCATGTACCAACAGAATTTTGATAGGGTAATATATAATTAGGGGAGGCCAGCATCCTGTTAATCTTACTTACCTAGCCGAGCACTCCTTTGAGAAATCTAAAACAAAAGAAAGAAAACATGTTTAATATGCATTGTTAACCCCCATCCCCCCAGTTACAAAGCTTATAATGTAAAATAGAACAAAAACAAAAGAATATTTCATGTATACTCAAAATGAAATTAAGAATGCACCTTGAGCTCTCTTGTGCTCTCCGTCCAGCATCTCAGTCTATAGTAGACCTATGTTTCTCCAAATAGGGACACTTTCCTATCAGCCTTTCAGCATGGCCAATTGGCCATGCTGGTAGGGGCTGATGGGAATTGTAGTTCCTGAACATCTGGAGAGCCGCAGGTTCCCTACCCCTGGTCTATAGAATATAACTGATTGAGGGGATACTATGTTAATTTGAATGCAGGATCTACCTTGCCTTGTAATCAGAGACGTTCCTCCCATTGGTCAAAGTGGGCAGTTGCCCAAGGCACCCCCTTGTGGGGGGCGCAAAAACTGCAGGTTTGTTTCTGGGATTTTTTGTATTTTCAGTGTTTTCCCGTTTTTTGCTTGAAGAGGGTGCAGTTTTTAGGCTAGCAGCACCAAAATTTCAGGGATGTTTCGGAAGACTCTCCTGATGCTATCACCCAGGTTTGGTGAACTTTGGTCCAAGGGGTCCGCAACCTTCTTATGGACCCCTCAAGGGCAGCCTCCCATCATCCATTGCCTGCCTGTAAGCTAACAGAAGCTTTGGACCCCCTGAACCAAACTTTGGACCCCCTGAACCAAACTTCACCAAACCTGGGTGGTATCATTAGGAGAGTCTCCTAAAGATACCCTGAAAGTTTGGTGCTCCTAGCTTAACAATTGCACCTCTGAAAGCAGGCACCCCCAAATTTCCCCAGATTTTCCTTTTAAATCCCCCCCTTTGGCATGGATTTAAAGGGAGAATCTGAGGTCCCCAGTTTAAACATTGAACATTGATGCTGTTTCAGGGTAGGGGAGAGTCAATTAAAATAAGATCATTTTCAATGTTAGTTTAAACTGGGGAATCCCAGATTCTCCCTTTAAGGTGGATTTAAAAGGAGACTCTGGGCTCCTAGTTTAAACACCATTGAAAATGATGCTGTTTGGGGGTGGATTCCAGTATCACTTCTATAAACTTGGGAGCCCAGATTCTCCTTTTAAATCCACCTTAAAGGGACAATCTGGGGTTCCCAGTTTAAATAACATTGAAAGTGATGCTGTTTCCCCCAATTGGGGGACTGGATACAACACCATAAAATGTTTTCATAGCAGTAATAAAACATTTTGAAAGCATTTTGAAAAATTTTTCAAAAAATTATTTCTGCTGTGTGGCATGGCCTATTGCTGTGTTCAGATTTGTGAGTTGGGGCATGTTCTATAATGTGATGGTGACTTTGAAATGCCATGGTGTAAAAAATCACAGTGGGGGAGGGCGGCTGCCCACAGTGGGTGCGCCAAACTGCAGTTTGCCTAGATACGCCTGTGGGAATAGCTACAAGGGGGCCAGAGAAAGTGCGCGTTGAACCGGCCATGCGCCAGGGGCGGCGGCATCAAACTCAGGTTTTGCCCAAGGCTCCAGTTTGCCTAGTTACGCCACTGCTTGTAATCCAGTCTGGATGGCTGAATAGTACAGTAGATGCCTTGCATGCAAAAGATAGGTTCGGTGCCGGACATCTCCAGTTAATGGGTCTCAAGCAGGCAGAAACCTCTTTCTTCCTGAGATAATGGAAAGCTTCCACCAGTTCGAGTAGACCAGCGGTACAACTTGGTTTAAGGAAGCTTCAGATGTCTCACAAAAAAATGTAGACGCATCCCTAGATGTTGGCTGCATATCATATTTACCTGGGATGTGGCCGAGGCATGCCTGAAGATTTCCAGTGAAGGATTTGCAGGCTCATCAGCTCTTTCATTAGGCCTAAAAGCTAAAGGACACAATTCAAATCATCAATAAGGAAACACTTATAAATATTTCTTCTTCCACTAATTATGAGAGTAGGGATTGCATCAAAAAAGGATGAGGTGTTCCATAAGTAATCAAGTCATCTTTTTCTTTTAAGGTCAGGATCATGGCATGGGGGGAGGGGTTTTAAGACCAGGGCCGTTTCCGCACGGGCAAAATATGACGTCGTCGCAACGGAAAAAGAAGCGTCAGAGCGGCAGAGCGCCGCTCGCGGCAAGAAAGGCTGAGGTGCGCAGGGTCGCTACTGGCCGCTAAAAACGCTTAAACCGGGCGCCGCCAAGACGATTCGTGATGCAGAAAACGCTTAAAACCACTCTTTTTCCCCATGTGACGCGATCGACGCCAAGACTCGTGGGCGCAACAGCCGCCACGGAGCTGTCAGCCACAAATGGCGCCGGGCCTGCATCGGCTTCGCAAGTAGCGCGCAGGCCCAACGCCGTCTGGAGACGCGCCGGCCTCCGCAGAAGCGCTTTTCCGCGCGTAACCGGGTCGATTACATTTCTGCGGGCCATGCGGACGCTCAAGAAGTCTCCTCAGCCTTCGTCTGTGCGGGAACGCTTTGGGATGCGTTTACCCACTCTGCGACGCCGTCATCGCGTCGCTGCTTTTGGCCGTGCGGAAACGGCCCAGGAGTGTATTTATGCATTACAGCACTTATCACTGAAAATCTCTCTCCTTCCCTTGCAGTCTGGCTGGATCCAGTGTTCAACAGCAGACTCCGCCTCCAAAATCCTTGTGGACTTCAGAGACAGAGCTCACGGTTTAAGGCTGGACCCCATCAGGCCAAGCTCAGCTTCAAACTTCAGAAGGGAACTCTGGGGGAGACCCAGCTGTATAAAATTGAATCTTGCCAGGATGCAACTGCAATTTGATGCTGGGCTCAGCCTGGCTGGGGTTTACCTTTAACTACGGGCTCTATCACTTGCTCTGGAGGTAGAGCTTAAAGTTCAAAGCTGGATGGGGGAGTGGAGTTCCTGGCAGGGAGGAGCCCTGGTAGCTGAGGGAACACCCCATCATGTGGCACCCAGGACATACATACTGGCTGCCCTGTCCTATATATACATCTCTGTTTAAGACCCATTTGAAAAGTCCCACCGTTCAGGTCCTTATATGGGTTCTGGTCAAAATCTTTATGGTTTCAATGGTTCATATAGCAAATCTCTAGGCTCAGTTCAGGCTGGAAACCGGTTCGAGTGGAAGATTTAACCTTTCTATCTAATCCATCATAAATAAGGGGTGAAAAGCTTAAGAGCTCATTTACAGCGTTCTCAGTATCATATGTACTCTGATCCTAAGATGTATTGTTTTGTCTTAAATATTTTCACTTGGGTTCATTTATTGACATGAACCATCTTGAATACAAGAGGGAGGCTAGATGCAAAGGTATATGGTAAAATCCATTGAAGAATTCATGCAGTAACCCTTCATTAATGCTACATATGTTCCTTACTGTTCAAGCAATGAAGCATTAAAATGACATGTGAATACCTAGAAAATGCCACATATAATCTGTCTTGCTTTATGTATAACCTCTTTTTCAATCAGTTATAGTTATACCAATACTGGCATTAAGGAGGATGGGAAAGGAGCCAGATGCAATCCACCAGCATTTGATGGCAAAGAAGAAAAGCGTGATGTTTGCCTCCAGTCAGCAGAAAAGGAGATGTGGTCTATGGAGATGTATATCAACAGGCAGGTTGGAAGCACCTGGTTTGGCGTGAAAGAGGATTTGGTCAGTAAATGGCAAGTAGGAAGGTGACTTCGATGACAGAGACAAGGAGAGTGTAGGTTTTGGTAGGCAAGATGTTCAAGGCTGTCACAGAGACTAGAATATCTGAGGGGACTTTTCAGAAGCTAGCTACTTGTGTACTACTGCATGCCCAGCACTGAGTTTTGGAACAAATGCAGAATGCAGCTACATGGCATCTGGTATTTGGGGTGCCTAACTCATTTGAATTTGAGGCCATGAGACAAACCATTATGGTTTTAATAACAATTCATACAACTACAGGATGGAGACAATTCTGTGCAATAAGTTGTTTATCTTGAAGATTTATCAGGAGATTTGAGTAGATTTTAAGCTTGCCAGTTGGAACTCCATGAAAGAGGTTGCTGCTCTCTGCTGTCCAGCTGGTCTGTAAAGTCTACATGGGCTGCTGAACACATAAACTGAACCTACAAAACATGCTTGTAACCTCAAAATTATTTATGCTGAAACAATTTTATTTATCTTAAAGCCATGATAAGGGACTCCAATGGCACAACTAAGAATTCTAGAGGAGCTGCTTCACACTCTATTTCTGTACAGTCTTTCACACAGATAAGCAAGCCTCTGGACTTTATCTAGGGAAGACTACAAAATATCTTTTACGTGCAAATTACTGTTGAAGGAAACAATGATTCATGGTTGGGTATAATATGTTTTGTATTTTTTCTCCAACATCTTCAATCGACAGATACAAAAGTGCCTGCACTGCTTTTCTAAGTTCACCTTTGAAAAGTCAACTGAAGAACTTTAATGTTGCATGCCTGCCCCTCTGGAATGAATGATGGATTTGAAGAATAAAACGGTAGTGTTTCACAAGAAGATAAGAATTATTTCCCTGAACAAACAGGCACTTCACTGGTATTTTGCAATGCAGATGTCTTTAGCAACCGAGGAAAGGCTACCAAACTTAAGAAGGGGAAAGCATGTGCTGACTTCAATTCTGAATCCAATTTAACCTACCTGGTGGTTGTAAAACAGTATTCACAGCATAAATCACTCCATTAGTAGCCATAATGTCTGCCTCAGCAACAGGCTCCTTGTTGACATTTATTGCATTTCTTTTCTGATGTGAAAAAAGACCAAAAAAAAGTTGGGACAAATGATCAGATAATAAATGTATGCAGAAAGGTAGAAAAACAAGAAACGTCAAAGAAGATGAAAATGTCTACAAATGTCCAACGCTATACACACAGCATTTTTATGACTTCTTCCAGAAGCCTCTAGATAACTACCATACCACCAACTATGGAGCATTAGGATACAACTGTCAACAGCATGTTCTGAATTTGTGAAGACTGGGAAGAGCCAGTATAGTACTGTGGTTAGAGTGATGGACTAAAATTTGGGAGATCCAGATTCAAATTCCTACTCTACCATGCTGGGCAAGTCACACACTCTCAGCCTAACCTACTTCCTAAGATTTTTATGAGTACAAAGAACTACGTCAGCTGCTTTTGGTCACCACTGGGGAGAAAAGTAGGGCATGAATGAAGCAAAGAAAAGGAAAGCAAGCTGATGTGACCATATCACATGCACAGTGTTGAGGGGCATGGAATAAGAGCGCAAGGTTAGCACTGTTTCCTAATCACAACCACCATAATTTCTTATCCAGCATACCGCTAGATTCTTGACTTTGCATTCTCCCCACCTCAGAGGTCTTCAGATGATATCTCGCACCTTGGCTTCTAACAGAGAACATGGCAAGAGAGATGTTGGGCTCAAACTTATTTTACAACCTAAGCCTTGCAAGACCTCCTCTGCCAAGAGAAGTCAGTAAATGAGCCAGGAAGAGACACTGTGAACCTGAATTTGTGATTATCCTACAAGATAAATTTGGTGAGGAGCTTAGAAAAATGTGGACAAGCTGCAACCTTCTGTTCCTGCCCCTCTGTAGAATCTTAGGAGACAAACACTTTGGGTAACTCAATATCAAGAATAGCTGTGTTCTTTTTCTGCTGTGCTGAATGATTAAAAAAAACAATCATGAGATTGTAATCATGAGATCAGCAGGAGGGCAAACAAGTAAGTAATCAAAATAAGTTATCCAACAATAAAAAGATTGTCCACTCTTCAAGGTATTTGTGGAAGGATCAGCCCAGAAATGTCTTGCTTCAGCCACCTGGGATAGAAAACAGATTGCTTCTGACAGGAGAGTTTAATGTCTGAAGCTTCCTCGGGTTCCATAAGTCAATGTTCAATCAATTGGGCCCTTGTGGTCCCATTTGAGTGGAAGGGATGTAAATTTGGAAGGTGTTCTTGAAAGTGCATTAGAATGGAGTGATTGAGCATGAAATAAAAACAAATAAGGTCTTACAGTGCTGACTTCAAGTTTATCACCCTGCAGAGACTTCAGCCGTACAACAGCACCAACTGCTCCACTAACCAATATTTCATCTCCAATGTGGTACTTCAGAAGGTTGGCAAGTTCTTCAGCATTGTCTGGGGAGGAAAAGTCAACAAGTATGCATGAATTTTATAGCTTCTTTCACATGTTTCATGGTACCTTAAAAAGAAACTAAAACATCAAACTGCAACCTTGTGTACTGAGTGCAGCAGTTTGAAAGGGAAAAAATGAAAAACTATTTCCTCTCCCATGAAAAACGTGTGGCTGATCCATGGAAGTGAATACATCCTTGTTTCTCTACAGTACCAACTTCTAGATTCTCTTGGATGCCACTAAGTGTTCCTTCCAGCTAATCAACTGCTGCTTAGCACATGGCTGCTGAAGCAGTCCATTTAGCTGATGGTCTACAGCTGCCATGCCTCCAGATGGTTCAATAATGAAGCTATGTATTCAGTTGATTTCTTTATTATGAAACAGCATCAGGAAAAAGAATTTAGATTTCTATTGCCAGAAATAAAGTTTACATGCCAAAGCACCCTCCATTATACCTCTCGACATCCCTCTCCCCATCATTTAGCACCATCCTTAAAACCCAGTTCCCAGGGGAGTTTGGTACTCTCCAGTCCCACAGTCCAGAGCCAGCATGGCCTTCACTTAGGTCAAAACAACCCATATTCCCCAGCACTGAACAAAGCAATGGCTAGCAGGTGTCTAATGAGCTGATAAAGCATTGCCAGAGTAAAATGAAACTGCAGAAATACCTGTTAGATAAAAGAAAGGGGGGGATGGAAAAGGATCCTGTGTCCTGGCCAGGAGACATGGTAGGATCGAGCCAGAACTGGGAAGATCATGACAACACCACTGAGAAATAAATATTAAGTACTCTATCAAACAATATTTGATTTTGCTGTTGAAGGGCAAATATGAGTAATCTGTGGAAACTATGTTCATGCTCAGTGCACAAGTTCCAGTGAATGTGCAGAGGTGGGAGAGATTCAGTGTGCAGGAACCTGAATCCCTCCCCTTCCTCATTTATTGTCCATGTAATTTGGTAAGTGAACAGAACTATTAGTAAAGACTTTTAATCAAACACTTGATTCTAGATTTCATAAACAGAGACTTTTAGGCTCTTTTGCTCAGCTGCAAGCAGAAACCTAACCACATTACAGGTTGTCTGCATTTAGGCACAGATACTATCTATCGGTCCCAGCAGAGGGGTGAATCTACTGATGTGCTGAGAGGATTTTTGGCCTTTTAAACTTTCCTACGCCTTCAGGAAGCTTCTTTTGTGGTGTCGGTGTCCAGTCCTTGGATGGGACTGTATATCACTTTAAGTGTCACATACAGTGGCATCCCTTGGTTGTTTCTGACCTTAACCCTAACTGGATCTACACCCTATTTAAATCAGTATTAAATACTACCTAAACAAAATGAAAGTCATATAGTCAGTCTAAAAAGGCTCTTGTGGATTTCTACAACCCAGCTTTCATGCATCACACGGACTATCCCAGAATCTAGCAGATTTTCAATTCCCAAACCGTGTTCCAATACCATGTTTGCTTATAGCACAATGACTAAATAAGCACCAGTTTTATGATCTGTGGAAGACCTGTTACATTAACTGCCAAGAAATAAAAGTTGCACAAGTCAGCTATAGAGTCCCACCAACTGTGATTCATTGTTTCTAGAACCATAAACTAAATATTTTGCTTATGAAGTTCAACATTTCAACTGTTCACATCTGGGACATTTCAGTTCCACAGCAGCTTACAAATCAGTTATGAAATAGTTGAGCATTGAGCAAGCAAACAAATGTGCAGACTGCTGGCAATGAACATAAAAGGTTAACCAGTTTCCGGCAGATAATACTGCATTTTGATGACACAGATTGATAGGGCTTTTGACTGCTCTCAACCGGTTCATATTCTTTCCAAGTCAAAACCATATTCCAGCTTAGGAGAGAGAATGTTTCGACATTTACATGAAAAATAAATTAACATAACCACATACTTATGCTTTGTGCTCAAGCCTTTCTGGCATACAGTTATTGCAGTCTATGATTTTTTTAACACCTGTAGTATTAGCTGTACCTAATACTGGACAACAATGATAAAAACAGCTTAAAAACATAACATAAAACAACTAATTAACAATAATAAAACCAGGAACCATACAGCATCAGATGGCGTTTCATCCCTCCCCTCTCCCCAACTTTATGCCCATGGGAGGCCAGGTATACACACACACACACACTCTTCTACACATACATAGATATACACAAACACACATGCGCAGTAAAGCCCATTGCAGGGGGAAATGCAATGGGCTCTTGAAAAGGGGTTGTGAGCAAGCATTTTCTCTCACAATGGACTTTCCATGACAGCATCTATGGAAAACTGAAATGCCATCCATGTTCAATAAGATCTATGAACATTTATTTACCCATAAGTTTGTCCCGTTCTTCCCGTGGCATGGCTTGGAAAGCTTCATTTGTTGGTGCAAATACTGTGAAGGACTTTGGCCTGTTCAGTATTTCCGTGAGGCCTGCAGACTGGATGGCGGCCACTAAGGTGCTGTAAAATATGCACACAAAGAAACATCCAACCTTTGTAAGTGTCATTAGCTCAAGTCCACATCCACCATTTTATTTGGGGGTGGGGGAAGGATAATTATAAATAAGTAAAATACGTTTTAAGAACAAGTAACAATGTCTCAATGAAATATAGACACCACTAGTCTAAAGTATCATATGTGTAATAACATGTGCATGAACCTTCTGAACACTCAGATCTTTTTCAATGGATTTTATTCATACAACTTGTTATGATGAATTTTTTCAATAGAGCTCCTGTACTTTCCTTATACCTTGCCTCTCCCCCCAATGGGGATCCAAAATGGCCAGCATAGTTCTACTCTCCTCTATTTTATCCTCCAAACAATTCTGTGAGTAGGTTAGGCTGAAAGTCTGTGACCCAAGGTACCCAGTAAGCTTTTGAGGACACAGCTAGCTGCTGGTAGAAGGGGGGGGGGTGAAGAAAAGTCTGTGTGGGGTTTTTGTCCATTTGAATTTTGCAGCAGCAAAATGTTTTTGAGCACCAAATGTTTGCAGCACCAAAATGTTTTGGAGGGGTGAGGTTGCTCCTGTGAGAGGAGGCAAGAGCAAGGGAAAAATCTCACCTGAAACGATCATCTGCTTTGAGGACATCCATAACTGTTCCAACAGGGGGAGTCAACATCTTATCCACAGTGAACAAGGTGCCAAATCTTCCTCTTTTGTCATGGGCTGCAATGCAGACATTTTCTATGCAGAGATTCTGCAAGACAGATTGTATTTTAAGTACAGTGTAGCTATAAAAGATCTTAAATGATTGCTCCACTGTTGAAAACAAAGCAGATCAGGGCACATTTGGTGTTACTTGAAAACATCCAAATATGGATTGTCTAAGCAAGTAGTAACTTTGCTATTGTGGCCAACATATTACTTTCTGGGTGATAATCAAGTTACAGTACTCAGTAACACTGATACAATTCTATGTTGCTTGACAAACATCCATGTTGAGTCAGAGGAGATTCATACACTTATTTATTTATTTATTATTTGAATTTTTATACCGCCCCATCCCCAGGGGCTCTGGGCGGTGTACAACAGAACTAACAGAACTAATACAACGAATTCAGGAGCGAACAATAATTAAAACAACAACAATCCATAAGGCTCCATCATTAAAACATACTAAAACATACTAAATTTTTGTTAAAACAGCGGTAATCATAATAAAAGGCACCCGGTAAATCCTTACTCTTAAAACCCTCCCCTAGGGAGCAGCCGGGCTCCTCCATAGGAGGATAGTCTGGGTGTAAACGAGCAGGGGAGAACTCATCACAAGTTTTGCCTTCCTTTGCCTTCCTTCCTCATTACAACTCATCACAAGTTTTGCCTTCCTTTGATCTGCAGGTCCATGACTTGTTGTGGTATTTTTACACTTCCCCTTGTGTTGCTTTCCCCCTTCTCAAAACTGCCCCCGGGTTTTAATTTTAATTTAAGAGGTTTGGGATATAAATTCTCTGGGTTTACAACTTCCTTGTTATATAAACTTTGGGGGTATGCCTCTTTTATTTAAAATTACCATGCAAATGGTCCAATGCTTCAGGCAAGGTGCATCAGACCAGCATTCTCTTCCTTCCTCCCCACTTTTCAGAGTGGATTGCAATAGTTTTAATCCCAGTGGAGCTCCTGAAGGCAGGGACTTTGAAAGAGGCTAAGTGCATCAGACCAGCGTTTTCTTCTCCCCCTCCCCTCTTATCATGGCATGTTGTAATAGTTTTGTTTCTGCTGGAATTTCCAAAGTTGGCATTCAAGTAGGGACTCTGAAAGAGGCTAAGTGCACTGGATTAGTGTCCTTTTCCCTTCCCCCACCCCACTTTCCAGGGTAGATTGCACTAGCAACTCTTGCTAACAGGTAACACAGCAGAAAAATGAGGGATACAGGGGAATCACCATGAGGAGGGGGCCAGGTAGCAAAATGTTTGGAAAGTGGGAGGATGAAAGGGAGGAACTAGTCCTTTGAGGGAGAGGAATGAAGCAGTGGGAGGTGAAAAAAAAAACAGGGAAGACATGGTGCACACATTATGGTTCACTTTTCCGGAAGAGGGACAAAAATGTCCACACTTTGTCCACATTGCTAAAATCTGGGAATTGTCTCCCCAGAAGCAGGGCTTCTTCAGAACTGTTGCGTCAATGAAAATCTAATTCAGTTAACCTTGCAGATCTGTTGCATAACTAAAAATCTACCCCGAAGCAAAAGTCTGTTTGCCACAAGGAGATGTTCTTTGCCAGAAACAGATGAAGTGCAGAATTTTCAGGGAGGAGATCTGAAGTTGCTCTTATCCTTCCATACAAGGTTATTCTATAGATTAAAAAATATATATTTGTGTGTCATCTCATTAAGATTCCTTACTCATAATAAACTTCTATTATTATAACCCACACTCTGCTGTGGACTCTTTTAGGAAAGCTAGAGTACAAATGCAATAGGACAGACTGATGTATTGAGGTTTCAAATTCCACGCTGAAACTTCTATGGAATGAGCTATATTTGTTCTTTGAGAGTTGTCAGGGAATAGTTCAAAGACACATGATGTAGCAACTTTGTGAATGCTAACTAAGCAGGTCTGGGGCTTGTCAGGACCTGGGCAGGATGCTTCTTGAAGCCCCTATGCATGTGAGTTTGAGTTTCATGGTAGAAGAAAGATGAGAAAGACAGCTAATAAATAAATGAAGGATGAAGAGATTCAATGGAAACATACATTGCGGTAGACAAATACTCGCAGCTGCTTGCCACTCAGTGTTTCTAGCATCTGTCCATGATAAAGATATTTAGAGGAAAGCTGGTCTTTAACAATGTGATCCAGGAGCACGTTCCTGTCTGCAGAAGGAGTGTGATCTGCAACACAAAATAAGAGCAAGATGCCTCAATTTATAAGAACGTAATTAAAATTGCTCTAGAAGAAATGGTTGGAAAATACTGACAAAACTATGGAAAGAATAAAATTATAATTTTGTCTATTGCTTTCCTTTTCAAATATAGCAGGTAGAGGAACCAAGTCTGTCTCAACGCCCATACTTGAGAGATTATACATTAATAAAGAAATCTTGCAGATGGAAAACTTATGATTTACAGTGCAGCTAGTCTTGATTTATATTTTGATATTTCCATAATTCTTTTTAAGTGTTCAGATTTATGATAGAAACCACTGCATTAATTCCATTGTTACCTTACTTAACTTAGTCGTTCACAAAACATTTGCATTCTACTTATCTTTAAAATGGAAGAGGTTAATACTTTTGTAATTTTAATACTTTTGTAATTTGTTAATACTTTTGTAATTTATGGCTCAACCACAATGTCTGCATTTCTCCATTGCCCTGCCGTCTCCCAGAATAATATAACTGAACAGTAATTCCAGAGGAACAGCAGTGGAAATCTTCTTGCCACAAAACAAACAAAAAGAGTGTTGTGGCACTTAAGAGCTCCCTGAGGGTCTAACTACACATTACGAAGTCTTCCATTCCCCATATGTCCACCTTGGTTCATGTAGGGGTTATGGCAATTTTGTAACATGTCATTAGGCCCTGCATATTGATATAGTTCACTCTCTAAAGCCAACTGAACCTAATGCTAGACAGACCTTGGATGGGTGGCCTCATAAGAACCTCTGGGCTCTAGTCAGAAAAGGCAGGATCCAAAGGTAACAAATGTGGAGTGTTTCCTTACTTTGGTAGAGAACCCAACTTGCTATTAGTGCCATTACAGTAATACATACAGTCACCACAGTGGTTATATGCATTTCCCCCCAGCAGGATTACTAGCATTGTCAAAGGCAGGATGCACAATAGGGCAAGGGCTCCAAAAAATAAAATGATTAAATTTGCGCCCACCCTGAGCACCCCTTCTGATCAAAACAACAGAATGCACAAGAATAGCTTGTGTGGTGGTTCACTTGGAGGGCTAAATGCTGCTGGGTGGGGGTGGGGGTTAAGAGCAGAGGTGGGATCCAACCAGTTCTCACCACTTCTCTAGAAGTGTTTGCTAATTTTTTCTGAGTGCCGAGAGGGGGTTACTAAAGCAACCCTGCCCAATAGGGACTGGAGGTGCGTGTGTGCAGCAGAGCCACTGTTTGAATCCCACCACCATCGGAACATGTTAAAATTTTTGGATCCCACCACTGGTTAAGAGGATTCAGTACCTTTACCAAAGGGCACAAGAAGGCAGTTATGGAAGCACCAGGGTTGTTCTTCCAGCATTATGCAGGAACAGAACTAGTGCTTAATTAGCAAAACTCCACACCAGCAAGTGATGTCATCATCTGCAACTACCTAGTAGTACTTCCTTAGTAGTACTGCAACTACCTCCTTCACCTGATGCTCTCCAGAAAAGATTTAAAATCTCTTTTCCCCCATCAATACTGGTCAGTGGCAATAAATTGAGTTCTCTCAGCAGTGAGTCCTTCTTGTGCAAGGAACTGCTCTGAATTAAAAGACTCATCATCAACAGTGTTGTACCTTACTAAGCCCATTGACTTCAATGGACATAAAAGGGAATAACTGTCCAGGATTACATGGAAAGATGTATATGTTTTGGCCCTAAGTGAAAGCATAGATAGCCTGCTCACATTAGGACTACCGTCCCAAGTTTCTAACAAAAAGTCATTTTAAGTAATCTATTAAAACATTTAAAATCAATCTCCTACCTTTTAGCCAATGTGTCACACTAACCAAGCAGTGCATTATGAAACCCTCCCTACAGATACCTTATTGATAACGAGCAAATCCTACCACAGGATTTTAAAAGACAAAGCCAGTTTTAAAAAAATTTTGGTCACAATATTATTGCTATATTTTAGTGACCGATAATTGTGATCTCCAGACTCAGTAATCAAAATTGGTTTCAACAAAAACATTTGTTCCGAATTCCTATATGGGCAAAGCTTAGTGCACAGGGAAGGGGTTGCCTTTGTGATGCATATATGTGAGCCCTTTAAGTGAGCCCTTACAAGCTGACTTCAGTTTCCTTCCTCAATGCCTGTACAGAAGAGACCACATTTCTCCTTCAGAGTGTGTTGGTTGTAGTTGCCAAATGCAGTTGCCAAAGCCTTCCCTGATGGAAGCAATAAAGAAGCCTCCTGTTGAAGCTACCAGGGTCTCTCCTATGTGCTGACTGTCTGGATAAGTAAGTTTACCTATTCATTGGACCCCAGAGAATACTACAGCCTAAGTTCCTTCCCTCACTTTGTTGAGCACACAATACCCACAGACTACTAGTTGCTAAAGCATACCAATTAAACCTTGGGACTCAAATTAGGAGCAGATTGTACTATTATATGGATTTCCAAAGTTTACCTTTGTAGAATGAGTTGGTCGGGGCAAGGAGAGTCAGCCGTTCACTGCCAGTGAGGTAGGAACTGAGACCAGCTTGTCTTAAAAGGTCCATGGATGTTGAGACTTCAGATTCTTCTCCCAATTCCAATAAAGTTTTAGCTTGATTTTTTTAAAAGACAAAAGTCAGAATTATTATGTGAGTTATAATAAATTATTGATGAAGTATTAATCTATGAATCACCACAGAAAGTAAAAGTATTATAGTTGCCAAGCTAAAAAACTTATTAAACTTGAATTTTCAATGCTACACATGTATTTTAAGAGCAAAACAAACCATTAACAGCTCTTATGAAGTATTTCATACTTTCAGTTATTATCTGTCAGTATACCCTATCACTTCTTGTTCTTTTAAAACAACAAAACAGAAAATGTGAAGTAATTTTTAAAAATAAAAACTATTTTTAATCTTTTTCTCCATTAAAATAACAAATCAAAAATAACCCCATTTCAATAGTGGAGAAGTCTTGTAAGTTATAGAAATCAGTAACAGAAAACCTTCTGTAGATTCAGGGTCAGTTGATGTATGTAGACCCTGAATTCAGGAACTGACTTTTGAAATTTAATTTTATTATCACACTTCTGTCCATCAGGCAGTGAGAGGGATGCAGCCAGATTTAGTCTGAATGTGAGTATTATCAGCCTAATTATATTCTTATTGCCAACAGATGCCTCAAAAAGAGATTTCCCTCCAGACTCCAGATTTTACCCAGACCAACCTAAACACACACAAAAAGAGAAAAATAACATAACTTGCCAAATTACACAGGTGTCCATAATGAACAAGACCCTCAGAACTTTTCTCTCCTGAGTTCCCCATTGTCACAATAGCCCTGTACCTAACAGTGACTGGGGTTATTTCTTTAACAGCATCAATCAGATCCCAGAGATGGTGGGGAGAAGAGAGAGAGGTCACAAGGGTAGCGGTGAGAGTACAGATTTCTAGTGAATTTGAGATTCCACGGATAGGGTAAATCTCTGCAAAGTGGTCAAATATTCTTGCATGATCATCATCATTTATTTCTGTGAGGACAGGCAAAGGGAAAAAGATACTTTTATACAAGAGCCTTCTTAAAGTATCTTGCTACTAGGCAGATAGTATCAAATCACATGCATTGGTGAGCTGCCAAGGAAATAAGTGGCTAAGGGACAAACTCCACAGAATACCCAGATGTATCTAATAAAGTCCCAGTGTGCCATTTCTGTAAAAAAAATAAATGAGGAGGGGGTATTTTTGTGCAGAGCAACAGCAGAGAAAACAAGGGCATTATTTCCTTGCCACTATTTTTCCCACTGAAACTACCTCTACTACTTAATTCCCCACTTTGCAGGTTTCCATATCAATGTTTGAAAGGACAAACACAAATAGGAATACTACAAGGAGGCAAGTAGCTGGGGGTGGGGGTGGGGTGGGAAGATGTGAACTGAAGAAACAATCAACAGAGATAGTCAGGGACGTAGTTAAGGAGGGGTTCATGGGTTTACATGTCTAGAGGGGGGAGGGGCAGGCGCTTCTATGCCCCAGCTGCGCGTCCCTCCCACCCCAGCTGTGCCTCCCACCGGGCCCAGGCAACCGAGCAGCAGTGGCGGTGTTGCAAAGGTGTTAGTCCCTCCCACTACCAACAAGAGGCCAGTGTGGGGGGGGGTGCACGTGCACGCACACAACAGAACTAAAGGAAGCCACCCGCACATGCTGCCGGCATTGCACACTTGCAAGCTGCAAGCCAGCTGGCTGGCTGGGGAAAGAAAGTCTTGCTTCTCGTGAGAGCTCCTGGGCTCAAAACCTGCTTCCCGAGAGGCAAGACTTTCTTTTCCTAGTCAGCTGGCTTGCAGCTTGCAAGCGTGCGATGCCGGCTGGCTGTGCAGGTGGCTTCCCTTAGTTCTGCTGCATGTGCGCCCACGCACGCCCCACCAGGGATGGGTGGGGCCCCAAACCCACCCCATTAAAAAGCTATACCTAAACCACTGGTTGTCCTTTCTCTCCACCAAGGCACAAAAAAGGGTTCTTCCTGAATCTATTTTTGTGCATATATATGTGTTTGTTGTTTGCCTAATTCAACAGAAGCTGGAAATTAGGGTCAAGCAGAGGTCTTGCTTCTTCTAGAAGCCCTACGTAATTCGGAACAACAATACAGGGAGGCCATGTTGTTGCAAAGACAAATTCTTGCTTCTTCTAGAAGCCCTATGTAATTTGGAACAACAAACAGGGAAGTGAATGGTCAGAACTATGGAACACAGTTCTGTTTCTTGCTGGACCTGGCTCTCATAATCATCATTCCCTCCACAGATCTAAAAAAAACAAAGTTACTGACAAAGTTAGCCATACGCCTTAGCACTGTTGGACACTTTGGACAACATACTTTATTTGAGATAAATATTTTAAAAGCTTTACCCGAGTCTGGGATCAGAAGTTCGTTGACAAAGTGTATCACACCGTTGGTTGCTATGACATCTCTGTTTGCAATGATGGGTCTTCCATTGAGAGTCAGTTCATCACCATTACAGCCCACTTCCAGCATGCTACCCTCCAGCGTTTCCACAGATAAACCAGCAATAATGGCCTCAGCACACATAGCTGATTTCAAGATGTGGTGGCTCAACAGATCTACAGAGGCACAGAATATGATATGGAGGGATTTGAGAAAGCTAATTGAAAATGATCACTCACATACTACAATATACTGAGAAGTGACACTTCTGATTTTCCTTTGTACTACCTTGGAAGTCACAGCCTTCACAAGACACAAACTGAAAGAGATTGGAATGGAGGAAAATTCTGTAGCATAAGTACCCACTTCACTTCATCTCCTACTGGTTGCCAAGCCATGCCTGGCAACACTGAGTATGCATGTTCAAGATGCAGATTAAAAAGCAGATTACACATTTGTTCTATGAGGGCTTTCTGCATTGTTATTTTTCATATTAGTTTGGATACATTGCACCTTATTCCCATTTAAAAGGCACAATGCCCTGGCTTTAATTGTGCATTTCTTCTCTTTTGAAAATGAACAGATGCTTATATTTTTTAAATAAATGTTTACTGACTTGCTGCCTTTGTTGATGTGGTGAGGGTGGGGGAGGTGACCCCAGAAGCTTTTCCCAGTATGGTCCTCTGCCCATTGATGGACTTATGACAGCAGCAGTGATGTAGTGGTTAAGAGCAGGTGAACTCTAATCTGGAGAACTGGGTTTTCTCCACTCTGCCACTTGAGCTGTGGAAGCTTTTCTGGGGAATTCAGATTACTTTGTGCACTCCAGCACATGCCAGCTGGGTGACCTTGGGCTAGTCACAGTTTTTCATAACTCTCTCAGCCCCACTCACCTCACAGGATGCTTGTTGTGGGGGTGGGGGGTGGGAAGGGAAAGGAGACTGTCAGCCCCTTTGAGTCTCCTCACAGGAGAGAAAGTGGGAGATATAAATCCAAACTCTTCTTTTTCTTACTCCTTCTACAGAAGACTGGACCTGGCCGCAGCTGTGAACTACAGAACTTAAACTTGGGATTTGAAGGTCTAAGGGCACCTTTTGATTGATGGACACATGCTGGGAAATTGTTTTTTAAAACTTGCTGTTGCAAAGGTTAGTGCAGTCTGACTAGTGCTGAGCTAGTAAATCCTTTAAAGTGCTGACTACCTTGTGACTGCCGATAGTTATTGCTCATCTAGTTCCCCGAGCATAGTGATGAGTGTTACTCATCTAGTTCCCCTTGCTTTTGGTCTCCCACTCTGTCTCCTGGTTGATGACTCAGTGCTAACACAGTTTTTTCTCACAGTTTTCTCAATCTGTAAGGCAGGAATGAGAATGAGCTGAGACAAAGCACCATTGTCCATTTGTAAAATAAACACAGTATACCACCCTGGTACTGGAGAGGTGGATTCATATGTGTGGTCTATCAGTCTTCTGCCTTTGAAAGAAAACAGAACAGCACTATGGGGACTGCAAGTCTCCACTTTAAATGGCCAATGCAGTCACATAGCAACCAGCTCCAATGGCAGGTTCAAGTAGAGAGGTCCACTTTCTACCAACATACAAGATGTGTGTATGTGTACTTTCAAGATACAGATGACTTAAGACAACCCCAAAGGGTTTTCACGTTAAGAGACATTTGGAGATGATTTACTGTTCCCTGCCTCCACATAGGCTTAGAGAGTCTTGAGAGAACTGTGACTGACCGCAGGTCACACAACATGTTTCATGTAGAGGAGTGGGGAATCAAAACCAGTTCTCCAGATCAGAGTCTGCTGCTCTTAACCACTACACTTCACTGACTACACTAAGACGTTAGTCCAAGAGTATTTGCTGTCCCTCTCAGATAAACTAGCAAGCAACAAAGATAGATACTAAGAATCAAGTCCTATGAAGAATTACATCTTTCTAAGCTCAGTGAAGTTTGTGAACTCAGCAAGGTAGAATTTTGCTTAGGCCTGCACTGTAAAATCCCAAGAACTTCTGAAGAAAAGATATGAGAGACTGGACTTCTCAAGTAGAGAAATGCCTTAATTTGCACACTACTCACTTCCTGGGAAAATAATTTATTCTTCTGTGAGAATTATTCAACAGACAACTGGAATTCACAAGTTTGGAGCTGAATTTGAACATTCACTTGAGGAATTTAATGGAAACATATGGACCATGCTGATGGTTCTGTGAGTTTATAAATTAATTGCTACAAAGTGTTAAAATACTAATCCAAATTTGGAAGTTCAAACTGGCCACTTAGTAAGTCTCATAGATTTCTGTAAGGGAGACATAAGTATGTGCATCTCTCTTTACCAGCAATGGAATTTAGAAGCATGTACTTTAGGCTCTTCATTATTAACATGCGCAGGCTCTGATTATAAACAGCATTCTTGAACTGTGAAAAATGCTTTTAAAAACCCATCTAAAGAGCTGGATTAATAATGGAGTTAACTGAAGCAAATAGAATGCTACTGAACTTCAGCTTAAAAATCCCTACTTCATTTTTACTTATCCATTCTGCAAACTGAGTCCATGAGTCTATTTTTTCCTGCACCACCTTCTGTTCCCTCTCACCGAATGCTCATGTTATTTTTCCATCAATTGTGTATAAATGGAATATAATGAAAATAGCAAAAAATGGGGAGGAAATGGCATAAAACAAATAAGTTAATCAGGAACAGCAGCAATAAAAAAGAATGTGAAAGGAAAAAAGTTTTTTTTGAAGGAGTTTATTCATTCATCCTAAGGGCAACTGCTCAGGTCGTTACCCTTTCAGATTATTTCAGTGACTGGCACAGCTGCTTCCATTTCTTCTGAAGCTACTGTTCTTCTATCAACTGGTAAAATGGGCAGGATAGGACAGCTACAGAATATCAGCAAAATAGTACTAACCTTCAGAAATACATCCCACCCACATTCCTCACTAACTATAAGTATCCTTGTTCTGTTATGCAATTTCCTGCAAAACACAAAGTCTAGGCTTATCAGTTCCTTGGCCTCTCATGTCTGTCTATTCATGACAGTATTGGGGACTGGTTAAGTGACTGCTCACCTTTCAAAGCCTCTGGATCTCCTAGGATTCTGTTTAGAGTTTCTTGTGGGATCTTCTCAAAGGCCTCCTTGGTAGGAGCCAACAAGGTAAACTGTCCTTCACTGTCCAACAGATTGTTCAGACCAGCAGCTGCCACAGCAGCCTGTAAATAAAAGTGCAAAAGATGGAAATAGAGTTCATTCTGTGGAAAATCAAAGCATCAGATTGCCAAGCAAATAATTCCACCTTCAATGGAACTGTTTGACATAAACTCACCCTAAGGTTCTCAAGGGTTTCTTCAATCTCAACAATTTGAAGGATACTGTTTGTTGTTGTAGAAATGACTTTGTCTACGAGATGAACCACTCCATTAGTAGCATGATGGTCAGCCTTCAATAACCTTGCACAGTTCACTGTCACAATCTGCAAAGAACAAGGAACAGCTACGTCCAAAACTGAGATGAGGATCTATTATTAACAGTGAAGGAGTTTTAAGAAAGTCACAAGTTAAGCTATTAGGATCCTTGCTCAGATTCACCAGATCTGTTTCCACAGATGGAGGGGAGGGGGGAATTTTCGATGATAACCCCATCTGACTTCAGCCCTTGAACTCTAAACAATTCATAAAACCCACAATGTTCCTAATTTTTTTGTCCCAAAAGGTTTAATAATACTTACTATGACAAGAAAACATAGCTTCAGTAGCGTTAAGAGCTTTACCAAACACTTACTCCATTTGGATAATGATGGATCTGGATATCAATATTCTGGTACATGGAAGGGAGGCGTGTACCATGTTTCAGGTCATCAGTCAGGACTCGTTTATTCACCATGTGGTAGCGAAGAGCATTTAGCAGCTCAATATTGACATTGCTCACCAAAGAATCCAGCATTTCCTAAAAACAAACAATATTGTAACAATGACGACTCAGTTCCACCAAACATATCCTGCAAGAATGATGGATATACCAGTGCAATAGTCCTCAATTATCTCTAAATACCTCTGTAAATAGAAAGAGGGAAGTGAGCACCTGGTCTGCAACAGTTACCCTGCAGGGGGATAAGGGACTAATGTAGCTGGTGCGGAGTTTTGGGCTGATTTGTCATCAGTATGCAAATGACACTCAGATCATTCTGATGATGGAGGGGGGAGCAGCCGCCACCCCTGCGGCTCTACAGCACTGTTTGGAGGCGGTCGCTGGTTGGTTGCGACAGAGCAGGTTACAACTGAACCCATCGAAGACGGAGATCCTCTGGCTTGGCCGCGAGGGGGAGGGTGGGACCTTCCAGCCGCCGGTGTGGGAGGGGGTCACATTAAAGCCGACCTCCTCCGATCCCGCGAGCCTGGGGGGGTCCACCTGGATTTGTCTCTCTCAATGGAGACCCAGGTGGCCCATACAACCCGGGCTGCCTTTTTCCACCTTCGTCAAGCCCGGCGGTTGGCTCCCTTCCTCTCCCAAGCAGACCTAGCCACCGTGATCCACGCAACGGTCATCTCCAGATTAGACTATTGTAACTCACGCTACGCGGGCCTTCCCTTGTGCTTGATCCGGAGATTAAAACTGGTCCAGCATGCAGCGGCGCGCCTGCTGACGGGTAGCGCCACCTGGAAACATATCCAGCCGGTATTGCGCCAGCTGCACTGGCTTCCAGTAGAGTTCCAGATCATTTTCAAGGTGTTGGTGTTGACCTTTAAGGCCTTACGTGGCCTGGGACCATCGTATCTTCGAGACCGCATCACCTCATATGTCCCTGCACGGCCTCTCCGTTCAGCTGAGGCCAATTTTACTGGTAGTCCCTGGCCCTTCAATGATGTGGCTGGCCTCCACGCGGGCCAGGTTGCCTTTACGGCTCTGGCCCCGGGCTGTTGGAACGACTCTTCCTCGGCTGGCCAAGGCCCACGGGACCTTGGCGAGGATTCCGCAGGGCCTGTAAGATGGAGCTGTTCTTGCCGGGCCTTTGGAGGAACTGGCCGCTGATGTGGTGCCCCCCTCCCTGTTTGGCCTAAATCCCTGACCCTGGGAGGCATCTGGGTCATTTGTCATCTCACGGGGCCACCATGCCTCCCTTTGGGGGGTGGGGAGGGAATCTTAAAATTAAGATGCTGGACCCCATTTATATTTTCATTCTCTCGATGATTATTGCTTAATTGTTGCTGCCTTTTAATGTTTTTACTTACCCTGTATTGTTGCTTTTATTTGTTGTACACCGCCCAGAGCCCTTTGGGGATGGGGCGGTATAAAAGCCTCAAAAATAAATAAATAAATAAAATAGTCGCTGCTCTGTTCATATATTTAGATGTAAAGGACTATGCATTCTCCAGTAGGCCACTGAGTTCAAGGAAGAGATGGACTCTTTAACCCATAAAATACACAGGTCCTGGCCATTTGTTCAAGAGTGGCATGAAACAAATAATGCAATTGTAATTACTCTTGTAAATCTTATGAAGTCAATAAATGCTCCCAAATAGGGATCATGGTTTGGCTGTTACCATACTGAGTGCGGAGCCTTCCTCCAGTGCTATGAACCTTCTCTTATTCTTGCACTGGAAGAAGGCTCTGCACTGAGGTGAATGAAGTGCAGAGTCCAACTGATGGTGTTTGGATGGTCTTATATTTTTATTGATGTCTCCATACAATGCTTACAGCAAAAGCTTGTATACATCTTACTGCGCATTTCCAATGCCTTTATCTATTAATAGAGGATTTCTGTTTCTCACATTTCCCATACCAACCAAGGTTGAAAAAAATGAAGATGTTATTTTCCTTACAGCAGGCAAAGATGCCCAGGCCTCATTGGTTGGAGCAAATATTGTGAAGCTTCCAGGTCCAGTGATTTCAGCACTCAGGTTAGAGCTAGCGGAATAGAGTTGAGTGGTAGAGGCCCCAACAACGCCAAGTGTTTCATAAAGGTTTGCAAGAGGCAAAGCTGTGTTAAAAAAAATAAAGACAATAGCAATATTACACTATTTAACAATAATATTTCATATTCAAAATAAAATAGGATGATGGCACGGATTCAATAATGTGTAGCAGTAATCCAAGATAATGAGCTTGAACAGATTTGAGACCAGCTTGTGAGCCAGATATAACCAAAGAAGGTGCTGTTAGAAAAGCACCAATTTGCTTATCCATCAGTAAGGCTGGGTACAGAAGCTCTTAACTTGATCCTACCAATGAAAGCTTAATCAGCACCAGCCAAATACTCTGCCTTCCTGACCACTACTGCCTTCTTCTTGTGTAGATTAAGCCACTGGACCGCAGCCTCAAGACACTGACCCAGAAGCTGGCTCCACATGCTTGAATAATGAGATACAAAGTTGGGTGTCATCACCATATTGTTGACAACCTCATCCAAAGTTCCTGACGATCTCAGTCCATTGTCTTGTACAGATACTGAAGAGTGGTGGAGATAAAATGGACACCTGGGGTATCCAACATTTCAGTCTCTATTGACTGTCATTGCCTCTCTTTAGGAAACATTTTGTTTCTACCAACAAGAAAAAAGCGAAACCAACAATGGTCAGTTCTTATTCTTTCAAACACTTATTGCAGTAGATCTACAAAATATCATTAAAGGCTGCTGAAACTCTAAAAAACTTGGCAGTGATGAATGCCTTTATCCAGCTATAGCCAAAAATTATCTACCAAGGGCAATAGAGCTGTTTCAGTCCTGAAACTCAGCCTGAAAATAGAATGAAATTGGTTGAGAGAAGATGACTGTTCCAGATATGCCTGAAGCTGCTCTGCCATGACCTGCTCAGTCACCCTGCCCTTAAAGGGGAGAGTGGACATGGCCTGATAATTGCCCATGTCCCTGTTATCCCAAGATGATTTATTAAGAAGGTTTGTTAATATACAGGTCAGAACCAAGAGTATTAGGCAAAGATGACAATGGGCCTTAAACACCCTAAATAATTTTGTTGGACAATATTCTGCTGATGCAATAGTAACAGAAATGAATGTGACCATCAGTGCCATTTCACATTGTCTTAAATGAGCTCTACTGTGTTTTTTTGTCCCATTTGGAACTAGTTTTGCACCAGTGATGCTCCAAAGATCTACCCAACCTCTTCATAAAAACCCAGCTTTCTGGGAAAACAGGAGGTCAAAGGCCTTATTAAGAAGAAGAAGAAGGGTTTTGGATTTATATCCCCCCCCCTTTTCTTCTGTAGGAGACTCAAAGGGGCTTACAATCTCCTTTCCCTTTCCCCCTCACAACAAACACCCTGTGAGGTAGGTGGGGCTGAGAAAGCTCCGAGAAGCTGTGACTAGCCCAAGGTCACCCAGCTGGCGTGTGTGGGAGTATACAGGCTAATCTGAATTTCCCAGATAACCCTCCACAGCTCAGGCGGCAGAGCAGAGAATCAAATAAATAAATAAATAAATAAATAAAACCCGGTTCCTCCAGATTAGATACACGAGCTCTTAACCTCCTACACTACTGCTGCTTAGGGCAAGGTACTAAGGAAAAATCCTTCCTACAGCACCCAGCACTCCATACTGATACAAGGGCCTCTACAGAACCACTGTCAAGGTCTTCAAAACTCCCTAGTGCCATTAGAAAACCAACAGGATCCATCAGTCTCTGCAGTCGGACCATCTTAACCAGTTTGTCTTTGTGGAGAGGGGAGGTAACACGACCTCCATCTTCAGCAAGTAATGATCTGACCATGGCAAAGGCTATAAAATTAGTCTTCTACCAGATCACCACTGGTGCAGAAAAAAAGAACCAACAAGCTACATTTCTCATGTGTGGGACCTCCAACAAACTGATACAGCCCCATGGTCACCATAGCAGCCTTTAGGTTCTGAGACAGAACAGACAGGGAGGCCTCAGAGTGTCTGCTGAAGTCCCCCAGGACCAAAGATTTGATGTCTGAAACACCAGCTCCAACAACTCAGTCAAGGCTACCACCAGCAATACCAAATTTTAAGACCAAATGATAATTACATATAAAGGAAAGATCTCAAACTTTAAAAAAAAACTTGGAACACCTATTTCATGTCAAGTGGTGGTGGGAGAAAAACTAAGGATTAATATAGCCTTGTGTATTTACCAGAAACTTACACAGGAAGTGAGAAAGGGTAATTCTATGAATTGCAAATGCTATGCTTTACCATAGAGTTTCCAGTGATTCCCAGAGCTAACCTCTGGGATAACTCTAAGAACTGTTAGAACACCTATAATTTTACCACAGAACTTCCAGTGATTATTAGTGCTACCCTTGTTACTTCCTGTATATACTTCTGAAAAGAGCATGAGGCTACATTAAAAAACAAACAAAGTATCCTGCAATGTTGTGGCCCCACAAACCCTCCCACTGGTTGTCAGGCACTACCTGGCAACCCTATCCTAAATAATATTTTTAAAATTTGTTTAATGTTACATTTCACTTTTCTCCTTGTTTGGGTACACCAAGTAGCTTTTCACATAACTTCCCCAGTCCTCCATTCAGCCCTCACAATTACCATCTTGTGGGGCTAGGTTAAGCTGACATGAATGAGGGAGGATTCGAATATTATTATCCCAGATCCTAGTCTGATCCTCTAATTACTGTTCTACACCAGCCTTCAAGCAGAGTAGAGTAGGAAAGCTCCACGTCTACTCTCAGTCCAAACTCCCCTCCCCCTAGCCTTTTCTCTTCTATACAGGTTTGAAACCACTGAGGACCAAAGGGAACCATTTAGAGAAGGTAATCTGCAGTTAAGGAAATGGTGAAGTACCCCTTCTCCTACCACCAACCATTCCAAATTTTCATATGCTTTTACTTTCTTTTATTTACCAGCTGGGCAGCCTTTTTCCCCTGGAACTTCTTCATACCCAGGACAGCACTCATAGGCAATCACTCTGCAATGAGAAAAAGACACAGCAATATTAACAGAAACTACTAACCATAACATATTCAGAAAGATTGTAGAGTACCGCCCTCCCAGGGCTGCATGATTTGATATGGCAGGTAAAGGATCATGTATTTAAATACTTAAATTTTAAAAACCCTCCATACACATAGGAAACAAACAAGTGAGGTGGAGGACTAGATTCTTTATGAGATGCTAGCTTTCTACACACAAGGGATTTTGTAAATAGAGTGGCATTCAACCGAGCAATCCTGTCTCTTTTTAATGTTTGGTTAGGAAGTGCTAGGATTCACCAGAGCATTCCAACAAAAGAAGGATTTCCGCCTACAAAGTATGACATTCTGATCTCCTGCTGCAACTCCAAATGCTCCCTGGAATACTGCTTTTGGAGATCCCTGTCCCCAGAAGAAGCATTTGGGAGACATTTGATAGTGGATGAAGTTTACATTGATGCCTATCATCACAAAAGCTTTAGCCACATAAGCCAAATCTCCTACATGCAGATGTTCTCAGGCTCTCATTTGCAATGTGAATGGGGAACACATGAATGCCAAAATACAAGGTCTTAAGTCTCATCTGTTTCAGCTCTAAACATCATCCTTTCAAGGCTAAAATCTGTGAACTAGCAAAGCCAGCAAACAGTCATGTATTTTCTTATTCATCACCATCCTTCAGATTCTTTTCTGAAAAGCCATGGGCATGGATATAGAGTTAGGCAAGGAGTTCCCTCAATGTAAAGAAACATATGATGCTTTGCAGCTTAAGTATGCCTGTGATTGTCACAAATCATTGCAGTATGCTGATGGGGGGATGGGCAGTAGTGTCAGCAAGGTCTAATGGTGGTTGAAAGGGCCGACAAGTCATAGCTGATGCTGCAAAGTTTTCAAGGCAAGACACCTTCAGAGGTGATTTGCCATTGCCTGCCTCTATATACGGATCCTGGGTCTTCCTTGGTGGCCTCCCAATTTAAACACTAACCGGGGTTTACCTTGCCCACCTTCTGAGATTTGACAAGATTGGGCTAGCCTGGGCTATCCAGGTCAGGGCAGGCCTAATTGGTTTATATTTCTAGTTTGTTTCCAAGCTATCACATTTCAATACTAAATTGACTGGCAATGCAGGCTATTCCTTAGAACCTTCTGCCAACTCATCGCCTCTTCCCAAATTTTAGAAGCTTTAAGTACTTTGTTTAGCTGCAAATATCTTGCCTAGTAACAGTTTCTTGTGTTGAGTCTGCAGGGAACAAAGTTGCAAGTGAGGTGTTTTGTTAGCAGATTAAGCTATTTTGGGAACCCCTGGGCTTGCACACCATAGTTAATCAGTGTTTGGATAAGACTGTAATTCCATTATGTTTATTATCTTAACAACACAGGCTAATGTTTTCTCTCCTCAGGCTCCAGAGCAGAAACCATAATTCTCTCATCAAGAGATGTTTTTAGCTCACATACACTGAAGTGTAATGGAGCTCCCATTTGACAGCCCTAGGACTTTATCCATAGGTGTAGGAACTTTTATTTGTTTTAGGTACCCATTGTAATGAGTGTAGCAAAGATCTCAATTATGCCATCAGCAGTCAAGTAATACAACTGGCAAACAGAAACATGTGAAATAAACCAAACTGCCAGTCCAACAAGACATATTGCAAAGCTTTACTGAAAAAATGGTCAATTATACCTAATGAACAATCTGATACATTTAATAGCCAGCAGCTTGGTCTTTCTCTGTCTTTTATCTATTTATATTACTGCCTTTCGCCCAACAGTAAGGACCCGTGTGCTACTAAATCATTCTATATGAACACACTACAATTAAGCTACAAAGTATATACTCTGGACCAGGAGTCTGCAACCTGCTGGCAGGAGCTGATGGGAATTGTAGTCCATGAACATCTGGAGAGCCGCAGCTTGCAGACCCCTGGTCTGGACAAAGAAAAATGACTTTTATTAATAAATACAAAAATAAGGTTACATTCTCCTAAGAAAAGGAAAAAATGGATACAACTGTTTTTGATCCACAATTCAATTCTGCTCATATTTCTCATTCACAAAGAAATCAATGTCCCTGTTGTTTGGAATCTTCCCATGTTTAATCTTGTAAATTGCAGCATGTATCCTGAGAGTACTGGGTTATTTTTATCCCAATTATATCGAAAGGAAATTAGCATGCAGGGTAAAAAAAATTAAAGGATTGTCTCAGTTTCCTTATATTTTTTACCCTGGCACTATTTCTTCACTACCAAAGGGAAATACTAAATAAACAGTGGGGAGTTTCTTAGCTGTGGGTGGCATGTTCAGTGCAACTTTCAAGGTTTCTTTTGTTAAAAAAAATACTCGGAGGTCTCTTCAACCTCCTTTTAAAACCAGAAGATTAAAACTATGGTTTCCTCTGGGTTGTTTCATGTCTAGATTATTGTTTGTCTGCTTCCAAAAGCCATATAACCTTCAGTGTCAAAATGGCAAAAACTGACAATGTACACACTGCTGAGTTAGTTTGTAGAACTGCCTTTGAGACAAATATATTCATGAACTAGATTGTAATGACATAAAGAAAAAGGGTGGAGAGTGAATAATCCAGCCTGTCTGATATGCCATGATCTGGACCTATAAATCACCAATAGGTACACCACAGGCTGAAACAGAATTTTTCAAGGTAATTAAGTGTTAGTGACTAAAACGTACCTGTGCTTCCATTATAGAAGCAAATAAATTCTGTGTCACAGTTTCCAAGCAAACCAACATAGAAAAACCCAGACCGATTGTCTAGACATTATATAGTCCACGTGGGAAAAGCTTTGCCGAAAGCAAATTGCTTTCTTTGACTCCAGGGGGTCTTCAACACCCCACTGGTTCCCATTTCAATCTCCTCTACCTTATTTGTCTCATTAGGAAATGTGCATTCACACTCTCCCCCAACCCTGGTTGTATGCCCTACATATCTTTTTTTTTGTTTTACACACACCAACACACTAAATGTACACTCTCTCAAAGTCTAGACAGCACTGTGTTTCAAAACAGGGATTGAACACACAAAAAAGATTATTATAATCAAGTATAAAGTTTAACATAAAGAATTCTCAACATATGATGTCATTTCTCAAAGGCTTATTTATAGAGATGGGAAGTTAATGATTTTTGACTAACAGACCTGGAACTTAATTTACACAAAACTCAGGATGGCAACCTAAGCTCTCTGAGGACAAATCTTACCCAGAAGACCCACCACAGGGTAAGGGAAGCAAACCAAGCTGCAAATTAACTTGCAAGGGAAAGAAAGGTCCCACCAAGCGGTGGTGATGGGCTGAGAAAAAAGGGGGTTGGCCAGCGGGATCTTCCCCAGCTCCCCTGCTGGCCCTTTAACCAGGGCTCTTGCAAAAAAGAGAAAGGCAGGTTTGAGCACAGCTGCTCCAGATGCTTTGGGTCCCACATCAGGATACACTGCCCACAACTAGCTCGTCCGCCCTTTTGACATGGCCGGAACCCTGGCTCCGGCGGCTCTAAGAAGGACAGCAGCAGCCAGGGAGGATCCTTCCTTATCCAGAAGGCCTGATGTCCCGGAGGTGCTGCAGTGCCTTGCCCCTTCTCCGGTGCGTGTACATTTGTTATTTCAGTTGCTGGACAGGTATCCATGTTGGCAAGACAAACTGTACTTAAAAGAAGAATTTCAATTCAGTTTTCACATCCCTTTTTCTGGGAGCAGGGTGGCAACCTCCGCTCCCAACCTAAAATGGGCTAGAGAACTGCCTGAGGTAGTAGCCGCCAAAATTTATTATTATATTACCATGTAGTTTCAGCAAATGCTTTTCTCAAAGCAAGCAGCAATAATGGTAGTACTGTTGGTGTGCCCAAGGCCCTTAGAAGTGAAGCAGTACTACAAAGTGCTACAAATGTTTCTTTTCTTTACCTTTTTTGCTGCTCTTCTACATCACTGCTCTTTAACATAAGGGGAGTCATCTGATAGGTCATGGAGTTGGCTCTGCCCCATCAGGTGATTTTATGTGTCCCTGACAGTGCCATTCAAGTTTAATCCACTTTGAAAAAAATCATTTTCTAACAGTAAAAAAGACATTGCATACTCTAATGTCACCTCTCTATGTTGAGACTATTCATACATGTAATTATACTGATTTATACTTGAGTACATATGTGTTATACTTATGAATCCCTTAGAGTGATGTGCGTTCTCACAGTAATTAAATGCCAGTTCGTAGGGCAGAATCTATTGTAATCCCTCAGATGACTAACTGGAAAACAGATTGGCCTAGTTGGTCATCCCTGATTCTAATGAATCAACATAACCTAAAGAGATCTCTTAGATCAGCTGGCCATCTTAAATGCCCCAAGCTCTAATTACATAGGACCTGGCTCTCGGAATAATTTCTTATACATTATACTGTGCTCTCAGTTCAATACAGCTTTCTTCTGTAGTGGTATTCCAAGTGAGGTCAAATCACAGTCTGTGTTGAAGGAAAGACCAGACTCTTATAATCTCTGGCTCTGTGCCCCTGTCCTTGGCATGGTTCCTGCCTCCTTTCCCAGCCTAGTATGCTGTCTATTAAGTACCAAATTTCTGGTTTCTGAATTCATCTTGGCAGCTATTGCAGTGTTTATCGGCTTTGGGTCCTGCTAAACTTACTTCAGCAAGTCTGCATTTGTGATCTTTCCAAATGATGTCTTCATAGTTAATTCCTAAGTGGTCACCTTCTCTCCCAGGTATAAGCTATACCATCTTTAAAATTTATTTCCTAAATACATCTGCATAAACCCAGGACATATTCAACTACAATGTGAACCTTTTCAATTTAGGCAACTCTGAGAACAGTCTATACAATATCACTGGTATTTCAACTACAGATAAGGCAATTATGAGTTTACATTCAAGCAAAGATGCCTGCATACAACAGACATTCAGTTTCATAAGTGGGGGCCTGCAAGAAACTTGCAGAAGCAATTATCCCCGTTCCCCTATTTTTGCTTCTTCCCCCTTACTTCTCTCAGTCTCTTACTCTTTCTTCCTCCTACACCTTTTCTTACTCTCTCCACCATGCCTGTCACCTTTTCTCTTTCTGACCTCTACTCCACCACTCACTCTTTCTGATTTCCAGCCCTTCCCTAGGGACTGGCAACATTAGTTCCCCAGAGCAAACAGCTGCTTTGGAGGGTGGAGTCTATGGCATTACACCCTTTGAGCTCTCTCCCCTTCTCAAACCCTCCCCCTCCCCAGGCCCCACTTCCTCAAATCTCCAAGTATTTCCTAGCTTTAAACTGGCAATCCTATTTCCTTTCTACCCAACAGGAAATCTACCTTTATCTGCCCCTCTGTCTTAAGCTTTCCATCTACCCTCACCCCCCACCCCCACATAGCCTATACCAGCGGGGACCAAAGCAGCTTGCATTAGTCTTCTCTCCTCCTTTTTATCCATTCAACAATCCTTTGATGTAGGTTAGGCTGAAAAGTATGTGACTGGTTCAAAATCACCCAGTGAACTTATACAGCAAAATGGGGATTTGAACCCAGGTCTCATAGACCCTGTTCTGAAGTTCTGACTGATATAGCACACTGACGTTCATAGAGTAGCTGCTGTTGCACAGTGGCAAGCAGCCCGGCCAGTTGAATCATGCAAGTTGAGCAGTCTCCTTCTTCCCTGAAATCTAGCACTTTGTGTTGAGTCCTCTGAGCTTATGCAAAGTCTTCATTTTCCCCAGGGCAAAACAGTGACTAAGTGCCCAGTTAGTTGTTGCAGAAACACCCTTCACCCTCCTAATTATTTGTGCCAGGTTCAGGCAGCCTCGTAATTATACTGGGCAGGTTTTCCCACCTTTTCTAATGACTGGGCTGTTATGATTGTAGGTTATGAGGTGTTTAGCCTTAAGAAACTCCAGAAAGGTGAAAGAAGCCCTTTTCCCCCCATGGCAAATCTCCCTTTTCAAGAAACCAGAGAACTGAGGCAAGTTTGTCAAACAGAAGTAACATTTATTAAACAAATTAGATGGGATGAGGAAATATTTCAAATGGATGGAAATCAGGCAAGAGATAACTATATACAAACTTTAATATTTGGCACATGCACAGTTCTTAATTAAGCTTCATAACTTTCTCCAGTTGCTTAGATGTTATAAGAAGTTCTTTACTTTAAGATGGTTCAGTTAGAAGTTACTGACTAATGTATTTACATTGACTTTGGATCCTAATAGGCTGGTACCCTTTCACACAGTACACAAACAGCCTTGACACCAATTAATTACCCAATTCCTGGGAAATTTAAGATTATATATAGATATTATGCTTAGTAGGAAGTGGTTATAAGATAAATAGGTCAGGTTTATTGTAAAATAAGATTTGTTTGTCCTTGTTTGTTTAGGTGCAGATTTTGCTTTGTAACTAATTTGTAATTTGTATTTTCTTTATGATATAGTAATTTATATTAATAAGCTGATTGTGAATATTTTTAAAGTAGTTGATATAAATAAACAAAAAAATTAGCTACCCAGTTCATATAAATCCCCCTCCTGATGTAACTTTATCAGAACACTAATATGCCAGACTGGGAATCCAGCTATGTATATAATTTCCAGGCTGACTAGGAATTTTTCTTTGTCCAGAAGATACACTCCCTTCCTCTTATTTATCATCACCTGTGGAAAGTCTCACTACTATTCCACCTTCAGCTTTGACCACCAATAAAACTCCCAGTTGTCCTGACTGTGTATTTTCTACTTTCAGCACACACTGAACTCAGTATGTTTCAAGTCAGATCCAATTCCTGACTGAAATTCTCTAAGACTAGATATTTAACACACGCGGTTAAGGGACTTGATATCATCTCACAGGAATCCAAATTCAAAAAGATCACAAAATTTTTCCTCTCAGAGAGATAGCTCCCCCTCTCTGTGTCAGTTGGTTCTTCCACAGATCAGAGCACAGGTCAGTTAACCCAATCAGGGTGCTTTCCCATTCCTAGGAAGTCCCCCACCCCCTTCGCACTCTGTTGTGATAGCACCTTGTTCCACAGACTGACTTACACTTTTAAACCTCTATTTTTCTGTGCAATCCATCACAGTTGGCTACAGGGACATAGATTTTTTTTGCATTTTTTCAGGCTTGACCCAGAAATTTGTGTGGGTTGAAGATCAGCTGCATATGAGCAGTTTCATAAAAAGTGACATGGAACATGGCCACATTTATTCTGTTCTTATATAATTGCTTAAGAGGTAGTTCTGAGGAGGTCAACATACTATGCATGCTTTCACCTTTACAACACACAGTATTCAAATGTATTAAAAAAAATGAAATGCAGCCATTATCTCTATCCAGTGTCTTTGATTGCTCATGCATCTGCTCTGTCAGCAAAAATGACTGAACTAAAAAGGTTTTTGTATAGTTTAACATCCCTCTATCCTATGCTGGCATGAGGGGAAAATGTTAAGGATGGATTGCCTGGCCAGAATTTCCTAACTATGCCACTTCTGGCTATCACTGATAATCCTTGAATGCCAACTACTGCAAAATGTGCACAGCACTGGAAGGAATGCAGTAGGCAGAGAGAGAGAGAGAGAGAGAGAGAGAGAAGCACTACTCATTTATGCTAAGTAGCACTTATAGAAAACAAATATTGTGTAACTCATCACCCCTCCAAGAGCCAAGTAGTGATTCCTCTTATTCAGACCAAAACAAAGCTTACAATAAAACTGCCAAAGTAAATTGACAAGATCAGCAACCTCACAAACTGATTAACTCAGCAGGAACTAAGCTATAGGCAGTCACAACTCTTATTAGCTGTGGAAATTGAAATCTTTTTATGAGCCCCCAAATAGAGAAAAAATGGGGGCCAAGCAGATGGCCAGGGTGGCCAAGACATTGTTTCACATGTTCACACAGGTGTGTCTACCTGAGAAGAAACTGATGAACTGGACGCCTTATGAAACATTTGTGCCAGAAGGTCAACACCCAAGAGCTCTTCACTATGATTTATCAACTACGAACTCCTTCAAGCAAACCCTGAAAACCATGTTGAGGAAGGTGACTCAAAATAAGCCCACCCAGTGGATTGGTTTCTGGAACTCCTATTGTTTGTGCTCTGGGAGACCTCTCAGACCTGCACTGGGCATACACCTATTGAGTTGTTGTACAGTGTCAAGCACTGAGAAATTTGGAGCTGGTGGACATCACCATTACTACCAATTGGGGAACCTTTGGATGATTACATACGCCAACTCCATGACTATTTAGTACAGGTTAGGAAGGATTCCTAACAGCACCTTCTAAAAGTCCAGGAGATCCAGAAGGTTGGTATGACAGTGTGGCATGGCTCTGGATCCTGGAAGTGTATATCAGGATATTACTCAGACAGAAGGTATTGCAGAAGGGTAGCAAATACACTTGCAGGGGCCATTCTCTGTTATCCAAGTCTTAAGACTCATGATGTACTAAGTTCAGTGTGGGATGTATCATCACCATTGGAACTGGCTCCATGTTAATCACCTCAAAGTGTGGCAGGACTAAGAAACAGATAGTTGTCACTTAGCAGAGAATCCCTTTGAGTGGACCACTAGAGAGCTACCATGTGCTAGCCTAGCACCAAAGAAGGTGCTGTTGTGGTTAGGTAAGGGACACCCGGCTGAACATTAGGGTCAAGCCCTTCAAGTCACCAGGGTACTTCCATCAGTCTGGGAGAATGATGTTAGTTTCCTATGCCATACCTATTGAATCAATAGCTCCAACAACATGGATGTTTATATTTCACAAACAGTGGTTGATGATGATGGTCAATAAGGCTAAATAAATGTTGTATCTGGATGTGAGAAATCCCTCACACAACACTTGGCATAGCCGAGTGGTACTGGTGGTGAAACCCAATGGCAACATCCAGTTTTGCATTGACTACTGGTAAGTCAATAAGATGACATACGTCCATATAAGGGTGAAAAACAGAAGATTAATGAGCAAGATAAAGAGGAAGCTGGACAGAAGGCACACAAGAAATGGCTAGCATTTAAAACAAAGAAAAAGGCAAAGTTGGGAAATAACATGCAAGGCCCTGACAGACAGTTGCAGAAAAAATCTGAGCCTGAGAAATTACTTTTGTTTACCGAAGGGTCAAGAACTGCAGCTTTTTGCATCCTCGTGAATTAATGGTCTCCTGTAATGTATTATTATTTTTCACATTGAAGTACTATTATTCAAATTAGGCCTAATAGTATTATAGTTCATTAGAATGAAGTTTGTTATTTTCTTCTTCCCTCTTATTTGCAGAAAGTGGAATAATTTTTATAATATTATCTGGATAATATTTTTTTCATTAATTGAGCTTATAAGGGCATTATTTGTTCTTGTATTAATAATATGTTCTTGTTTTTGTTGTTTATATTTATATTTTGTTTGATATCACAGCTACCAGGTCTTAAGCTGGTTGTTGGCCTTTCATTACAATTTGAGCCTCACCCAGAGGCCTAGGAAGCTGTAATGTATTGGCGTAGTATTCGTGTGGATCCCAGCAGGGCTGCCTTCTGAATCCAACCGATGTTGATTTTGTCAATTTGAAGATGTTTCAAGTGTTTCCGGAATGGCGCCCAGGGAGCTGATTATCACTGGAATGACCTCAGCTGGTTTGTGCTATAGTTGCTGAAGCTTGATATTCAAATTGTGATATTTAGTAACCTTCTCATGTTCTTTTTCAATGACCCTGCTGTCACCAGGTACTGCTATGTCAATGATGGTCACTTTTTTGTCCTAGATCACTGTGATGCCCAGTGTATTATGTGCCAATACTTTGTCTGTTTGAATTCTAAACATTTATATTATTATTTATATTATTTATAGTATTATTTATATATTATTTATCTATATTACTACTGATAAAATCAGTAAAGAGGTCTTTATAGAAAGTATAACACTCCTTCCTTACCCTGGAAGGTGATCAATATCCCTCAAAGCATAATGGTGGGAGATAGATATCCCTCAAAACATAGTGGTAAGCAAGACATCTCTCCCCCATTCCCCACCCCCATTAGAGGCTTTCTTACCCTACGTTAATTGCAAGTGGCAACAAGACTTCTGGCTACGTCATCGTATTGCTAGAAGAAAGTTACCAATGTCAATTGAGTTCTTGTTTTTGTTCTATATTTTCCTTATATTTTGATATGATCATTTCTCTGATTTTTCTCTGCTTCCCATGACTGACAGGGTAGAATGAGTTTTTTTGACTGTGATGATTATGTCTAGTTATACAGGAAATAGTAATATTAATGTATTGGCAACATCTCTGAAATGTTAAGTTTGGCCACTCGAACAAAAAGGGCCAGAACTGCAGCATATGTTCAAAAGTTTCAATCAGATATTTCATTTCAGCAATAAGTACAAAAGCATAAGCAGACAGATGTGGTGCTCCTAGGGAAAAGGTTGAGACAATAAATTTGAGGCACCTGGTCCACGGAAAGTTGGGGGGTTGTGATTTTAGTGCATTCAAGGATTGATTTTAAAGTTAAAAGGATTTTGAGAGACCATAAGGGTAGATTCATTTTTGTCAAAAGAACACTGGAGGCTTTCCAAGTTGTTACCTTAGCATCAATACATTTTGCAAACAGCCAACTGGATTTTGCTCATAAGCTTTTTAGGAAATGAGCAATATTTTCCTCCTCTATAAAAATAATAGGGGGATATGAATGTCACTCTGCAAGGAATATCCTTAAGGTTACTATGTAACCATCATGAGTACATTAAAAATTGAAGTGGGGAGGTAGACCTGAAATCCACAAAGATTATCGAGTTCTCAATTGAATCACATGGTTTATGTGAATTATATCCATCTGATACCTCTCTTTCCATTTATTCTCCAGTTTATGGTACTTTTTCCAAGACTCAATGTCATTCTTATATCTAGGGAAGCTGTACATTGGATTAATAAAATGTTGATTGGAACGGTAAAAACCACAGATACAGCAATTATTGATTAATTGGTAATATAACCTAATTTTATTGACAGAGTACATTAGTAGGCAGAACATTAAAACAATGGAAAGGTATTTTCAAAAGAATTCAGATGTTGTTATATCACATACATTTTATTGGGAAGCAATGAAAATAGTAGTGAGAAGGTTCTGTATTCAGAATTTATCAATTCTAAAAAAAGAAACAAAGAAATGAAATGGAATAGGAAATTTGTAGGTTAACTGAAATATATAAAAGATCAGGATCCCCTTCAGATAAAATAATAGAGTGAAAAATTGAAGAGTTAAATTAATCACAAAATACCAATACAAAGACCTTTATTAGGCATATTTGTACGACATACAATTATTATGTAGCACAAATATGCCTAATAAAGGTCTTTGTATTTGTATCTTGTAATAAATTTAACTCTTTGATTTTTCACTCTAATATTATTTTATCTGAAGGGGCTCCTGATGTGTGTGTTGAGTTTCATCATCATAATTTAATGGTTTTATCTTTTTACTGGATATAAAGTTACAAAAGGGGTTTTTATGTACTGTTGTGTAGCTGACATTTTATTCTGTATGTGTATATTTATTTAATAAAATTTATTTTTTTAAAGGAAGGGCGAAATATCAGAACCACAGGGTTTTTATAATGCTAGCTCTCCCTCCTACTTTTCAGGTCTGAGGTTCAATACTGACCACACAGGTTACATGCAAATGGAGAGTACATGTTGCAACTATTCAAGATCCCTGACTGCCCTGGAACTGTAATGCCACCACAAAGAGCGATGTGTCGAGAAGCATCACTCCCTAGACTTCCAAACTGTATAGCAAGACAGCGGGGGGGGGGGGGGCAAGTTGAAGAAGCAGTGGTGAGTTTCATCAAGCCAATGAAAATCAAGCCAATCAAGCCAATGCACCTCAAGACCATAACCCAATGCCACCCAGTGATGTAACAGGCAGGTGCAAGGAAGGGGAGGGTCACAATTCCAGACAGATCAGCTATACAAACACAGTGCAAGCTGGGATAGACTGAAAGGCTAGCTCCACTCTGCCCAATTAGATTACTGGTGGAGTGAGTTGTCACTTGGCCAGTTAATCTCTCAGGCAGCCCTCAAATGGGCAAAGGGTCTTGAAGGTGGAAAGGTAAACAACAGGGCAGACTAGAAGGGAACATATATAAGGACAGTCTGAGTCAGCCAGTGAGGATGTGAGTGCTCTAACTTGGGAGCAGAGTGGTCAGTGGTCATGGAGAACAAGAAAAGATAAGGTGGAGCAATCCCCTCCCTTCTTAGCCCTGAGGTCCTGTGGGATTTCCTGCTGATGGAAGGTTGAAATGGAGCCTAACACTTAAGAATTTAAATGTAGCAACTCTGCAGTTAGAGTAAGATACAAAGTATTTGTATAAATATAGGACACCACCTATATAAAATGCATGTCTTAAGTTGGCCGCTACAAGTAGGAACCAGTATTCCCTGCAGCATTCGGCACATGGATACTGTGGGAACTGAAAAAACTCAATCAATGAGCCTGATCCCTAAAATTACAACCTAGTCAACATGTCCCTAAAATAATCTAACAATGGCATAGTACTCTTATTTAAATACAAGGCCCAGCAACATTCATACAAGCCCATGCAAGACAGATAATTATTCGCATGACTAAAATCAACAAGGTGCTTAGTTTTAAACTTTCCTTTTAGTCAGATGCCTCATCAAAACTATGTTTGATGAAGGAAAATAATGTGTGCACTAATGACTCCTAGGTAGAAAAAACACCCTCTAAATACCTGAAATGGACACCCACATACTTTCTTACATGAACGGATAATTAGATTATGTGCTTGAATGGAACCAAGGTCTTAAATAAGAGCAGTCTTCATCCTTTCCCCACCAAAACAAAGGAATATAATGGAAAATGCCCAGAGTTTATTTTACTGCTTTAATAAATGAGTTATAAAGGGCTTATTTTACATATTCATGTCTAGCACATAATAAGAAATCTCTTTTTGTGCTTTTTGTGCTATTTGATCCCAAATGGTTGTATTTACACATGCATGTTATTGCAAAATGAACAAGCATGTGTCAATTGGTCCTGTTTAATTGTGGTGGAATACAGTAAGCTATGGTATGTTCTTAAAGCAGATCATGTACAGGCTGAATTTATTTAACTTTTATAAACAACTCAGCTGAAGTTCTTGGCCAAACAGACAAAGTTGCCTCGTGTCACACATAAGGTTCATTCACACATGCATTTTCATTGCTTGGGGGATTATAGTATCAACTGAAAACTTGCATGACTGAATGGACCACCAAAGCACTGACAAAACTTTCTTGCTCAGGGGTCCACAAAAATATTTACCATCTGGCAAGAGCTTTTTAGTACTGGTGAAATCCCATCGTCCATCCTACCAAGCCTGGAGAATGGTAGGGGGATCTCACTGATCTCATAAACCAAGTAAGGCAACTTGGTACTTTATGGGTGATAACCACAGAATACATATGACAGGAGGATGCTGCAGGAAGCTTGACAAACAGCAGAGGAGAATTGAGAGGGAAGAGAAATGGAAGCATCCTGCAATGATACAAATCTGCAGTTTCTTTTGTAAAGTTTACATGGTAAAGTTTAAATCACGTTTACATATGTGACCAAAACCACACTCCTCGTTTTATCAAGGAACGTGTCACATGCCAAAATACAAAAGAATCCATATCTTAAAGATTTTACAGAAAACAGTACTGAAACTGATGAAGTATGAAGCTTCTGTCCCTTTGGACTTCCATCTCGATAGTTAACAAAGGAAAGTGATGTACAGGGCATGGACAGCCTGCTTATCCCAGAACAACACATTGCATAACTGCTCCTGATCACTCCCATTCTGATTTGTATACGTATTTGAGGAATGAATCAGAGCCTGAAGTGAGCTGAAGCACATTCAGAAATATTAAGCAATGTCAGGGACTCCTAACTCACATCTCTTTCATAATCAGATAAGGAATCAGGTGTGCAAGAAAAGGAATTTTCCCTGGTTACTAAGCTGTCATCTACATAAGAAATAGTTTATGAGAAGAGTTGACAGGCCATCATGACTGTCAGAACAATCTTTGGCAGAGTTAATAGAGTCTAAGACTGGAGGAATTGGAGAAGACTGGAGGAACTCCCCTTAGGATTACATTGCAAATCTTTCTTTTAATTTCCCTGATGCAGCAATCAAAGCTTTGGTACAATTTCAGTAACTTGTCATATCCTAAACCTGCTCTATGCAAACCTGAAATCCTGATTTCTGCAAGAAGTAGGAAAGGGCTAAACAGTAAGAAAAGAAAGTTACTTTGTTTCCTACTCCCATCTGCAACTTGGCAACAGCAAATGTATAACGGTTCACAGTTACACAGGAACCCGTTTTCCTCTTTCCCATTCACATGCGTGATTGGAGTTCATGGGAACAATTCAGGTTGCTTTTGTGCCTCTGAACAGAGATCCTTGTCTTTTTTTATTTTCTGCAATACATAAGTAGCTGCTCAGGCATACAGAAATGAACTCCTGCAGCCAGGCCAATCATCCCACGATACGATCAGCTGCATCTGTGTAGCTGCGCATCTGTAACACACAAAATAAAAGAAAAAGGGGCCTCTCTGGATTGGCAGGGCAATAATGAATGCATTGCTGCAGCGGCAAATTCTTCCTGACTGTGGGTGGCATGGTGGAGGGGAAGGAAATAAAGCACCTCCTGCCTGGCTGTTCGCACAGGAGTGGCTCCAACCCAGGATTTTGCAAAAGGATTGCTGGTTTAGCCATTTTCAAAAATCCTGCAGTGAGGGAAATAAATGGGGGCAGACCTGTGCAACCCCCCCCCCCAAAAAAACACCATTTGTATTGCATCTTACACCCGTTATATTTTCCCTGGGCAGAATCCACCCTTGCTATGAAATTTCTCTGTCATTGGGAAAGTGAAAGAGGATCAAGCAATGCAAACTTCAGCCTTATGTGGCCCTGAAGCTAAAGAATCCTCATCTCTTCTGAGCTCAAGTGCCTATTTTTAATGAAACACAGAGATGGAAACCAGAACATGGCTCCCATTCTAAACGTTGCTCCTGGAGCATGTCACTTTCCACTGAAGCTGGCCTTGAAATACAGGAGGGTAGCTGCGTTGATTTGCAGAAGAAGAGCTGGATTGGAGTCCAGCAGCACCCTAAAGATCAATACCCCCAAAATCTTGTTGATCTCTGAGGTGCTACTGGACTGGCCTTTTGATTGAGGATCCTGCTTCCATCAAAGGTGTAAGTGCCTACAGACAAGAGCCTTTGCCTGGCTAAGAGCAGCTGACTAAAGGGAAGCTGTAAAAATAGCCTCTTGCAGAAGAGAAGTTATCAGAACAAAGCATCAAAACCAAGGTACACTGCAGAAGCTGCTTATGAATTCTACAAGCATCAACACCTTTTTTAAAAAAATTATCTACAACATTTTAAGCTGTCTTTGAACTAACCTAGGGTGTCTATAGTAGTGATAAAAAAGACTAAAATAAGACGTAAAACACATCTAAATACACAAAATATCTGTATACGAAACTTACATATAAAGAAATTAAATAGAAGGAAAGGTCAATGAGAATCAGTGAGAGAATGCTAAACAAAAAAAAGTCTTTACACACTGATGAAAGGAAATCATAGAAAAGGACAGATGGATCTCCCTGGGGAGGGAATTCTATAATTCCATAATCAAGAATGCTGTTCATTGGGTTTAGCATCAGTTACCAGGGATACTCAAAGCAGGGCCTCCTAAGATGACAACAGTGGTTGGATGGGTATATATGTGAGTAGGTGGTCCTTAAGGTATAAGACTTTAAAGATCAATGCCAATACCTCGAATTGAATCCAGAAGAAAACTGGGGAGCCATGGTAGGTGGAACAAGACTGCACTGATAAAGTCCCTATTGCCTACTCCAGCCACAATTCCGACCACAGCATTTTGCATCAATCATAGCTTCCAGAAACTATGGCCCTTTCCGCATGGGCCAAAAAAACCACGGCCTCATGCGTAAAAACGCCGCCCCAGGCCGCCGCTTCACTGACTGGCGCCTCGGCGGTGTTAGGTCATTTCTAAACAACAACCCTTTAAAGGGTTGTTGTTGGGGAAAGCGCCTTCCCTGCATGCGCTAAAAGCGAACCGGGCCGCCAGCTACTGAACGATTTGCTAGCTTGGTTTCCGCTCACCATTTACGAAACGCCAGCCAGCCGCGCAGTTATTGCCGTCGAATTTTTTTACTCCACGCCATAGTCCTCCCGACCGGAGGGCAGCGCGTAGGGCCGGACGGCCAGCAGGCGTAATGACATCGGGACCACGCAGGCTAATGCCAATGGGACAAGTGAGTGGGACGTAAGTTGCCAGAAGAGGCGGCTCGCGGGCGGAGCTCAGCCTTCGCCATTGGCTTATATGCTCGGCAAAATTCTGTTATGCGGTCACTCGCGATGCATGCATTTCGTTACCTTCCACGCCGGGCGAATTTCCGCCGGGCGCGGAGGTGTTTACAGGAGGCCGGGCTCGGCGGAAACCGCTTCTTCCCGTAAGTGGGCGTTAAACTCCATGGACAAAACATTGCAGTAGCCTAATCTACCTGATTAACGAGATGTGTTTAGCTGTTTTAGGGTGATAAGGAGGCATTCACTTCAGGGTGTTACAATCCAAAGATGTTTGTCCCTAAGTTATTGGCATTCCTTGGTCACAAAGGCCCGCTCAACTTGTGTAGCTGAATGACATGATATGGTCAGATGGCAGGCCTGGTCACATTATAAATGTTCCTCCATGTAAAAACTCACTGCAAATAAAAATTAGCTCATTTGGAAGAAAGACTTTAACCTAATCTTTTATATTCTGCGCTCGTTTTCCACTCGTTTTGCAGGGAGGGTTTTTTCTTTGTGACAGACCACTCAAAACTGGATTCCCATGCCCACAGTCTAATTAAGCGCATTCTGTCATTTTGTTCTATTGAATTTTTTAAGAATTTGCCAAAGACAGTTTGGACCTTAACTTTCCTAAAGTCTAGGAGTTTGCAGTGGCTTTATACTGAGCATGAAGTATGTTCTGATTTCCGACTACTGTAAAATTTGGGGAACAGACACATGAACAAAAAGGTAGATATGTCCTATTTATATCTTTTCTGATAAGTTATTTTTCAGTGAGCTTAAGGCAGAAGGTTCCAGAAAAAACGGTGCCCGGGGATAAGGCCTCCGACGCCCCTGGCCTCCGATAGAGGTGGGGGGACGCAAAAACAAGACCTTCCCATGGCAGGGTCCCAGCCCAGCGCCGGCAGCTGCCACCCTCCCTCTATTGGAGGCCATGCCTGCTCACAGCCTCCAATAGATGCAGGGGTGGCAGCAGCCTGCCGGGCACTCCCGGCCCAGAGCCAGCTCCTGCCAGGCTGTCCCCTTCCTCTTCTATTGGAGGCCACAAGCAGGTGGGGGCAGCTCCCACCAGGCTCGGTGAGAGATTCCCCACCTCCACTCACCCTGAAGCTCCCCAGGCCACAGGGCAGGGAAGCTCTCGCCAGGCTCTTGGCGGCCCAGAGTTGGGATGGGGGGCACTTTCCCCAGGTCTTCTGCAGCCCAGAGAGCTTGGGGGTGGGAAAGGGCAGGGCTGGGTGTTTTCTGGCCCTCTGTGGCCCAGCTTGAGTTGTGGGTGGTTGGGAGGGTGTATGAATGAGGAGGAGGAGGGGTGTGGGGTGATTTTGTGCCCCCACATGACAAAATGGCCGTTGCCCAGGGTCATCTGACACCCCATGTCCCCGTGGACTCAAGGCAAAAAACATCAGGTAATCCTTAGAACCAGAGGCGTAGCTACAGGGGGGATGCGCGACGCACCGGGTGCACACCCCTGTGGGGGTGTGGTGAGAGCGTTCTGGGGGCATGGTGGGGGCATTCCGGGGGCGTTCCAGGGTGGGGCCGTTCTGGGGCAGGGGTAGAGGACACACCAGTGAACCAGGCGCTTTCCCCCGTTGCTATGCCTCTGCTTAGAACAACCTTGTCAGTTAGGTTAGATAGAGAGAAACTGATTGGTTCAAGCTTATCCAGTCAGCTCCATGGCTCAATAGTACTTTGAAACTGGATCTATCTTATCGATCCCAGCCCAATAGTCTTCACTGTGTAGTGCCAAGTATAAAAATGCTGCTAGTTGATACACATAGCACACGAGTTCTGAAGAGATGTTTGTTCACTTCACGTAAGTTTACCCTTTCTGCTTTGTAAGTTGCTTCAACTCACAGAGCTCAGCTGTGTCCAAGGTTGTGTTTTTCTCAGCTCACACAGAAACTTTTATTTATGGTGGTTTTGCTTACAAACTCAGAAATTGCTCAAATGAAATTAGCTGTCTGGAGTTCTGTGCATTTGTAAAACTGTCTCATCCCCCAAATTCTACTTCTTTAGAGTTTCCATGACCTCGTGGAGTTTACACCTTCCGTAGAAGACTAGTAGACTTCAGTTCAAGACTGGCAGTCGGCCAAACATGTATACATTCTTAATTAGATGCAGACCACCATTTCCAAAACTATGTGTCTAGGTCACTTACATAGGATGCTTTATGCAATGTCCATTAAGGACTAACATCTGCAGGCATGGCCCTCAGCTGAATTTGTAAATCTCACTCGTGGTGGCTGATGAGGTTGTCAAATATCCAGATAATCATTTGGCATACATACTATGACACAAACATGTGACATCATGACAAAATAAACACTTGCAAAGTCCTCACATATCTTAATGTAAACTATTTTTCCTGCATTGAAATTACATGAGGTAGCTAACAAGGCATTCAATACAAGAAGGAGTAACATCTATGTTATGCAGTATAAAGGAATGAATGAATAACCCAGGGGAATGGATAATGTCTAATCTTGAGAAATAAGATTGTTATTTGCCCAGATTCTATAGAAATTTAGATCTTGTAAACTAGTCAGACAAAAAAACACTATGCATTTGAGGAAACTCAAGTTAAGCTAAGAGATTATACCCCCAGCTTTAATATCATCATCTATCCAATTCTCAAAAATCTCTGGATATTTAAATCCAGATACTGAGGTCATGGATAGATCTTTCTACAAACCTGAGGAAATACGCTATAGATTGGCAAAAAAAATCTGAGCATTTTTTGTCAGTGTTGGAGGGACATGGCTCTTTCCAGAGCTGTTTCAACCTTTGAGGATGACTCAGCAGCAATAGGGCTGGCAGGAGTCACTGGGCACTGCTGCTGCCCCTACCACCTCACTGCTTCAGGCAGTTATGTCAGCAAAGAATGAGCCCCCTCCTCTGCCTCCTTAGTGATGTGGCAGTCAAGTGGGAGAAAAGGTCCAGGAGCTGTTACTACCATCACCCAATCACTAGAGCTGCATGGGGACGGGATGTTCTGTAGCCCCCATCACCATGTGAGCTACACAGGTGGAGTTAGCTGTAGTTGGACAGGCTGGCAGGCAAGTGCCTGGCCTGCTAAACTGGTATTCCACATCTTGCTCCATCCCTGCCCTGCACGAACTCTCACGGGTCCCATTTGTCTTCTTTCTAACGGGAATCACATGAATCTCCCATTCTTGTTATCCTAGCCATTCCAAGAGTGAAGGCAGATGCTTCGGACATCCTACAGTGAAGTTGACTGAGGAATACTTTTGCAATGTAGCCATTGGAGCTGCATGTTACTGTCATGGAATGTTCTGATGTCAATAACATGATATGCAAAACATACTCTCCTCAAAGAGCTTGGAGTGCAGGTTGTGGTTTGGGAGCCTGGATTGATATCACTTTGCCAGATAGCTATCTCATGATCAAGGAAATTGGGAAAATATTGTGTAGCTTAGAAGTGAATGCAGACTGAGCTTTAGCAGCTATTTCCAGTTATCCCCAGTTCTAGATCTTTAAAAATTGTGAAGTGCTAATAGCTTATCTTTGAATATGTTCAGATGCCCTTCAGTTAGCTGTCACACACAGCCACCAGGAGTTTGATCATCTCCTTGTTTTTGTGGTCAGCCTTGGACTGCCAAAACAGAGATGCTATTTTTGGCTTGGGGGTTAAGTAGATGTCCAGGAGCGTTATATTTCCCCCTTCCACAAATCATCAGATATCTACCTTCTTATCATAGTATTTTTCTTCACTGCCTCAATAACTTACGTTGATTTGCCGCAGATTTTCCTCTGGTACCACAGTTTGCAGTTTGGCAAGTATTTCCTGTTTGTTCCAGTAAGCTTCAGCACAGCACATACATTGGGACTACAGATAAAGAAAAGGAGAAAAAAATACTGTTAGTTTTCCATTCATGCTGTGCTGCTTAAAGATGCCTTGTCAATAATAAGTCTGAAAAGAAACACTGTGTTTATAAAGGAATCCTTTTATTCCTTTAGTTTAACTTTCCAGATCAGAATGTCAAATTGCTATTATAAACTGAATTGGAATGTGACAAAGTTTCCTCTTTACTAAGCCAGGTTTTCCAAAGATTTCCCTGAATGAATACAAAATCTTGACCCCTTCTTCCCCCCAGAAACAATAACAATAATTTTAAAAGCTTCAATGACAGCTGTGTAAATATTTCCATTCGTCACTAGAAGTTACAATTTGAGAATAAATTTGGTTCCTAATTAAATAATCAGCAAGTACAAAACAAAAGGATTAGATGTACAAAAACAATCAAGAGAATCTATAAATTTTGGAGAGTTGAAAAATGTAAACCATTATACATTTCTAGACCAACTGCCTGGTCTAAGGCTTGAGATGCCAAATTCTTCATATTTCAGTGATGCTGTGTGCACACTGCAGAGATACACAAAAAAGCTATCCAACTGTTTTAAGGTTTCCTATATGTAACTTCCATATTGAGTCATGTGAATGGTTTATATAATTCAGCCCTCTGTCTAGTGATCTCACACACAGGGCAATGGGAGACAGTTTCCTCTGATGCAATCCCACAGTGCTCTGTGTACGTGTGTGTGTGTGTGTGTGTGTGTGTGTGTGTGTGTGTGTGTGTGTGTGTGTGTGTGTGTGTGTGTGTGTGTGTGTGTGTGTGTGTGGCACGCGCAGGAGACAGAGAAAATAAGCAATCATGTGGGCTGGACTGATGGAATGGGTCTCTCTCAGATATGGGTACCATAGCACAAAGCAAGAGGCTAAAGGGCTGAGATGAGTCCCATCTACATACAGGATATTCACACACTTTACAGTTCCCCAGAACAGCATCTGAAGGAAGAAATTCCCAAGCTACATGAGAGTGGAAAAGAGAGGCAGGGAAGCAAAACACCCAGGCAAATCAGTGACTCCACTGCAGTGCAATGGCTACAATGTTACATTTGGATGCAGGAAGTCATGTTTTTATTTACTTTGTTGGTATCCCAACTTTCTCCCCAATGAAGACCCAAAGCAGGTTACATCATTCTCTTCTCCAAGTTATCCTCTGAACCACCTTCTGAAGCAGGGTAGGCCAAGAGTGTGTGACTGGCCCACGGTCAGTACCCTTCCTTGGCAGAGTGGCATTTAAACCTGTGTCTTCCAGATTTTAGGCCCTTTCCACACGGGCCTTTTACAGCGCCCTGGGGACGGCAAAAACGCCATCCCGAGGGAGCTGTTCACAAGGGGGGTGCAGCTGCTTCGCAATCAGCTGTGCCGCCCTCGCTCCTCCCCAGCGATGCAAAGCCACCATTTTCCCAACTCGCTCCCCGAGATAGGTTTTTGAAAAACGGCGGTTTTAAAAAAACGGCGACTTCCAGCCGCTGCCGTGCAAACGGCAGCAGCTGGAAGGCGCCATTCCTCCCCCCTTGCCCAATTGACTTACCATCCCTGCAACCGTCCAGCGTGTCCCCTGGCCTTGGCGACGTGCCGGACGGTCGCAGAGACGGTAAGTCGATTGGGCGACGGCACAGTGCGGTGCCGTGTTCCCGGTTGTTACCGGGACCATTTGTGTGAATGGTCCCGGGGGGTTGGGTCGGCGTCATGTACGCTGACCCGACCCCCAGCGTGGCTGTGCGGAAGTGGCCTTTTATTTATTTTTATTCATTTATTTATGGGTTTTGTATACCGCCCTACCCCCGGAGGGCCTTAGTCTGACATTCTAACCACTACGCCACACTGGCTTTCTATTTGAATCACCAATTAACAATGAAGCTTATTCACAAATTTCATGCAACTGTTATCTCTCAGAACTATTGAATAAAATATCCAGGTAGGTATTAGAGAGGATATTCTGTGTGAAGAATGCAGACAGTTGCAAGAAGAGATATTGAATAGATTCCCCAGGAATTGATACGAGTGTTCCAGGTTGTGCCCTCACCTATATGCTGTTAAATATTTAGGTGAGGCTGCTGTGTAAGTCCAGAGCTTTAGCGTTAGGTGTCATCAATATGCTGATAACATCCAGCTTTAATTATCTCTGACTGTGACTACCCCCACCTGGTTACAATTTCCTTTCTTGGGCATCACCTAAAAGTTGTAGTCAAAAGCCTAAGGAAGAACAAATAAAAAATTAATGGGATACAACAGAGGAGATGCTGGTCAGAAAGCCTTGACAGAGTTTATATGACCATCATTGATTGGATTCTATAGTTTTGGTGGATTCACTCAGCAGTGCAGTTATATAAAAATCAGACACTGTTCCTCTCTCATGTTCAAGCCAATCCAGTCACAGTGATTAATGTCAGGTAACTTCAGGACTAGATTACTATAATATACTCGATGGGAGACTGTTCTAGAAGACAAATTGAAAACTTCAAGTAGCACAAATGCATTAAATCAACTTTTGACTGGAACTGGTATGTCCAGTCATGATACTGAGTTTCTTGAATATCTACACTGGTTGCTGGTGATAAAGTCAAGGTGTTGGATTTCACCTTTTAATCACTCAGTGAACTCCACATCCTTACTAGACCATCTCTCCCATTACAAGTTGTCAAGGGCACCATACTCATCATAGCTGGGACTGTTTCAGTCCAAACATGTTTTTTTTAGTGGTTTGCCAAAAAGTGAAATCTGTGTTGGTGCCCCATAGAATGAGCATGATGGGCTTTGGTAACTTAATTTGGGTAACTCAATTTAGTTTTAATCCTGATAAATACTGCTGATTTTTAAGGAAATCTACAGAAAGAGAAAAGGATATGTTGTCATATGATTTATAGACTGTTTACAGAACTCACTATGAGCAAATTAGAGTAGCAGTGTATAAAGATTTGAAATAACTAAATAAAACTAACTTGCATCATAAGACTGTTTGGAATGTAAAATGCTACACTGAACTTCTTGAAAGGCAAGTAGGAAATATTTATAGCCTGTTTTTCTCCTCAGATTCAAGGAAGGAAGGAAGGAAGGAAGGAAGGAAGGAAGGAAGGAAGGAAGGAAGGAAGGAAGGAAGGAAGGAAGGAAGGAAGGAAGGAAGGAAGGAAGGAAGGAAGGAAGGAAGGAAGGAAGGAAGGAAGGAAGGAAGGAAGGAAGGAAGGAAGGAAGGAAGGAAGGAAGGAAGGAAGGAAGGAAGGAAGGAAGGAAGGTCCTAGAACTACTACTTTTCTCTGTTAACACAACACCAGGGCTTATTTCTTAAGAAAAGTGCTTAGAATTATGATGTTGTAGAGTTGGGGAGGCTAAAACTTGCCCTTGCATAGTATCAGGAGCAATATGATAACCTATCAAAAAGCCATTAAGGGAAAGTGCCTCCTATTTCCAAGGAGACAGCTTATCTCTTCCTATATCCTGCTGGAAGAAGGGCTTTGATCTTATAAGTGGGGGTGAAAAGCATCATAGGCCTATCTGTCATCTGTATCCATCTTTCTTACTTCTGTCTCTTCTTCATCAGCCCCTTTGAGCTCTCTCCTCCACCCTGAATCAAACTCAATTTTGAATCAGTACTTCCTGAAGCTCATGTGTATGCAAAGTGTCATTAAGTCACACCTGATCTGTGACAAACCCCAGCAAGGGGCTTTCAAGGCAAATAAGAAACAGAGGTGGTTTGCCTTCTTCTGCAGAGTCATCCTCTACTTTCCAAAACTGCTGACTTTTTAACTCCTGTGCTTTAGAGGACAGGAGTCCTTTTGACATTCTTAGGGCTTATATAACCTCCCATTTAAACATGACTATCTGCCTCTTTTGTTTCTAAAGCTTTCCAGAACTCCAGTGTCCTGCATGTATCAGGTTGATGAGTTGGTTTCAATATGTGATCCACTTTCCTTGCATCCTTTCAGGGTGCATTTGATTTAAATCATGATTTAAATCACTAGTTAGGCTTGATTTAAATCATGGTTTTCTACATCCTTTTATGACCTGCTGCCATTATGTATTTTCTCCTCCAGGGAGAGAATAATACGATAAATCTCAGGCACTTTACCCACAAAAGCAGGGAGATCACACAAACCACCTTAAAAACAATCTTATCCAAAAAGGCCATGCAGCACTTTTTAGAATCTGAAAGTAATGCATCATTTCATTTTCTGTTATGTTTCTGTCAGTTCACAGCATCCTACTTTTTAACCAGTTTAAACTTTTATATGATGCTGCATGAAGGGTGCTTTGAATCAATAACTTCTATAGGGGACGGTCAGACTTTTTAGGACATTCCCTTTCATTTCTTGGGAAGACATCAGAGTGGCTAACATTTATGAGTGCACGCTCTCACTTATGAAACCCATCCAAGGTCAGTAAGAAGAAAAAGAAGAGTATGGATTTATACTCCCCCCCTTCTCTCCTGCAAGAAGACTCAAAGGCGCTTATAATCTCCTTCCCCCCACAACAAACACCCAGTGGGGTGGTGGGGCTGAGACAGCTCTGAAGAGTTGTGACTTGCCCAAAGTCACCCAGCTGCCGTGTGTTGGAGTGCACAGGCTAATCTAGTTCCCCATATAAGCTTCCACAGCTCAAGTGGCAGAGCAGGGAATCAAACCTGGTTCTTCAGATTGGAGTGAAACCTGCTCTTAACCAGTACACCACTGTTGCTCCTAAGAGCTAAATAACCCATGAATTAATATGTTCTGGCTTCCTTTTTTGGAGTATATGACAACTGCTTGAGACAGTGTGGCTGTTACTTAGGGATGATCTTTAAAGCCCATATGTTTGAAGAACTGTCTCTCCCCATAAGGCTCCCAAAGTAGTCCTACAATCGACACTTCCCCCCCCCCCCTCCACTTAAGGTTGCCCAGTTGGTGTCTAATCAAGTCCAGGCCTGTTGAATCATATTTTGTACTTTGTGTGGAATGGGCTTCCTGAGGAGATAAACGGGGCATTGTCCCTGGAGGCTTTTTAGTAGGAGCTGTAACATTATTTTATTATGTAGGGCTTCTCATAGGATTTGTGCAGCAGGAATTTTCTGAGCAGAGGCATTGATGGGGCTTTATATTATTATTTGTGCCTTTAGTTTAGAATTGTAAGGTGCTTTGAGCTACAAAAGAAAGGTGCTGTGTAAATATCTTAATAAAATATACACTTATCCTTAAATGAACACACTTCTAGAGCCAGCCTGGTACAGAGGTTAAGAGCAAAGGACTCTAATCTGGGGAACTGGGTTTGATTCCCCACTCCTCCACATGAGCGGCAGACTCTAGTCTGGAGAAGTAGATTAGATTCCCACTCCTCCACATGCAGCCTGCTGGGCAACCTTGAGCTAGTCACAGTTCTCCCAAAATGCGCTCAGTATCACCTATTTCACATGATGCCTATTATGGGGGGAGGGGGGAGGGAACATAATTGTAAGCTGCTTTGAGACTTTTAGTAGAGAAAAGCAGAGAACAAAAACCACCTCGATAGACAGATAATATACTTGCTGAAGATAATAGTTTACTGACTTTCCCATTTCAAGTCACATTGTGGCTTGTAATTTCCATAAGTTTGTGGGCATGATCTGAAATCACAGCAGAGGCTCACATTGTATTATCTGTTCCCATCCCAATTTGCCAATACAACAAAATGGCTCCCTTTCATTGAAGAATATGGCTTAATTGTGCACAAACCATACAGCTATTCTTGCAGAACATGTGGTACTGGATGAGAGAAAAGAGGTTCTAGAGAAGAGTAGAATTCTGAGGCAAGTAGTTCTTCCCTCCCAAGTGAGCCCTGGACAGACTGAATATGCCTTAGATATGGACCCTCACTGATCCTCATCATGGGGCTTTGCCCTTATTTTTTCATCATTCCAACGTAATTAGGAAGATGGCAGTTTGGAAAGACTTCTGAGTATGGCTTAAGAAGAGGTCAGCAGTTCTGTGTTCTATTCCCCTTCTAATGCCAGCATGATTTACTTGCTAAATCTATAGATCCTCACATTTAGCAGCAGAGTGAAGACAAAGAACTGTGTGCAAGAACCTTTGTCAAGTCACACGTGGAACCAATAAGTAGCACTGGGATGAGGATCTCCAGAAAGGGACTACAATTCAGACACTCTAAGAAACACTGAGTTTGACCTTTTTAAGGTCAAGAAAATGTTGGTTGCCATGATTAGAATAGCTGGAGTTAGCCTAATCTAATCAGATTTCAGAAGCTATAAAGTGTCAGTGGTTAGTACATGAATGGGATACCTCTAAAGAAGCCCAGGATTGCTTCAAACCAGCCCAGTTTATCACTTGCCTTGAAAACCCTACAGGGTTGCCATAAGTTGACTGTGATTTGATGTTTTTCCCTATCTCCCAATATTAGTTAGAAGTTTCCTTGGGTTTTCTGATTTGCTCCCAGTCATCTCAACACCATATAGTATCCAAAACAATCTGAAGGTAAATTCATTAAAAATGCGAGCACATTCATCTCTTTAAGGTTTTGTTTGAATATCGGTACAAGTGTTTCTGAATTTTATTTTCTAGTTTTAAACACTGTCTCATAAGTAGTAATTTTACTTACTGTGCAGAACTTTTCTTGGGCAGGAAGAGTTCGGCACAGCTTGAAAATTTCCCACACAGTATAATTTTTTTTTTACTTCATAGCCTATTTTTTGTCAGATCGAGAGACAAGGGAGATTACTCTCTCCTTTTCAGATAGGACTAGCCAAGCAGCGGCCTCACTTTTTTCCAAGACCCCATGGAAATTGCAACCTACCCATAGTTTATGGTCTATTTTTCCTTTTTAAAAAAACTCTCCCCTGCAGCCCACTTTTCAACAACATTCGCCTGCAGGGCTAATAGCAAACTTAACAAAGGAGCGATCTTTATTCCTTTCTAGCCCAACTACATATAAGTAACGCTGCCTTCAAGAAACTCCAGTCTGAAGGCTTTTGCTTCGTGGTGCCTGGTTTCCATTTCTAGGAAATCTTGGGAAGCATCCTCCCGCCTCCCCACTAACGCGCTGCCAAAAGGCAAAGCCTCGACTCTCATGGACTGCACGGGCCGGTTTGGCCCAAAGAGTACAGAGACCTCCCCTCTGTCCCTCTTGGGCTGCGCCAAAGCTCACCCTTGATGCCTGCCCCGGATTCGGCTGTGGTGCAGGATCTGCTGGTAAGGCGGCCTGGCTGCGCAGGAGATGGTAACCCAGACCGCCAGGATTACCGGGAATAGCAGTTCCACGCGCATCTTGAGGGTGCAGCAAGCGAGGCCAGCAGCGCCGGGTTAGCCAAGCACAGGGCGGAGAGGCTGGACGCGCCTCTAAGAAAGTTGGGACTCGCAGTTAAATAAGAGCCTGAGGGGGCGGGGACAGGCCCTTCTCCTCCTGGGCGATGGTCTGGGGCGGGGCGGTCAATGCAGCCCCCGTCCCGGCTTCAGGCGAAGCCGACTGGAGATGTGGAGAAACAAAGGGAAAAGTCCTCTTGGGTTTGTTTGTTTGTTTTTTCGTTTGAAGCCGATCAGGGTCATGTGGAGGCGGCAGCAGGGCTTCCCCGCTCCCCTCCTGGTTTTCTGCCTGGGCAGCCGTGCACCAACCCCCTCCACGAGATTCAAGCTCGAACTCTTCTGCCTGCCCCAGCTGATAGCGGGCAATTCTCTCAGCGTCAGTTTTCAGTCTGTAAGGGCTCTCTCGGGAAGTGACGGTGAGGCTTCCAGCCCAAGCACAGACTGCCAACCAATGTGCAGAGGCTGCCCAGCGAGGTTCCATGTGTTGCCTCACTCCTGTGAGAAACTTGTAGCATCAGTTCTTTAGATCTTTTAGTGAAGGTTGCCACGGTCTTTTTCTGTCAGTAGATTGTGCCTTGTGCAGAAATGTAACCGGCAGAAATTGGATTACTACTGCTTTTCTCCTTATTGCATATTCACTTGTTGAAATGTTGCTTCTGATCTAACTGTTAAGGATGCACAAGCCCTGCCAAAAAACTATTGTCTACTCTCCTTGCTTCTGAGCAGTGATGAGTTCCAAGTTTACCTGGAAAGGGAACAGACCTGTGTTTTGCTTTATTTGCAGATACACAGGTTGAAGGGCGGAGAGGAATAGTTGTTCTCCTACAAGGCAACTGATCTGCAATCCCTCCGATCCCCTGGGGAAGACAGATTCTCCACTTACCATTTTCTTCAGCTCACTCCTCAGCAATGACTACTTGCTTCTTTTCTAGTCAAACAAGTCATTCTGCCTGCCTCCTCACACAAACGTCCATCTTGGCCAGGACAGATCCTCATTAAGCAACACTAACATTTCTTTTGTAACATGGAACAGATGGATACCAAGCTTCTTACACTCTAGCAAGCTTACTGTGTGTGTCAAGTGCCATCAAGTTGCAGACAATTTATGGCTATCCCATAGGTTTTCAAGGCAAGTGAAGTTTGGAGGTGGCTTGCCAGTTCCTACCTCCATGTGGACTGAGAGAACTGTGACTGGTCCAAAGTCACCCAGTAGGCTTCATGTGGAGGATTAGGAAATATTAACCACTCTGGCTGTCACACTAGTAACCCTGATGGTACTGTGCAAAGTGTGGCTTGGATCCTGCAGACACAAGGCCTGCACATCCTTCCAGTGTTTCTCCTCCAGCAGCCCTTCCTGACCCAGAAAGTTTATCCTTGGGGTCATGAGACCTGCATGGGTTCATAACTAGGTAGATCAAAAGACTGCAGCAAGAAATGAGATATATTTACTACAGATGGTTTTAGTGCAGCAGCTTAAAATTGTTGTTCTTCAGAGGAGTTTTTGTTGTTGTTGCTGCTGCAGATTATGCTCAAGTAAATATTAACAGATAAGAATAAAATAGGGCAAAGGGAGGGAAGAGATGTAAAATGCAGGGCAGGGATTTCTTTGCCAAATTAAAAGAAATTCATATTGATGCGTAGAAGCCATCATTCATACATGAGATAAACACACCTGAGCTGTGTTTAACAAACCCTTCATAGTGTAGATTCCTCATATTTCAGAGATCACATGGAGGTCTTGCTCAGACATCTTTCAGTTCAGCTAAACATCAGCTGAGTTAACCCATTACAAATGTGTCATTTTCTCTTAATCTCTCTTCTACCGGGCTAAGGCTACTACCAGTGCGATCCTAAGCAAAGTGTGTCCATTTAAATTGCTGGGTATATACAGAAGGAATGAGTATCAACTTGATGGTTCAGACTAGCTTGATCTCTTCAGATCAGTGGTTCTCAACCTTCATAATGCCACGACCCTTTAATTCAGTTCTTCATGTTGTGGTGACCCCCAACCATAAAATTGGTATATATAAAATATAAAAAGACCATTTTACAATGGTCTTAGGCAACCCCTGTGAAAGGGTAATTCAACCCCCAAAGGGATCTCAACCCCCCAGGTTGAGAAACACTGCTTCAGATCTTGGAAGCTAAGCAGAATCCATTATGGTTAATACTTGGTGGGAGAGTGCCAAGGAAGTCTAGGTCACTGTGCTGAGGCAGGCAGCAGACCACCTATAAGGTCATCACAAGCTGACTGTGACTTGATAGCTGTACTTTCTGACCTCAGGAAAGCTGATTCCCAGTGTCTCAGGAACCTCGTGGTCTAATAATAGCCATGCAGGTTGGGGGTTTGTGCTGAGGATAGTGAAGGGGGCTAAGTCACAGCTCCTGCTTCTTTTATCACAGCAGCTCTCCCCTCCACAGAACATCCTCAGAACTGTAGGGCAATCAATCCTTTCAGATCCTGCCATTCCAGGAATCAACTTTCCCAGGGTCAGAAAGAATGGTGTAGAGGTTTGTGTGGGAGGGGTGTATAAGGGAAATTTGCACCAACTGCATGCACTAATGGCTTACTGGTTTCAGCTCTGGTCTGTTTTAAATCTTTCAATCTAAGAAGACAATAAGAACAAATCTCTTCACTGGCGTTAAAACCCTTGTGATTGTGGGACAAACCAAATGTACCTCCTTTGGCACCTTACCTCATTTAAAGGGATTCAGGAGTTTCATCTTCTTAACCTACTTCCCCAGTAGTGTTCTATTCAGCAAACTCGAAGGGAAAGAGATCCCCCCCCCACACACACACACTTCTTCTATTCAAGGGAAAAGGTACATATGTATTTTACTTGTACAACTTATCAGCCTGGCTGGGGCAACAGTGCTGCTGAACTGAAGAGCTGTCTCCTTTTCAGTTGTCTTGCACACTGTGCCACTCTCATCTTTGTTTTGAGGCTCACCATTCACATCAAGAATGGCTGACGTATTACATTACAATTCAAGTTGTACCAAGGAAGCCTCAATTAATGTGTATTTTATATATGAGAGTTCCAAAGTTCTTGAATGAGTTTTGATTCTTTTAGACAAGAATTCTCTCTCATTTGACAACACTGGTTGGAGTGTGAGATTTTGTGGTGCGGCCAGCAAGACTTTTACAACTACAGCTGAAGTTCATACATATTGTTATGTCCTCCCCATTTCCCAGAGCAGTGAGAAGTTACAGGAACAGTGTGACCTGAGTTTGGCTTCCTTTGGAGGAAAAATCACTGTCAATTTTATGGTGCCTTTGTAATGTTTGCTTATTTACAAATACACAGATCAAGGCAAAAGATATTCTTACAGAGCATTACATCTACTACTCCACATTATGTTCTCAAAGACAGAGCAATTCCCCCCCACCCGGTCCTCCCTTGTCCTGTTGACCAGATAAGTCAAAAATGAGATATCCAGAATTTATTCTCAGGTATGTGACTGCCCAGTTCAAATTAGGAATTCAGTGTTCAGAGGTATGGACCTTATGCCTTTTCTTCTTCTCAGCATTTACGGCACCCAAAATGGCCCCAGAAAGGTGCTACAGGGAAACTTACCTATACACATGTAAATTTCCCCAGTGGGGTAAATTGTAACTTCCTGGGGCCATTTCAGGTCAGGAAATGGTACGGGGGGAGGTTTAAACAATAGTCCCAATCCAAATTGGTCCCTCTAGAGCAGTAGTTCTCAACCTGGTGGTCGAACGACCCTTTCACAGGGGTCGCCTAAGACTCTCTGCATCAGTGTTCTCCATCTGTAAAATGGATAAATGTTAGGGTTGGGGTCACCACAACATGAGGAACTGTATTAAAGGGTTGCGGCATTAGGAAGGTTGAGAACCACTGCTCTAGAGAACTTGTAAAGAATGTCTAGTCAACCAGACATTGGTGGACACAACGGAGAGGAACAATGTGAAAACAGTGTAATGTATAGGAAGGTCCTTGATTTTTCAAACAAGACCTAGCAATTTCAGCTTCTGACATTATAACTTTTACTCCCAATACTGACACCTTATCTACATTCGAGTTCAGCAGCACCTCTCTAAGGCTAAGACCAGCCAGATTTTGCTGAGCTTTCAAGAGTCAAAGCTCCCTTTGTCAGATTCTTGAAAGCTTGATTTTTGTAAACTCAGACCTCAAAAATCTTGTTGGTTTCTAAGATGCTACAGGACTTGAATCTAGCTGCTCTTCTACAGACCAATATGGCTACCCTCTGAAACTACTTCATTCAGTTCCACCCTTCCCCTTGCTGCTCTCATAATCTAGAAAGTCTTCCACTTGGAAAGCACCTCCTGAGCATGCATCTTCCCTCCCTTCACCACAAATGAATATACAACCCAAAGGGACCAATCAGAATAGGTTTGGCAGCTCTGGATTGGGAAATATCTGGAGATCTGGGGGGTAGATTTGGGGGTAGGAGGGTGTGGAAGGTGTCGAGGTTCTGGATCCCGGCACCACTCACCCCATTCCCTGGGGGCTGAGGCGCCTTTCCTCTGACCTCAGACAGGGTTCCTTGAGGCTGGCAAGCTTCTGACAGCCTTTCCCATGGCCGACGGGCCCCTTTAGATAATCTTCCTTGGCCATCCTAGCCCTCACCCTTTTATACCATTCTCCCAGTCCAGGCTCCTTCCCCAGCTCAATTCCTTGGTCCTTCCATCAGACTCTTTAAAAGCCTCTTTCCCATTCAGCCCTTCTTCCTTCCCTTCCCTTAGTAGTAGGGTGACAACCCTTGCCTGTCCATCAGACCTGTGAGCCAGGGTCTGTGTGACCTGTGAGCCAGGGTCTGGTGCAGGGTAGTTGGGCTCATAAAGGGCCTTTCTTGACCATTAGTGCAGATGGGGCCTGAGCTGGTCCTAGCTCAAACATGGTTTCCCCCTCAGGACTCTCCCGGATTGCTGAAGGACTCCTCTGACCTGTCCCTGGCCCCTTTCCCTGGCTTTAAATGTTCTCCCCCTGCCTTTGGCAGAGGGCAGGGGGAGACATGATAGCCATGTTTAAATTTGACATGATAGCTATGTTTAAATATTTGAAGGGATGCCATGTTGAAGAGGCAAACCTGTGGGTGGATGGAAGAAGCCAGTGGCTAGTAGCAACCCAAGGTGGTGGGTGGGTGTGGTGGGTGGGCAGAAGTTGGTAGGTAGGGACGCAGGAGGAGATGGTGGAAGCAGGCAGGAGGTGGTGGCAGCAGGCAGGCAATGCAAAGCATCTCTCATAGGAGGGAAAGGGCAGCCAAATGTGCCCCCCATGTGACACTCGCAAGTGGCACCTTTGATTCAATTCGATATTTAATTTATATACCACCCTCCCCCGGAGGGCTCAGGGCGATGCACAACAGCAAAATGACACATAATAATATACAATAACATAATATACAAATATAAGGCAAGTAGTCAAATGCAATAGCCTCCCAATGTATCAGGTTAACAAGGCATAACAAGGAACTCAACATATATAATAATACTAACATTACATATAATATTTCATAATAACAGCAATATAATGGTCACATAACTACAATGACCTTACATTCCACATAGTATCGCATAATAACATAATAAATAATTACATAGCAACAATAACATAACATTTCACAATTTCACAAGAGCCTAACATTTCACAAATAGCAGAACTATATCAAAAATACAATTCCCCACAACCCACCCACAATAACTTTGCTCCCTACAATTAATATAACTATTTAACCTGATACCGCATAAGGTTAAACAAATAGATGGTGACTTCTTAATAAACCCGAATCTAGAAACCTAACTAATATAACCTAATAACAGCAACAACATCCTACCTACACTACACTACAATAAATACATATCAACCTAGGTCATATTGCTAACTAAATACTATTTGAAACCCTGCCAGATTTAAGAACACTAACTCTACCAAGCCTACATGAAAGCAGTGAAATTTAATGACCAAGTCCGCAGCGTCATGCACAGAAGAATCCAGCATAAGTGAGTTCCAGTATCTGTGCAGAGCTGCCGCCATGTTTCCAATGGGTGTGCCTCGCTCCTCAGTGAGGAGGGACTCTCCAGGGTTTCACCTTGGGTGTTGGCCCCCTCTGCCCCCCCGGTCCTCTTATGTTGAAGATGGAGCAAGCTTGTTTTCCGCTGCTCAAGAGACTAAGACAAGCAGTAATGGATTCAAGGTACAGAAAAAAGATTCCACCCTAACATTAGGAAGAACTTCCTGACAGTGAGGACTGTTCCACAGTGGAATACACTGCCTTGGAGTATGGTGGAGTCTCCTTCTTTGGAGGTTTTTAAACAGAGGCTGGATGGCCATCTGTCAAGGGTACTTTGTGTATTCCTGCATAGCAGGGTGTTTGACTTTATGGCTTTTGTGGTCTCTTCCAACTCTATGATTCTATGAGGGAGTAAAGTTGTTGAGTTCTATGGGATTTATTTCTGAATATGTTTAGGATTGCACTATATTGATCCCACATCAGTACTGTACCCAGTAAACAATATTGTTTCTCAGCGTAGTAGGTTTTTTTCCCCTGAAAAAAAGCAAGTTTTGTTATAAGCAGTCATTTGGGAATACCTTTCTAATTGTCTCACTTATGTAGATGTGCTGGAAATATTGTCTATTCACAAGCACACACAAAAAATGCTTTTGTGTTTTTTCCCCCATGCCAAAGTAACAGCCAAGAAATGGCAGCTGTTCCAGAACAAGTCAGGAAGCAAATTTCTCCCCAAGGTACCTCACAGAGCCAAACAGAAGAAGCCTTTAGCAGTGATCAAGCTTTATTGTTTGGAAAGCCTTTTTCTCCTTCGGTAAGCAAAACGTGCAGAACAAATGACTGAACTATTTGCAAGGAGAATAGCATTGCTGTTCTTCTGCATAGGGAGGCTAGGCAGTTGGTAACCATCTCTAGAGGATTTCTAGCACCATTTTCATGTGTTGATTCAAGAGGTGGTGTTTGTGGTCAACCACACAGAATCAAAGCAAAGAAAGAAAAAATGGTCAGACGCAATGATGGTCAAACAGTTAGAAATTATGTATAGAACCAATAACCACAGTCCTTTCCATAAAGCTTTACATATCTCTTATATTTTCTCCACAGATTTTACCTCTGAGAAGTGCTGCTGCTTTTCCTGTGAACTTTCTAACTATTCATTGGGAATGTTTTGTGCATTTCTTCTAATATTATCCAAGTTTTTAAAACACCTTTCCAATTCAATTTTTTTCAGTCAAAGCATTTTTCCCAGAGATGTTTGATTTTTCACTACTGCATTCTTTCTTGGGGCACTTAATAGATACTTTATCTTTCTACAAAGACAACATGAACAGAAAGTGAGTTTGCCGAATTGTATTTCCTTCCATGTGAATATAAACCCATTGATGGCAATAAGGAATTAACTACAGGTATAAATAATATAAGAATGACATGTAAATAGGCAGCTAATGATTTTTGGTTGACGTTGTATGCAATTAGAGCATAGCCAGAGGAGAAAGACATGAACACAGCTGGAAGTCTTTTGGATGTATTTGATGCAACTAATCACCTAGCTTAACAGACAAGCTGGAAATGGAAAAGCAGTTTTGTGCATTCCCTTGTGGTTTTCTCTTGAAAACCCGCCTGCCTGTTCATCTGGGTGATCAACTGTAGTAAAAACATCTCTAGGTACATGCACATTTCTTGCCCTTGCTTACTATGGCTTTGTAAGTGTTGATTATACTGCATTGCCTTCTTACTTGTTCCCTGCATTCCTCCCTCCCAATTCATGCCTAGAGAGAATTTTTATGTTCATGTCGAAATTGGGGCCCTTATATTCGAGAATTGGTTTTCCAGCAGGAAACTCCCATACAGTGTTTGACTGACTGAAAGTAAATTCAGAGATCCAAAATACAGCTCATGGAAAAACCATGCATAGTCCTGCTAAAATTCCTGTTGCTGTCAGGAGACATGTATGTTAGATTTTAGGAAAGCAGACTTTAATGAACTCAGACAGGATGAGAGTTATTCCTTGGCAAGAATGCTGAATGTGAGAGGAGGATGTAAAGGATGGGCTCTCTTAAAACAAGAGCTTTTGCAAACTCAAGTCATCAGTATTCGCATAAGATGGAAATGTGGTAGAGAATTCACTACAATTGATTTTTTTCTCATTTTCCTCCCTGCAAAACTTCTCACAGCATCATCACATATATTGATAGTGTTGTGCAAATAACAGCACGGGCCTCTGACATGGTTTCTACCCCCCACCCCCCTCTGCCCATGCCTGGGGAAACTTATCCCCCCACCCCCGCAGATTCAGCCCTGCATCTTATGTAAATGTATACATTCAGAATCCTTGATAGACACTTTTCCTTTGGGGAAGTGCTGCCTAAATTTTTACTGTCCCTCATTATTTATATATCACCCTCTTGTATATGTGTATGGGGGTGTTTTATTTAAATTGGATTTTGAACTGAAATGCTTTTTTGAGGAAAAATCTATCTAAAGACAGTTCTCTATTTAAGTTACATTATCATTCAAAATTGTTCATAATGAAAGAAGGATTTGTATTTAATTATGTGTATATTTATGTAATGTTTACATGTTTTGGTAAATGAATTCTATTGATCCATTCACAATGTCATGCTCTTCCAGAGGTTTCTGTAGGATTGTTTTGAGCAATTTTTCTATCTAGAAGATATTTTCACAGATGTTTGGTTTTGCATTTCTCAAAACTGTGACTTCATGACTGCAGAGATAACATGCTTCTTCACAGCAAAAATGTAGTAAAATAAACATACATAATTGAGAAAAAGACCTTAGCCTCATTGGTCCTTTGAAAATCTATGTACACAGAACCAACCCCCCCTCTCTTAAGTGCTAAGTTTATAGATGTAGTAGTAGTAGTGGTAGTAGTAGTAGTAGTAGTAGTAGTAGTAGTAGTAGTAGTAGTAGTAGAGTTTAGATGTATACCCCACCTTTCTATCCTATAAGGAGTCTCAAGATGGCTTACCAACTCCTTTCCCTTCCTCTCCCCACAACAGACACTTTGTGAGGTCTGAGGCCTGCCCAGGTGGCATATGCACCTCACACCCAGGCCCAGCCAGGCCAGAAGTGACTCAATGGGGGTCGCCTGTGGAGTTTGTCCCCAGATGTACCCATTGTAGCTATGCGTCTGAATTTATATGATTTAGATTTTCATCAATGGATCTGGACTTCCTTGTCTCCCCTCTCCCACTGCAGCCCCAAAGGCTCCCTTAGATGTTGTTCTAGGGGGAGAGGGATCTCCAAGGGACAAAAATAGGGGCAAGTTTAAAAGAAGGGAAAAATACTGGCAAAATCATGAACTCCCCATTCGCGTCAGTATACATTTTTTGATGGACCCAACCCCATGTTTATTTTACTTTGTTTTTAAAAAATCTATCTCCTGGCCTTTTGCCCCCCCCCCCCCACATCCATTTTATGTTTTCAGGTTATAGACAGGTGACTTTGAGTTTTGTACAGTACCCAGCATACTGTCAACAATATTGAAATGTTAAAAAGAGAATAAAAGTACTTACCTTCTGTTTTGTCTACTCCAGTATTTATTCACTGTACTGAAATACATATTTCATTTTCAATGAATACATGATTAAAGAGAAATGGAGAAATCAAAATTTATATCTTTAGCCTCCACCAGATGATATTCATCTCTTGTATTAGCTATGGAACAATCTATGTCATCACTGGAAAAAAGCCATATTCGGAAAGAGATGGCCAAGTCTGAACCAGATAAGAAAAGATGTTTCTGGTTTTCTTTCAGTGATGTCAGTGCTGTACAAATGTGGTTATCCTCTTTGTTTGGCTCCAGTTTATTTTGCAATATAGAAAAATAACTGCTTTCATGTGTTGTCTGAGCCACTTTGGAAGGCTATGCTTTCCAATCTGAATTCATTTCCTTTCCTAGGACAGATGTCAGTGTGTGACAACAAAATGCTTTTTATTAGAGTTTGGACAACAGTGATCAGATAGTGGTGAAAGAAATATTTCATTGGTCCTGGGAATTACTAGAGATTTGATTGCATGTTCAAGCATCTAGACTGGTCAGTTTGCTGTGGCTGTTCCACACACAGAGAGAAATTTTCTTATCTAAGGTTGGAATTCATCTTTATAGTAGATATCAGGCTATTGGAGAAAACAGCATGCCATGTCATTGTGCAGAGAGATTCTGTATCTCCATAAAAGAAGGGAAACTCACAGCCCAGTCATGTTACCTAACATCATATGCTGAAGATCCCTAGACATTACAGAGGACAGAAGAGATGGAGATGTGAAATTGCTCTTTTTGGTGGCAACCTCACCTCTGGTGTAACATTTCAGCAGAGTTTGCAGTTGAGTGGACAGAAAAGGGTTTTCTCTTTAAGAGAAAAAAGATATATTTTGCTAGTATACACATTAGTCAATATGCATTCAGGATATGTTAACTAGTGATATCATTGTTTATGTATGTGATTTACTAGTTACAGTGCAGGACTTTGACTGGGACAACCTAGGATCAAATACTTTCTCTTCCATAAAGGTCTCTGGGTAACTATGGGCAAAAATCAGTGTGAAACGGTAAAATCCACTTACAAATTATTGTTAAAATGCATTGAAATTGGATTGAAAGTGCATTCGTCAGGATATGTGAAAGTGTCCAGTGTCTCATAATCTAAACTCACAGCCCAGTCATGATTGTTAAGGGGATAAACTGGAAGTCAAGAGATCTTGGTGTGTCACCCTGTCATTCTTGGATCAAAGACAAGATAATAAATACATGAATGACAGTTGACTACTGTATCCTAAACAGACAAGGGCATATGAACGACATCTGGTTACCCCTCTTAAATTATTTCAATCCTGTATCTACTCCGCACAGCCACACTGGGGGTTGGGTCGGGATACATAACGAAAGGGAAGACAGGGCCATGGAGCGCCGTCGCCCGATCGACCTACCTTCTCTGCGACCATTTGGTGCATCACCAAGGCCAGGGGACACTTCTCGGCCTCTGGCTTGCGACCACTCCAGAGTCTGTGGTGGCACGGGGGGCGTGCCTCGTTGCCTCAGCAACGCACCGGATGTTCGCAGAGAAGGTAGGTCAATCGGGCAAAGGGGGGAGGGATGGCAGCGGCTGGAAGCGGCCATTTTCCAAAAACCACCTATTCAGTGGCAATGTCCTTCAGGGATCTTTTCACAGGACTCCTGCATATGGAAGAGTGTAGGAGCTCAAGAGATAAAGTGCAGTGAGATTATAGAGCCATGGAAGCACTGTAGTACTGGGAAGTAGAAGCAATTAATATTTGGGAAAGTTGCAGTATAAGAATTCCAAAGATGGGGGGGCGGGGGAATGACAAATAATCTCTTTGCAACTTTCTATTACATGAATGAAGGGTGTGAGCAAAGTATGGAAAGGCAGAGATGAAAGAACATCCTAGGTGGGTGAGGCCAATGGCCATGTGGCTCTTTGTCCAACAGCTGCCAACTAGAAGCTTTTGGAAAACTCATGAACAGAGGCTCATTGTTTAAGGCAAGCATCTGATAATACAAGATACACCATTTATTAACATGGAGGCTCTGTTTAGCCCAGCCATTTATAGTGCAAGCCTATTGAGAGTTACTCCATTCTAAGCCCCTTGAAATGTTTGCCACCTTAGACTGGAATAACTCTCAATAGTTAGACATCCAGTTTCCATCCATCCAGTTTTCATCCCCACCTCTGGCGCCTATGCTAGGAAAGGATTTTCTTAGTTCCAAACAATGTTAATTCCTGATATGTTTACATTGTGAATCTGAATCTTTTTAACTTCCATATGTTTGAGCATTGCTGAGCCAAGTGACTATTTATTTAATTAATTTCTTGGACACTGAGATGTTTAATAGAGTTCTGTCCCTTGCTCCATTACATCATGTTGCTGGACTCTTGGTTGGTCCAGACTCACAGAGTGGAAAAATGGCAACCAGCCATCTCCTTCTGTCCACCCTTGGGCCCTGCTCTGAGTACATTTTACATGTACTCAGTACATATATACAAATATATATATATATATTTCAAAAACATGTGTTTTAATTTAGCAAGAGCAATTTTGTAGATTAGAGTTAAACAGATAATTGGTAAAATATGCCAACTGTTTATGGGAAGAGAAGTTTAAAAAAGAGACTTTTTAGGAGTCTTATAAAAGCTTCTTGATTAACAATCAGTAAGATAAAGAACATTAGATGAATCCTTTCATATTCCACTTCATTAGCTAAATTTGACTACCAAATGTTACACTGTATAAATAATGCACAAAGGGAGCTTAATGCACAAGCCTGTTTATTTTCAGGTCAGACATTAATTGCAGCAATGTTGTCTGTCTCAAAACATTCTAAAAAGGTTTTCATAACACTTCAAAGAATTTCACATCACTATGGTGGTGCCTTGCAACCGGACTCCATGAAATGCTAAATTACATGGAGTTTTCTCCTCCACATTAAAAAAAAACCCGGCAACTTTGCTCTGAGAAGTCTGTTTGGCACTATCTCTACAAGTATTTTGCTGAGGAGCGAAAAACTTTCTCTTTTCCAGAACTTTTAATTGACATGACAGCTTGTTTCCATTCTGTCACTCTGGATCTGAATACTCAAACTTATCTTTCAAGTATTTAATTATTACGGCTTTAATATTGTTTTAATGGTTTTCATGACAGATGAATTTTATGACTGTTAAATAAAGTAATTACTGACCCTGCACATTTAGCAGGGCACTAAATGTGGCTTTGATCTGCTTCACTGATGAGGAGGGTGATGTGGAGGTGAGATAAAGTGTACTTCCTTGTCATCAATTATTTAACAGTAATAGTAATAAAATGGACCCAGCAAACTATAGGCCCATTAGCCTTTTGAACATTATGAGTAAATTATACACAAGAAATCTATTAGATAAATGTGCAAGTTGGTTAGAACAAGAAAATCAAATTGCTCTTGAACAAGTAGACCTTAGAGAGTGAAGACTGACAGTTTTGAATTATTGACTTGAATGAGTGATTTTAATGTATTTTATTTTATTTTTAATTACATTGTAAACTGCCTTGAGTTCTTATAAAGAAGATAGGTGGCAAACAAATAAATCATTTTTAAAATCTGTTGGATACCACTTTGAAAGAGCCCATTGACTGTTATGAACTTGGCAGTTCATGGGCCCTTCCCCACTCACCTTATGCCGTGCGTTTATCCACTGAAGTGCGTACCGGTAGGTCCCGCGAGCGTTTCTCCCCACTACTTAGCAGCAGAGCGACCACGCAGCCGCCTCGACGCAGCCGCTCTCTTCGTGGCCGCTTTGGCTGCATCGATACCTGCCCCTCTTCGGAACTGGAGTTTTCAAAGAACCCTGCGGCTGCTCGCCGGCTTGTGGGTAAGCCTGGAGTGGCGTCACTCCGGGGTTTCGGAGTTTTCCACGCCACTCGGAGTGACAGTGCGGGACCTCTGGCCCTTTCTGAACGAGCCAGAAGCTGCTCCATCCGCGTTATGTTTCTCAGCTCAGTCCAGTCGAAACGCCACGCGTGGATGCAAGCCCATTTCACGGCCGGGCATCGTCAATCCCTCGACGGCTTGCACACACATGCGAGACCCATATGTACCAAAGACCACGGAAGAAGGGTGGGGGTTCCGCCAAGATTGAAAATGACATGATGCACAGGAGCACGGGAGGACAGGAGGCTTATCTGCCAAGGTTTTCTGCAAGAAATATGCAAAAGCCAAGTAGAAAGCGATTAGTAGGCCTTCTACGAATAATGCATTGTATGCCGACATCTGTGCACGCTTTCTCCCCGGTCCCGTTGAAACGAAGGCCGTTCGACCCCCAAACTAACAGACCAATCGGATATCAGACCTGTCCTGCCCGTCAGCCGCATCACCGGATCTAATCAAATTGGAATGACCAGCCCCGCACCATCGACGGATTGGTAGCGTAGTCGTGGTGGGGAAATGTAACATCCTGACATGCGCACCAGGTCGCAGCGCCTTTCAGAAGAATAGAGCCGCAACGGAGCCTCTGCAGTGGGGACCACGACTGCACGCTCAAAAACTCCAGCATTTCTCGGATTCAGTGCGCCTGCACGTTATTCTATAAAGTGGGGAAAGGCCCCATGTTGCTAGGCGCACTCCTCCATGAGTCCAAATGGCATGTGCCCCAGCCGCACGCCACCAAGTTCCACCCCCACACCTCCCTGCAGGTCGGCTTTTGAAATCCGGGGCTTTTGAAAGCACAGAGGCTGGGCTGGGACACGCCACCTCCCAAGCCTCACCCCCAGTTTCCGAGCTTTCAAAAGCTGGCTGGCATGGAGGCTGGAGGGCAGGGCTTGGGGACAGAGCTACGCTCCTGAGCCCCACCCCTGAGTGCTGGGGGTGCAGGGGGGGACACCTGGAGGAGGAGTTGTCTCTGGTGCCATTTCCCCCCGACCTGCCTCTGGGACTTGGAAGAGCATAATGCTGCTTACCATTGCACTGCATATTTCCAATCTAGTAGTTTTACCTGTAAATATTATCTCTCGATTCCATTACAGGTGAAAAGACATGAGTAGCTCTATATTTTTCCCTCTGAGAGCCAGTTTGGTGTAGTGGGTAAGAGTGGCAGGTTCTAACCTGGTGAACCAGCTTTGTTTCCTCACTCCTCCACATAAAGTCTACTGGGTGACTTGTCACAGTTTTCTTAGAACTCTTTCAGCCCAAGGAGGCAGACAATGGCAATCCACCTCCAAACATCTCTTGCCTTGAAACATACGTAGATATTTTCCCCCTATGGTGGAAATAGCAGTTCCAACAAAATGGTAAGAATTAGTGTCAGTGTGATAAAATCTGGATAGAAAAATGGTTAAGAAACTCTCCCCCACTCCTGTTGGTTTTCCACTGCAGATTGCTACCTCCACAGCAGCATTTTTTAAAAATACAAAAGAAGTCAGGAAGAAAATTACATTAGACTAACAGCCCAATCCACAGCCCGGGGCAGCAGGGGATGCACCACCCTGCCACTTCCAGAGAGCTTTCTGGTGACTCGGGGAGGCAGGAAATACAAAAAAACAAAAATATGTGCCAGAAAGTCCTCTATAGGACTAAATGAATTTATGCCACACTTTTGGGCCCTGCTGTAAAGGGGGCAATCAAGCACATAGTATGGTAAATCTTCAACCACACCAGTCTGCAAGTGCAAAGGTGTTCAGGCAGAGATATGTAGGAAACATGCTGATGGCACAGCATGAAATCTCAAATAACTAAAAGCCACTCTTACTGCTCAAGTTGTTAAAATTGCTAAATACAAAATTTTGGCATAGTCCCTTAAAAAAAATTAACCAGGGGGTTACTTTAGATTGTTTGATTAAGTTGTAGTCTTATCATAGCATCATTTTGGAAGATTTTGGAGGCTGAGGTCTTTCCAACTTCAGTTATCAGCAGAATTGTTTTTATGTGTTCTCCTGTGAAAAATCAATTCTAATTTAGCTTAATATTGTTTAGAAAAGTTCATACACATCTTGATTCCACCCCTTGCACACAAACCCTAAATCCATTTGGCTTTGCTATGGTTCAATGGTTCACATATTCTGTAAAGGACCTGTGATACTTGGAAGCCTAGAAGGAAATAACCAAGCATCACACCTTTGTAAAGAGTTTGGATTTATACCCCACCTTTCTCTCCTGTAAGGAGTCTCAAGGTTGCTTACAAGCTCCTTTCCCTTCCTCTCCCCACAACAGACACCTTGTGAGGTAGTGGGGCCAAGAGGGTTCCAAAGAACTGTGACTAGCCTAAGGTCACCCAGCAGGAATGTTGGAGTGCGGAAACACATCTGGTTCACCAGATAAGCCTCTGCCACTTAGGGGAGGAGTGGGAAATCAAACCCAGTTTTCCAGATTAGAATCCACCTGCTCTTAACCACTACACCATGCTGGCTCTAACCTTTACTTGAACAATTGGTCGAAAATCTCTAAACATAAAAATGTAAAATTGGGAGTAAAAAGGTTAGAAGTTATGAGATCAGCCAGTATTTACAGGACAAGACAAATTTAGGTCAAATTGTGCTCTCCTTAGCCTATCTGAGGCCCATTCTGCACTGGCCAAGAAACACAGGTATAGGATGCTATATAACCCAATTGCTGGGGGCTTCACACAGGTCACGCCCCCCAAACGAGTCTGCCTCATTTTATTTCCTCAAACCTGGATTTTCTGAAAATAACTAAACCAGTGATCCTTTTTAAAAATCCCGAGTTGGAGCCTCTTCCAAGCGAACAGCAAGTCAGGAGGTCCCTTATTTCCCTCACTATCCTCCACGGTCAGGGAGAAGCTGATCACCATTGCCAAGCTGTTGCAGCTTGCAGCTGCATAGCTACACAGGTACAGCCAGTCATATCATGGGACATCGGCATGGCTGTGGGGGTTCATTTTAGCATGCGTGCATAGCTACATGTATGTTGCAGGACAATAAAAAAAGAGAGAAACATCTCCGTACAAAGGCGCAGCAGCAACCCCGATTATTTCTGTGGCCTGCATGGAACACATGCGAATGGGAAAATAAAGAAAGGCAGAGTTTCTTTATCACAACTGCAACCCGTTATACATTTGCTGTGTGGAAAGGGCCTGTGTTAAACAGAACTGATCATGTGAGTAATTAGTAGGACTGATTGGTCTTTCACAAAGTTTATTTTGCCCTAACCTCCCTATATTATCCTTAGAACATCTATGGTCAGAAGATCTTCCAAGTTTGCACTGTAATTCAAAAAAAAAATTTCCCAGTCTTCACTTCTGAAATTGCACACTATACTCCCCTCCTTCAATCCTGGTGGTGACTCACTATAATCACAGTGCTATGCATGCTGAGACTGCTACTAGTTCTTCCCTCTAAAACTCAGGGATCTTATTGTGTGAATTTTTCCATCCTGAGACATGTATAACCCAAGCCCAAGAAAATGCCATTACAGCAAGCTATTGCTGTCTCAGGTTATTACCAAGGGGAAAGTAATTTCTATAGTTGTATTATTTAAAAGTCGTCAGTAATATCTACTGTACATGAATAACATGATGTAATCTTTGTAAAATTCCAGCAGGATTCATCTATATTTTGTAGCCCGATTAAGACAGACAGATTTGGTGTTTAGCACTTTTGCTCATCTGAGTCTGTAGCTCAAAAGGTTTTGGCACCCTTAGTAAAAATCACAGTTCAAATGTTAAATTGGCAAGCAGAAATTTTTGCTTCTGCAGTTTATTATCCCCAAGAGATGTGCTAATTTAAACTAAGAATCGTTTGTATCTGTTAAACTCTAAACTGAACAGAACAAAGAAGGAAAAAGAAAGTCTGGTTTTCTTGTTGGACAATGCAGCAAGGAATAGTTGTCTATGAGGACATGCTTTTTTTTCAAGGCATGTGGTTTTAATCCTTAAAACTATATGAAGAGAGGTGACATCATTTTACCTACTTCTACTTCATCACTGCTTAGACACCAAATCAGACACAAACGAAAAAACAAAATGAGATGTGAAAAATGGGAAGTATGTCTTAGCTGGATAGGGAATATGCAAGTAACTCCTATTTACCCCTTGCGTAACATACCCCACAAGATCTGTCTAAAAACTGTTGAAGACTGACCAAAAAGGATTTCTTATTTTATCTGCATGTAACCCTCCCTTTATAGTTAGTAAACGCAGATAAAAAGCAACTGAGAATCTGTCTCTTCAGTTCTACTCTGCTAATATATTACTCTGCTAATATAATATGCTCACTTCCTTCCTGCGTCTCTCTTTCTTGGGATGCTGCTTCCAAAGGAGTAGTATGCACATCTCTCTCTCTCTCTCTCTCTCTCTCTCTCTCTCTCTCTCTCTCTCTGTTTTATGAGGGAATGCAGACATGCCTGTCCAAGTGCATTCAGGGGCCACTTGGAGCAACCAGTATCTAGGTAAGATTTTTAGATGGAAATGGAAATTACCTCAACGAAGTACAGTTTTTATTTTACTTCATTTTAATTCTGTGTTGTGTTTATACTTTGCTGTTGCACAGCAGCGGTATGTTTAATCTATAGTTGCCAACACTCAAATCATTCCTGAAGTCTGGCAACTTTAGGACATATATGGTCCTAAGTTCTTCCATACGATATAAATGGAAAATGTGCTAAGATATAACATACAAATTATTGACTACAAATATGGGAGAAGAGATGATGACATATTTGAAGTATAATCCTAAATGAAGAGACATCCTCCCAAGCCTATTGACTTCAATACATTGAGAAGGGTGTAATTCTGTTTAGAATTGCTCGGTCAGTCTGCTGTTACTTTTCACTGCAACATGGTTCCTTTGGGTGCCAAGAAGGATACTGGCCTATGGAAATTGCATATGCTCCTGCACTTAGTATACTGACTTGTGTAGGTTTCATTCCAAAAGAAACATAAGCAGTTTAGAGATCAGACCTTTTCTGGTAAAGCATTCAAGAGGTTTACAAAGGCTGCTGTCAGATATAATCCAGAGGAGCAGCCAGGTGTTTCCCTAGTATGGTTTATGTCTGGATAAGTTTAAATAAAGAGGTGCTGGTCAATGATATTAAATGTTTACTGGATTTTGGCTGGCCAATGAAATGCTTGGGCACATGGGAAATAGTTGCTGTTTACATACACCACAGCTGACCAGCACCTGATTCACCAGATGATGAAAAGCATGGAATTTCTAGCTGATCTTCCTGCATTCTTTGTTAATGAAACATGTTTTGGTACTGGGTGCAAGTGAGCACCAAGACAGCTTTAATGGATCTTCTATTTTTCTGCCTAAAAGAGAAGAAACTTAGCCCATGACCTACTGTGATTACTCAATCAGAAATATTTCCATGCCATGAATATCAGATTTTCTTGATGACATTTTCACCTGTTACCCTGCCCAGATAATATTTCAACATGCCTATCCTGCTTAATTACCATACCTATCTCTGCAGCATTTCCTTCTTTATTTGTGCTGTGGAGTCAAAGGCTCTTCTTTGTCTCACACGCAACATCTGCCCTACTCAGAAACAAAAAATACAGGACATAGACAGTTGCCTGATTGATGCTGCCTATTTAACAAAGGAGGGGATAAACCATAATCTTTGCATAATCTTTGCTCCAGGTACCCCACTCATGTGTCAGTGGATACAAGCATTGCCTTTCCCTGCCCTATCTAGCTCACATGCAGTTTCAGATGCCAGAACAGTTCAGGCAACCAGAATTCATTGTTATATACATAATTGCCAACCTGAGTTGGCAATGATGCTATGGTGTTGGCAAGACACCAATTCCCCAGATTTCCCCCGCCCCTCGCATCCCTCCACTTAACTGGCTGGTGGTAGGCAGAGCAGGTGGGGATGGATGGGAGGTCTCCTGCCAAAGTGGGAGATCTACCCTCATTAATTATGTATAATCCAAAAGAGCCTGCCAAGCTTTTTAACATCTTCATGAAACCATTGGGAGCGGTAATCTGGAGATTTGAACTGCATCATGAAATATCCAGACAGCACTCAGCTCCCATTTATAATTGTGTTAAATGGTTTTTATATAACTAAATTTATTTCAAACTTGTTTTTAATGTTTTTATTGTTCATCACCTTTGACACAAATCTCTGAAATTTTGGTACTGCTAGCCTAAAAACTGTGCCCCCTGCAGGCCAAAAACCGAAAAAAACTAAAAAAAACCACAAATGGGGGGCAGAGTTTCGGACATGTAATGGGGGGGGGGTTTTGAACCCGAGGGAAAAAAAACCCTTACCTACGTCCTTGGGCTCAATCCACTGCCATAATAAGCAGCAGGCAGAGATGAACATAGAAGTATTTGTGAGGTCTAGGAGAAATGATGGGCAACTAATCAGCTATATATTGCCATAAATTAGTTCTGCACTTAGATGGGTCAGTAATCATGTCCATGTTTTCCAGCTGGGACCTCAATCGCATGAAGCATGCTATAAATTGTGTGATTACAGAATGCTTTCAGTCCTCATGTATATGGCTAGTTCCATCATATGAACCAACTGGAAGACTTCAAATATCTCATGATGTGTCCTTCCTCTACATGATTCTATGGCTGTGTGGCTAGAGAATGAGGATTTCCAGATCTGTCTCCTCCTGAGTTCTGCAGCTGTCCAAAAAGTAAATTTTGTGTACCTGCATATTTCTTTCTGGTAGAACTGACTTGTCCCCCATCCCATGTCTCATGTTCTCCCAGTAAAAATGACAGATATTATTTTGTACAAATGCCTGCCCTAGTATACACATACACACGAAGTTGCTTTATACTGAATCAGACTATTGGCCCATGAAAGTAATTACTGTCTACACCAAGCGGCAGCAGCTCCCCAGAGTATCAGACAGAGGTCTTTCACATCACTGACTATTTTAAATAGAAGCAGGAAAATGAACTTGGGACCTTCTGCATGCCAAGTAGATGCCCTACTACTAAGCCATAGCTCTTCCCTTAATCTGTTAGTAAAGATACCACACAAATACTTGTGTCTCTAACCATTGATCTTCATATCAATATGATGGCATGGTAACTACCTCATCTACAGGGGATTTTGTTTTCTTCATTCCTTTCCAAATCTTTTGATATTTTCCAAATGTGATAGCAGCTAGCCCAATTCCTCTTTTTTATGAGTTCATCACATTCCATCCTCTACAACAAGTCACCAGAGAGACATTTTCTCTGCTACTTGAGCTTCTTCTTGATCCTTCTTCTTTTGGCTGGTTGATTAAACATAATACTGCAATCTTTTGTACAATATATGAAATATTCTTAAATACTATTGTTACATTATTTTCTTTTTGTTGTTGGCCTCAGCTTTTGGAATGTTTGCTGATGAATCTAGAAAGAGAAAAATAACATAGATCAGCGTTGTCACAGAATCAAGTCTGAATGAGATTTTTTTGCCCCATAAACAATTTCCAGATGTTTAGTGCCACACACTGTCATGAACTAATGACAAGTTGCTCCCTCTCTGTTAACGACAGCTCCTTTTCCCAGGAAGGCAGCCTGTGATTTCTTTTTCCCTTTTCTATTACAATCTCCAAAGTAATTCTGCAGGAGCTTTTCTCTTTCCTTCTGCAACTGAATCAATCAACTGTTGGCAAAATGGCTCCTGCATGAATACTAAAGCTACACCACAATGCTAATCATATCCTGGATGGGAGTTCTAAATATGGCTTACTCAGAAGTAGCTCTCATTAAATAAATGGCTGGTGAGCCCTGATTTAGACTGACCTGTCTCCTACATTTCTTTATTTTGTCTTTGCTTAAGAATTTTGTTTCCATCCAACAAATTAAATCGGCATTCTACAAGCACTGATATTTATTACTTTTCTTCACACAAATGCATGTATGAAGTCAGCAACAAGACCTCCATAGCCCAACATCCCACCCCATATGTGCCTTGGCTCCTTCTGAGCTGAAATGCTGTCCTTTTATTAGGAATACTTTATGCCCCAAGTTTTGGCAGCTAGATGTGAATATGCCCTAGTGCCTCTAATAATAAATATGATTTGAGCAATGTGTACCAAATGTCAGCTTTTTAATACCCTATTAAGAGTTTTAGGTCCTTTGTGTGGGAATATTTCTTTGCCTTTCCCAGTTCTCTGGAAATTTCAACAAATTTTTGAGATAATCACTATCTTTCATATTGATATGTGCCCAGTTGAAGTTCTCTTGGGTGTTCTCAGAATGGAAAGCTGCTCTCAAAGGGTTATCAGGAATGAAGAGGTAGGGAGCAGGAGATCCTTAATTGCTTCTCCATCTGCTTTTTTCTTCCTCTGAATCACCTCATGTGGATTTTCCCGCAGTAAAGTTTAAACTGAACATTTTGTGAGAAATGTAAAAGGGGAGGCATTACATGGAATCACAGCAGACAGAAGATGGTTAATGGGTTTTCTCTACTGTGATGCCCCAGCAAGGGAGAGTTAGCTGGCCAAAGGAAGTAAATGAGAGAAGAGAAGATTAATTCCTATTGCCCTTGACTGGACTGGAGGACGGGAGTTCTCCTGGAATTACAACTGATCTCCAGACTACAGAGATGAGTTCCCCTCCCCAAGGTCTCCCCTTCCCAGGCACCGCATCACTCCTAGATCTCTAGGAATTTCCCAAGCTGGTGCTGGCAACAATGCAGCTGACTCAGGTGAAAAGGGGTGATGCTGCTCCCCCCAGCTACTTTTCGGAAGTGAACTGGTTTATGGTATCGCTGTGTGAGGAGACCAGGATGAGGCTAAGATAGGTTTGGCCCTCCTTTCTTCCCAAAACAAAAGTTCAGAATAAATACATTTTTGAAAATGACAGTATATGGCACATTCTCTTGGCCCCTGGCAGAAGTAATTTTACTAGGTAGTGTCAGTTTAAAGGTTAATGGCCAAGGCTACAGTGTCATTGCTGCTTGAGCGAAGTAGCTAATAACCCTCCTGACTATTATGACTAAATTAAACAACCACCACAACATCATTTTGGATGGTAAAAAAGGTTGGCCATAGCCTTTTATTAAAATTATTGATTCAAGGTAAACGAACTGTAAGGCGCAGAACGGGGGTCTGATCTGCGTGCTGGGCAGCCCAAATGCTGCCCAGTATCACATAAAATAGACAATGCAAGGGGAGCTGGTTCCCCTACAGAATCACTGTGGATATCAATACCAGGTGTGAAGGACAGTTTAATATTAGGAATATATTATCGTCCCCCTAACCAAAGTGCACAAGAGGATTCTGAGATGGAAAAAGAAATTAGAGAGGCCAACAAAAACAAAAATGTAGTGGTAATGGGTGATTTTAACTATCCCCATATAAACTGGAAAAATGCATGTTCAGGTCATAGTAAGGAGAGAGCATTCCTGGATATGCTAAATGACTGTGGCTTAGAGCAGATGGTTGTGGAACCAACCAGGGGAGAGGTGATCCTAGATCTAATTCTATGTGGGACCCAGTGACCTGAATTTTTTGCAGGAAGTCCCAGTGTTGTTGTTGAGCCGATGAGGGAACAGCGACCTCACAATGCTGTCAAGATTCAGTATCTCAGCATGCGAACAAGTGGCAACTACTAATGTGTAGTTACATTCGGCCTTCAGAAAGGGAAATTTCTCAAAGATGATAGAGGGGGGGATAGTGCGCAGGAGAGCTGAAAGGAAAATCAAGAGAGTCAAAACTGTCCAGGATGCTTGGAGGTTATTTAAAAACACAGTAATAAAGCTCAGCTGGAATGTGTTCCACAAGGTTGTGGAAAAAAGGCAGCACTCCAGTCCAAAAGAAGAAAGCCACCATGGTTAACAAAGAGAGGTTGGAGGAAATTATCAGAAAAAAAGAAAATGTCTTTTAGAAAAATGGAAGTCCAACTTAACTACTGATGAAGAACACCACAGAGAACACTGGAAATGGTGGCAAAAGAGAAGCAAGTTAGCTGTAAGGAGGCAAAAGGGATTATGAGGAACGCATGGCTGTGGAACATCAAGACCAGCAACAAACAAGTTCTTCAAAGTACATCAAAAGCAGGAAGCCAGCAAAGGGAAGCGGTAGGCCCGTTAGATGACAAAGGAACAAAGGGTGTAAGCTAAAAGATGGCAGGGAGATTGCAGAGAAGCTGAATGAATTCTTTGCATCTGTCTTCACCCAAGAGAGGAGGTGACGAACATTCCTGCACCTGAACCAAGCTTCTTAGGAATGGCTTAATCTGAGGAACTAGCGAAGATAGTGGTAGACAAGGAAGAAGTTCTTGGCAGCCATTGATAAACTAAATGTTACCAAATCCCCTGGCCCAGATTGCATTCACCCAAGAGTTCTTAAAGAGCTCAAGCATGAAATTGCTGATCTTCTCACTTTAATATGCAACTTATCCCTGGAATCAGGCTCCATCCCTGAAGACTGGAAGATGGCCAATGTCACACCAATCTTTAAGAAAGGATCTAGGGGGGACCCGGGAAATTACAGGCCAGTCAGTTTGACATCTGTTCCTGGTAAATTAGTAGAATCTATCATTAAAGATAAAATTATAAAGCATGTAGAAAAGCAAGACCTGCTGAGAAAGAGTCAGCATGGCTTTTGCAGAGGCAAATCCTGTCTTGCTAAACTTACTTCAGGAGGTTCTTGAGGGGTGTAAACAGGCATGTGGACAGGGGTGAACTGGTGGACATTGTCTACTTGGATTTCCAAAAGGCTTTTGACAAAGTTCCTCACCAGAGACTGTTGAGAAAACTCAGCAATGAAGGAATAAGAGGGGAAGTCCTCCTATGGATTAAAAACTGGTTGAGAAACAGGAAACAAAAGAGTGGAATTGTAAATGGGAAGTTCTTACAATGGAGAGATGTCGGGAGTGGTGTCCCCCAAGGACCCGTTTTGGGACCAGTGCTCTTTAACCTATTCATAAATGACCTGGAAGTAGGGGTGGGTAGCGTGGTGGCCAAGTTTGCAGATGATACCAAATTATGTACAGTGGTGAAAACCACAAAGGATTGCGAAGAGCTCCAAGCGGACCTTGATAAATTAGGTGAGTGGGCTCAGAAATGGCAAATGCAGTTCAATGTAGCTAAATGTAAAGTGATGCACATAGGGGCAAAAAATCCAAACTTCACATACATCGTTACAGGGGTCCAGTGCTATCAGTCACAGACCAGGAAAGGGATTTAGGCGTCTTGATTTGATAGTTCCATGGGAATCGTCAAACTCAATGCATGGCAGCTGTGAAAAAAAAGGCAAACTCTATGCTGGGGATGATTAGGAAAGGAATTGATAATAAAACTGCAAAGATTGTCATGCCTTTATGTAAAGCAGTGAGTGCTGACCGCACTTGGAGTACTGTGTCCAGTTCTGGTCGCCCCGCGATCTCAAAAAAAGGATATTGAGGAGATAGAAAAAAGTGCAGAGAAGGGCAACAAGGATGATTGAGGGACTGGAGCACACCTTCCCTATGAGGAGAGGCTGCAGCGCTTTGGGACTCCTTTTTTTTTAGTTTGGAGAGGAGGATGGACTAAGGGGGGATATGATTGAAGTCTATAAAATTATGCATGGGGTAGAAAATGTTGACAGAGAGAAATTTTTCTCTCTTTCTCACAATACTAGAACCAGGGGGCATTCATTGAAAATGCTGGGGGAAAGAATTAGGACTAATAAAAGGAAACACTTCTTCACGCCAACGTGTGATTGGTGTTTGGAATATGCTGCCACAGGAGAATTGGTGATGGCCACTAACCTGGATATAGCTTTTAAAAGGGGCTTGGACAGATTTATGGAGGAGAAGTCGATTTATGGCTACCAATCTTGATCCTCTTTGATCTGAGATTGCAAATGCCTTAACAGACCAGGTGATCGGGAGCAACAGCCGCAGAAGGCCATTGCGTTCACATCCTACATGTGAGCTCCCCAAGGCACCTGGTGGGCCACTGCGAGTAGCAGAGAGCTGGACTAGATGGACTTTGGTCTGATCCAGCTGGCTTGTTCTTATGTTCTTATGTTCTTATGCTGTCCCCCAGTCACCTAAATTTTCCTTCAGCCCATCTGCTGAGGAAAATTACCACACATTGGAGCAGCTTCTGAGATTCCAGATGGGCGGTTGCCACTTCCTGAAGACTTCTTGCTGCCAGGGGCACAAGCCATAGAAGCCCATGTCTGGACATGTTCCCCCTTTGGCTTGTTCTACCCCAAACCTCTTAAGGAGGTTCCATCATAGTGGGTATCTCCCCGCTGTCTCCAAGCTAAATTTAGGATTTAGTGCTGGGTTAAGTAATACACAACCAGAAAGGAGTGGCTTCAACTTACCACGGCCACCATTGCTGGAGGGGAAGGAACAGCCTCCTGGCATGGCTGCCACCTTCCCAGCCTCGCGAGCTCCGATGGCTCGTGAGGCTTTACCCTGCCTGCTGCACAAGTGCGGCAGGCAGAAGGGGAGGGAACCGCTGATGCCAGGATTTATAAGGCCAGACCTGGCCATTCACCTCCCCTAAGGCTACAGTGACATTCTGGTTGTGTATTAATTAGCCCAGCAGTAAATCCTAAATGCCGTAACTTCAGGATCGGGTCCTGAGCATTCCTAAGTTTTTTTTCTTCTTCCAAGTTAACACTTATGTTTTTTGGTAATACTTCAGAACTTTCCAAAATGCCATCTCAGTCACGTTATGGTGATGGACAGCAGCAGAGTCAGAAGGAAATTTAGCTTTGTTCACTCCATAAACACCACCCAAATGAGAAACTATTATCCAACCATTCATCTTCACTTGGCACAAACGTTAGCTTCAAATGCCAAGGCTATTTTATGAAAAATGTTGACACTTAGTAACATGGGGCTGGTATTCTGGTTCAGAAGAGCTCTCCCTTTTGTCCCTTTAATGTTCAAAACTACTGTCCTCGGGCAAGTTTTTTTTTCTTTTCAAGCAGTTGGTTTCTTGACATGTGCTCTGACTAAATCATAACACATTGCTATAACTGTGCTGTCAGGGCTTTTTGACATGTTCCTTGACTTACTCCTGGGGTTTCTACATGCATCTTTTCCAGCAGCATTAATGTGAATTGTCTGTACAAATCATTTTTTTTATTACAAGTATGGCCTTTTTGTTTGTTTTGTTCTTCATACAACTTTTACAGTCTAATCCTGATAACCAGCACAGGTGGGCTGGCATGCCGGAGGTGAAAACCCTCCCCACTTCCAGGACCCCCTCAATTGAGCCTAATGCAACTGCAGGGGAAACCTGCCACTTTTTATAGGGTTTTTTTTTGGGGGGGGGGGGTTTACATTGTTTTTAAAGTGTTTTATAGTTGTTATATTGTATAAGCCACCTTGAGTTCTGTAAGGGAGAAAGATGGCAAATAAATATTTTAAATAAATGCTATGGAAGCCCTGTTCCTGCTCGGCTGTATTGGCAGCTGCACCAGCAATGGGGAACCACACATGTCCATCCCAGTGTTAAAATTACCACTGAAAAGGATTTCTTAGAAGCAAATGTGAGCATGCCGTTATGGCATCTTTTGCAACAACTTGCTTAGTCACAACATACTGAGTAGCAGGCTTGCTAAGGAATGAGGTAAACAAAAGTCAGTCAAAATTGGTTGCTCTGGAGCAAAGGAAATGCATGGTGGATTACTGATCCCCCCACCCCGTATTTTGGAAAATATGACTATTTTAATCTAATCTAAGTAGCTGATTGTACATACATTCAGCAAACAGTGTACCATAACACTGTTTAATTCCTAACATAAAATACAGAACACCACACAATAATTATACAGAACACCACACAATTATAATACAAAATATGGTTCAGGGCAGCAATGGTTGTATTTCAATTGACCTCCCTGCTGGACCCTTCCAGGGTCATGACCCCCTACTGTTTTTCTTGTGAAATATACCTGTTCTTAGTACTATTATTTTGACCATTGCTGCTGCTTGTTCATTTGTTAACGAGATAATGGAGGATACCATCTTTTAAGTATTTTAGTGCTAATTCAGGTTTTATAGTCTTACATCTTTTTTAATGATATAGGATATGGTTAGCTGTTCTGAGTCCTACTTTGGTTGGCAAAGAGTGGGATAAAACTTCAATAAATAAATATTGTTAGTTTTTAATCTAAACTGGATCTATAAAATGGAAATACAAGAGAGAAATTATAGGATATGATAGCAGTGGTTAGAAATCACTTCCTGCTGCCACTCTGAGTGGTGAAAGGACAAAGATTAAAAGTCAGTGTTTTGTGCACTGTGACATCACTTTTGGGGAAAACCCAGAAGCGACACTGAGTGGCTCTAGGAATTATGGAAATGTTATGGTTTTCCTGGAAGAGATATCATAGTGCATATGATGCCATGTGCCCCAGCCCGCTATTTCCCTACCTCCAAGTCCCAGGCACAACCATGCAGCCCAACTAGCAGTAGGTCAGACTGCACAGTGATCAACCGAGTTGTGTAGTGGTTGCTGGACTGAGTCACGAAGGGCTGAGTTGCATGGAAGTCAGTGTTGGGCCAAGCTGTGTCCATAGTGGATTTCTGGTAGCTGTTGCTGGGCCTGTTCCCAATGTGTCTTCTTCCATCAGAGGACATACTATAGGGGGGTGGGATGTTTTCTAGTGCTATTTGGCTTTCTGAGCCACTCCCCACATGACTTTGTGTTACAGAAACCAAGGCTTGGAAATATTATTGTGGCAGCCCAGCAATCCCCAACAGTCACTCAAAGTTCACTCAGTTCTTAAAGCCATGGGTGTGTTCCTGTTACTTTGTGGAAGTTTTAATCCCTTGATGTAATTTATTTTTCAGCTTTCAGTTTTTTGTGACCCCAGAAATTTTCTTGAGGTTTGTGGAGACCCCACCCCCACCCCGATCTGTCCCTAGCTCTGTTTTGTAGTTCAACTGATTGTATTCTCTGTGGCACTGTTTGGAAATAGAGGTATTGATATGAAAGCAAAGTAGCAGAGCAGGTATATGTACACCATGCATTCCATGAGTGTAAAACAGACAGTGGACTTCCAAAACTTGTACAGTCCATGAAATGGTTGCATGCAGAAAGCATTGCCATTCTCCAGATGAATGTAATTATCATATGATCCTGTAAAACTGTCATCATTCTTGGTCTTCTCAGTTTTGAGGAATGCTTTTCTGGCACTATTTATAACACTGTGGCAAAAAAAAGGTGGAGATCATTCTCTGGTCAAATATGCTGGATAAGCCAAAACTGATGAGTGACAGTCATGAATATATTTTTCCCAGCTTGGTTCCTGCTGCCTATTATTTCAGGGGTGAAGCAGCAGTAATTTGTGAGGATGGATTCCGCATAGTGCTAAGAAATTTCACCTACCTTAAAGAGAGAGAGAGATAAAACTGCTAAACTAGATCAGATTAGTAGTCCACCTGGGACAACATTCTACGTGCTCCTTGTAGCTGGTCAGATTTAAATTTTAAAACATCATCGTGGTCTTAGGTACATTATGAAAATTGAGTTCCCAAATCATATGGAGCACTGTCACAGGATGGTCTGTGGAGAAGCATGAGGAAGCACTTATCTCCAGTGACTTCATGAGCACATCAGTGCAGATAAACTGAATCCACCCATAACAACATTCATAGGTGGTTAGTGTGGTTAGTTTTCATGCCAAACTAGTATACCACACAATAGGACTACATGGAAAATAGAATTTCTTAATATTCTGATTTCATAAGCATTCCCTATCTCTGGAAATTGTAGTTCTGTGAGGGGTTAGAGTTGGTAGCAGAGAATTCTCAGAATCAGCAGCAACTTAAAATTCCCAGGATTCTTTAGGTGAAGTTAATACACCAAACAAATATAGACCCATTAGACTGCAGGAGTAGCATTAGCTAATCCCGTGCATCCCTGAGCCACCCATTCTGTGCATTAGTGATTTATGAGGGGTAAACAATAATAAAGAAATAGCAGCCTTGGAACACAGTGTCAAATGTCCTCTGTGCGAAGCTATTTTTTAACAGTATATGTGCCTGACAATTAAAACATGTAAATGAAGGATAGCACTTCTCGTGGTGTCTCTATGAGATCTAATATACAAAACTTTGACAATTCAGTTGTACTTAATACAAAGCTAGGATTTTAACCTGTGTATAATTTACAATCCGTCAACATAAATCACATGAAAATTGGGAGCAGATGTTATATAGTCAGAGTAGCTGGGATTATCGTGCTTAGATTGTGCCTTCATGGAAAATACCCTCAGCAGCCTTTCAAACATGCTTTACATATAGTGTAATGTGGCTACTTGAAAAGAATATTTATGTGTTGGCTATTTTATTACAAGAGGTAACTCATCTTGTTGGTCTGGTTTTCAGATGAGTCAGACTAAATGTACAGATGGTTTGGCTGGATAAATATTTTCCAGTACCTGATCATTTGTAATTGTCTGCATCCCCTGAGTATGACCCTTTCACACATGGTTCACAGACGCCTTTCCCATTCAATTTATTGAGATGATTCTACTTGTTTCCAAATGAAATTAAAAATAGGCAAGTTATCCTCAACTTGCTGCATAATCATACTTGCATAAACCATATCATGTGCCGCAATCAGTGCATATTTTAGGTTATTCCAAGTAGCACGTGGTACCACATGGTGCTCCTCCTGACATCATCAGATAGTTCTTGAAGCTCCCAACCCAATTCAGCCAAGCAGGTGGTAGTAGTGAGCTAGTGGTGGGCCAACTGGGTGAACAGAGATGAATGGGCCAGCCAGCCAGTCAGTCAGTCTGATATTGGCTGGTGGAAAGGAAGAAAAATCCCATCATTCTTGGCTTGGAACTATGGTTCTTATTATGCACTGGGAATTTCAGTCAACGAAAGAACAAATCAGGTACAAGAAGGTCGGAAAGAGATTGTTTCTTTCTCCTTCCTAGCAAGCCAGATGTCTGGCTAACTGATTCTCCCACCATCACAGCAAAGCAGTAATAGGAAGGAAGAAATGGGAGACAGAAAGAGAGGACAAGGCAGAAGAGAACTGGATGAAATCTTTATCTAGCATGGCTGTATCACTAAGTTTGTCAACCAGCTTTGCTAAAATGCACTGGCCCTTTAACAGAGATTTAATGTGCAGAGATGGACATTTAAAACTTTTCATGGCATAGGGGTCAATAGCATTACATGGTTAACAATGTAATATTTGGAGTGATATTAAGAAGAAACTTTCTAGTTGGCAAAACAAGATGTTATAGTTCTATGGCAGAATATCTGTGATTAAGATGTTGGTACTACCAAAAATGACTTATCTTTTTCAATGTATTCCATTTATAACATCAAACAGGATTTTTGAAGGCTGGAGAAAGGATTTTGTTACATTTGTATGGGGGGGGGGAAGGTAAACGGATTAAATATGCGAATTTGATAGAGGTTAAAAAGTGAGGAGGTTACAGTCTTCCAGACTTGCGCTTATATCGTGATTTGTTTGCATTAATGTGGATCAAGTCTTGGGTAAAACTTAAGGAAGAAACATTACTAAATATAGAAGGGTATGAGTTGAAAAGAGGATGGCACTTTCATCTCTGGCCAACTGCAGACAGAACTAAAGGTGCTAATGGTGAAATGATGAAACACTACATAAGAAGAGTTTTGTGTTACGTCTGAATCAAACCACTGGGGGGGGGGATGAATTCTGGAACTTAGCCTCCCTCCCCAAATGATCTAGGTTCAGTGTGTGGTGGTAAGAGTAACACTTTCAGTGGCAGGTCAGCAGGCAGTGGCTTAGTCAAAATAAAGCCACAGAGGACTCATACACTTATGTTTATAAATCCTGAATGGTAAGGTTTCCAGCTAGTCTTCACATGACATTGTTTGGCAATCACTGCTACATCATTTGGTTTCCTTGCAGCAGAAGCTGTCAGAAACTGAATAATAGGCCCGCTTAGAACATATTTTAAAGAAGAGAAGAACTGCAAACAACATGAAGCAAGATGTCGGCGACATTCCCTGCTCTTGATGTTTAATGAGTCAACTGCATGGTAACCTCCAAAAGAGCATAACTGATGTATAAATATGTGGTCCCCTTGGTGCAAGGCATCCAAGTTTAAATCAAATACAAGTGCACATCAGCCAGATGTTTTTCACATTACTGTATTTCAAGGGTTTACTGGAAATGATCTCATCATACATAGTTAATGTAGGTGACCAACAGTGCATGGTATTTATATCACGATTTAGCTTTAAAATCCTGGCAATTCAAACTGTTGTTTAAAATGGATACCATTTTCACTTACCCTGCCACAGGGATATGAGGCAGACCAACTTGGAAGTGACACAATAATTTCTAATTCATGTTGAAAGTGAGGAAATGAAATTGTATATGAGAAGGAAATAGTGAGATGCTTTCTGGGAAAGAAATTGAATTTGACTAATCTACCAAATCCACAGAATCGCTGTTCTTTTGCAGAACAGGGAATTAATTAATTGCAGTCGGTCTTGTAAGCTTAGATGACAGTAAAGGAAAAGAAATATGAAGTCCAATCTTATACGGGTTTGCTTTGAAGAAAGCTCCCCCCCCCCTCCATTTTTATTAAACTTACGTAATACGCTGCTCTTCCCAGGCCCTTGAGTTCAGTTGGGTTTACTTTCTGTAGAAGCGGATATAGGGTTGCAGCTGCAGTGCTGGTGGTTTTCTTTTTTAAAGTTAGTTAAAATTGGTAACTTTTAAAATTAAGAGCTTTTCAATTAGAAATTTTTAAAATAAGAGCTTTTCAATTAGAAAACTTTGTCATTTACAGTTTTATCATATTGGAGCTAGAGAGAAAAATGGTTTTGATCCACTGGAAGTTTCCATGGACAAAAGGAACTTCTGTTCATGAAATGCAAGTTCTTCACCTTTTCCTCCTGGTGCAGAAACAATATGAGAGGGGAATTAGAGGCCTTCCATGGGAGGAAACAATTGTCAAATATCATCCACCCACCCCCAATCCATCCATGGAAATCTCCTACAGTCGCTTATGGAGTTGGAGAAAACACCATTTGGAACAAGATAATCAATTTGTGTTAGTGATTTAATCATCTTTTATCATATTGCAGTGTACTCCGTATTAATGATGCCTGAAATTATATTAAAAGTCCTAAACATACTGAGACCAGCGTACCTCATAGAATGCCTTCTACTATGTAGAACCTCCTCTTGTTCTGTGAAGACAACTTGGTGTCCTGACCCCAAACAAGATCAGTCACAACTAAATAATGGGGCCTTTTCAGTAGTGCCACTGTGATTATGGCATGCTTTCTTCAAGAGGTTACCTTTCATACACACAGCAAAATGTTTTTTAATTTTGTTGGGCCTATGAATGTTATCATCCGGTCAAGCATCTTGCATAGTTGTTATTAACTGGTTTGAAGTTGAATTTTTATCATCTGAGCTTTGCCATTTTTTCTCCTGGTTATTTGCCACCTGCAGTTTATAGAAAAGTATTCTATAGAAAAATTAAAGGTATTTCCAGGAAATATAGAATAGAGAGTCATTGTAATTCATCAGGAGAGGTCCACAAATAGAAATAGAAACCAGTTCTTGCATGCATTGGATCATCGGTGGCTGGGAGGAAGACCAGAATCATAGGCAGAAGAATTCATGAGACTGCAGCTTAGTGTCACGGTTCTCAGAATGAGCAATTGAGTGTCAAGTGAGATGTGATTGCTTAGTAATCTTGTATGGCTGCTTTGAAGATTTGGGAAGTAATCCTTGGGGAGGAATTCCCTTTTCATAAAATCTAGGGGTGGGGGAAAGGGTTATGTTGATAAAGTGTATTGGGGTAAGTCTTACAACTTGGTCCATAGACAATTTATGTTTTCTTCCTCCTTCTTCCTGGCCCAGTAGCTACTCACCAGGGTGAAACTACTCACACACCTATGCCATTCAAACCAGGTCCAGGTGCTTGCACTTCCCGCTCCCCCTCCCAAACTATACAACACTCTGAACATGTAAGGTGCTTGAACAGAAGTGTGTGTCTCAATCCAGGAAAACTTGATGACAAGACCAAGTCCCCCTACCAAGCTTTGGTCCTATGTGGCAGTTTACAAGCAGAAGCAATTGCCACCTTGATCTTAGCTATGCCACCCTAATCACCCCTGCAGAAGGCCAGAAGACAATTCTAACCATTCAGCCCAGATAGGATCAGTGATTGAAGAAGCCAATCTGTTCTGATTGTGTAGGGGTCAACATAGACAGGGAAAGCGACTAAGATGTCTTGCTTTTTTTTTAAGTTGCAGTCTCCATAGTTGTTTTAAAGATTGGAGAAGTGCCAGGAGGTGAGATATTAATGCTTTCTGTGATAACTTTGCAGCACCTGGACCAAAACAAAGCAAAACTTTAGAATATAACCAAGGCTGCTCTGAGCCCTGCTAGGTCTGTAACCAGCCAGGAAGGTCTCCTGAAGCCACCCTGAAAGTTTGGTGCCTCTATCTTGAGAAATGTGCTCAAACTTGCAGGGGGGGGGGGGGCTTTAGGAGACCTTCCTGACAAGAGCAGAAAGGTTTGGTGAAGTTTGGTTTGGCAGGACATGAGTGTTTTATGGGTCATCAAAAAGTATGGGTCATCAAAAGGGTAGCCCCCATCTCCCATTAGAAAGCTATTAGAAACAATGGGAGATAGGAGTACCCCCTTCAGGGGTCCATAAAATTAAACCTCCTGAATCAAACTTCACCAAACTTCGGTGGTTCCATTAGAAAAGTCTCCCCAAGCCACCCTGTCTTGAAAATGTGCCACCCTGTCTTGAAAATGTGCCAGAAAATGCCAAAAATTCACCATAGGGTTAAAAAGAAAAATGACCCAATTTTTAAAAAGTTTTTTTAGGTTAAAAGGACCTGGATATTTTTGGGTTTCTCAAAACAGATATTCAGGGTTTTTAAAAAATAATTTTAAAGCCAGAAAAACCCAAACCCAAATTTTACCATTAAAAAAAATATACGCTCAAGCCGATTCATTACCTTTGCATCAGATTCTCCATTGTGCACACATTTTCCCTGCTCACAAACTCACCATGCCAAAGGTGAGAGAATCCCTACAGTTTCCAAATGTGGGGGAAAGTGTGACTTTGCCTCCTGCTTTTGTATGGAAAGCGAAGGAGATGGTGTGCATTACTTTCTTTTCAGGGTTTCTCGCTTGTCCCCACTTTCCCCTGTCCTAGTTCCGCCATTTGAAAGGGCTTTTATCTGCCATTGGGAAGAGCTTCTTTTATTATACTTTTTACAAATCTAAAGGTCTATCAGTGCAGCAAAGGACCATGCCAGTGAGGAAATCCTACTGCAAAGCACATAGCTGTGCCACAAACTGTAAGTGCGCAAAAGGCTGATACCATACAATTAGGGAACATCAGAAGAAGTGTTTGGATTCATAGGGGCTTTCCGCACTGACAGAGTTGTACTGGTTTCTATCTAGGTTCACCTCAGTGTATCCGCACTGCAACTGAGCTCAACGTTGTTTTGTCTCAGCCCTCCCCCCCCCCAAACTGCGACATCCGTGTCGCAGTTATGAACTGCACCTTTCTGCTGGAACAAGGTCGATACTGCTTCGAAGCTTCGAAGTTCAGACGCATTGAAACGACGCATCAAATCCGTTCAACCAATCAGGAGCCGCTTTTGTGGCATGCGCAGAATGGAAGAGTCGTGGCAGGCATGCAACTGAAAACCGTAAAAACTGTAAAAAAAGAGAACGCTCCCGTTTCCTGTGGTAACACAAGCTCCAATCATGCTCGAGGAGCGAAACAGGCACCAAGATGATCCCGCCCACTTAGCTCAGTTCCAGGGGGCCAAGTTAGTTGCTGTGCAGACAGCCTGGAATCGCCCCCCACTGAAGGGAACTGAGTCGACCTTAGCTCCCTTCTGTAGTGCGGAAAGCCCCATAGTCTGCCTTTCTTTCCTGTTAAGAAACTCAAAGGGGCGTACAAACTCCTTTCCCTTCCTCTTCCCACAACACACACCTTGTGAGGTAGGTGGAGCTGAGAGAGTTCGGAAGAATTGTGACTAGCTCAAGGTCACCCACAGGCTTCATGTGTAAGAGTGGGAAACAAATCCAGTTCGCCAGATAAGAGTCCACTGTTCATGAGGAGAAATGGGGAATCAAACGTGGTTCTCCAGATTAGAGTCCACTGCTCTTAACCACTAGACCATGTTGGGTCTCACCAAATTCACTGTGTCTGCTACCCACAGTTTAGAACTTTCATCCCATGTTATTTCTCTTAACTAAATCACCTCTTGTAAGGTTGCTATTAGTCCTCTGGGGGCAGGCAAGGTAGACATATGAACATCTTGGATAGCAATATGTTGTTGATTTTCTTCTGGGAAATCATCTGGCTTGCAAGTGAATATTTAATTGCCTCTAAAATGAGAATGCTTTCTTTAGTTCCCCTGAACATTATCAAAGATTCTGAACATAATAATGAGCAAAATAATCTGAACACAAATGAAATGTCTCTATACAATCCTAGCCACAACCACATAGTACATTCGGAAGAAAAGGAAAAGGTTCACAATCCCAGGCTGAGGCTCTGGGACATGATGATCGTCACGGATTGCATGTGAGCAGTACAGAACTGAGAGTTAATACCTTTGTATTTTAAATGCTTCAGTCAATACAGCAGCAGCAGAAACTGTAACAACTTGGACTCTGAATAGATACCATCCTCACATTTGGGGATAGGAGGCATTTCATCTGTATACTATGGCTGAGGATTCTGTATCATCTTTTTAGAAGTTATAATAAATAATGTAGGCACTTGTTTGCCAACAGGAGAACAAAGAGATTGCACCAGGGTACTTTATTGCCTGTTACAATCCACAACCCAGAGAACAAGTTCTCTGTGCCCAGTGCAGCTTCAAACTTGTATTTTTTTTAACATTTAATCCCCAATGCCTCACACCAAAGCCCCTTTGAAATATAGGAGTTTCAAAATCAGTTTGTGGATATGTTTTTCGGATGTACTATATCAAAAAATAGTGGCTCATAAGGGGATTTAGGAGCGTTGCAACACAGCCACTACATAGGTAGAACAGCAGATATTTGCACTTGGAAATTATAAAATTTGGAGAAAAGCAATTGAGAAACCCTCTTAAAGTAACAGGGATATCATGTTTCTATCCACGATCAGTCACCAGGCATTGCTATTTCCCCAAGAGAATATGTAGTAGTTGTAGTCGTCAGAAGATGAGGACATTGTAACATAATATGGTGAAGCTTGCCAATCTGTCTCATTGAGGGTTCAGTTTTTTGAAATAAGGGATATTATCAATGTTTTGAAGTACTGTGTAAGATGCGCCCTTTACAGCAAAAATAAGGACATTTGATATCGTAAGTTTTTCTAGCTTTGGTGGTAGAAAATGCCATTAAGCCACAGCAGGGAATTGCCTGCTTCCACGTGGTCAGGAAGTTCTGAGAGAACAGTGATTTTTTAATACTTAGATCTCTCACCTCAAACTCTCTCATTTGGCCTCTGAGTCTTTGAGAACATAGACTGTTATCCAATGGTCGTAACATATAGAATCAGCTGTATAGGACTACTGCAATGGGACTCATAACCTACCAAAACAGAACTCGGCTAACGATGTACTGTGATCTCCTTGTGCTTGACCCCCAGCCCTGGCAATTTCAGGAAAGCCGAAAAATCAACAATCTAATTGAATGGCATCAAAGAATGTGCTTAATAATTAGCATTAAAATGCACGTGACGGCATTCCAACTAGATTGTTCATGTCACATAAAAATGTTGGGTAGATTATTTTAAAAATTTTAATACAAGGGTGTGGGGGTTTTTTTATAATGGCCTTGACAGAGATTAGCAGATCTACTGTGGCACTGGCTTTTTTGAACCATGGCCATTTTTTTCATTGTTTTTGTACCTCTGAAACAAATGAGGAAAACAAAACCTTTTAAAGTATTAGCTCAATTTTTGTATAACAAAAAAGCCAAAAGAAAACTTTTAAAAGGCCTGTTGCTCCCTCTGCTGGTCACTATTAAGTACAGCAACATTGTTTATCCAGTAACAAAATTCAGATTATAGAAGTATTGTGCATTGGAGTCCCCAGCCCTTTTGAGCCTTTTATCAATTTCAAAATTCTTACACAGGGTGGTGGGTGCAATCACAAAATGGCTGCCGCAGGAGGTGGAGCCAACCAGAAAATATTAGGGAGTGATATGTATAACACTAATATTATTACGTATAATACTAATAGTATATCTTATAACATTTCAAACATAAGCTCCATTTGACAGGATGCCTTTTAAAGTAACTGTTTTTAAATATTTTCTTGCATATACACAGTCATACAGTGAAGATTCTTGTGCTGGGGGTAGCTGTAACTAAAACAAGATTTTCTAAAATCTGCACAGATAATCAGAAACCTGGCTGAGCAAAAGCCCACTTTCTAAAAACACCCGACATATACCAGGAAAGGGGTTGGTGGGCACCTTGGCACCCACAATACCTCATGAGGGTCTCTTAGCATATATATTCTCATTATTCAAGCCAATCCACAGCTTCACAAGAGAAACATTAGTTTTCTTGTAGAAATGACTATACTTAGGTTTAAGGTTTTTTAAAAACTCATTATGGCTCTATAATGTAAGTTCCTATATACAGATGACCAGAGAACTCCCTGCTACTACATGTTATAATATTATTATTATTATTATTATTATTATTATTATTATTATTATTATTATTATTATTATTATTATTGTGTTTACTGGGGCTTCATTTGTTGCTTACTGTTGTGCTTTGGTTCTGGCCATAATATTTATAAACCGCCCTCCCGAAGGGCTATCAGGTGACTTAACAAACTCAAATAGATAGAGACACAAATAAAATCAAAATTTTTAAATAGTTATTAAATATGGCTCTATAAGTTAAAATCGACCCCCATTAAAATGCAGCATCCTATCAAAATTACCGATGGCGCTCCTACTCGTGAGTCCCCTAAGAAAGAGGGGAGGAAAGAAGAGGGAGGGAGAACGGCAGGGATCCCACAGATTTTAGAAAGTGGGCATCAGCGGACCGGCTCCCCAAAGGGCCCGGTGGAACAGCCTCCGTCTTTGCAGGCCCTCGCAGAAATTCATTAAGACCGCATGAGACCTGCATAGCTGGAAGGAAGAAGCGTTCTCACCAGGCAGGGGCCAGAGCTGTAAAGGCTCTGGCCCGTGGAGGCCAGCCGCATCATTGAGGGGAGCCAGGGATCACCAGTAATTTGCTTCTGCTGGCCTTGAGAGGCCGATTTGGGACATATGGGGCAAGACGGTCCCGTGAGGTACAAGAGATCCCAGGCCGCGGAAGCGCCTTAAAGGTCAAAACCAACACCTTGAAAGCGCATTCGAATTCAATCGGGTAACCAGTGCAGAGCCGGCTATTCAGCACAGAGCGAGATATGGTCTCTGGCGGCACCTCCTGTGAGCAAGCGTGCAGCCGCATTCTGGACCAATTTTAATTTCCGAATCAGACGCGAAGGGAAGGCCTGCGAGAGCGAGTTGCAATAATCCAGTCTGGAGGTGACCGTTAGCGGTGGATCCGCGGTGGCCAGGTCGGATGAGAGGAAGGGCCAGCAGCAGCGGGCTTCGGCGCCAGATGGAAAACGCATAACCCGGGTTACATGGGCCACCTGGGTCTCCATTGAAAGAGATGAATCCAGGTGGACCCCAGGCTACTTAACGGAGGAGGCCGGTGCCAATGTAGCCCCCTCCCATGTCGGGCGCTGGAGATCCCCACCCCTCCTTCCCGCCCCAGCCAGAGGATCTGCCGATCTTTGGCGGGTTCCAGTTCTTAACCTGCTCTGCTTCCAACCAACCAGCAACAGCCTCCAAACAATGCTGGAGAGCCGCCAGGGGCGATGACCGTTCCCCTCTCCATCAACAGAATGAGCTGGAGTGTCATCAGCGTACTCGATGACAGGTGGTCAGCCCAAAAGCCCGTACCAACTGAGCAAGGGGTGGCATATAGATGTTAAATAATAGCCGGGGACAACAGTGCCCCCTGCGAGGGGGCACACCACAATGGAGTGGGCACCTCCGGGAAGCTTGGTCCCCGCACCACACCTGCTGACCCCTATCACGGAGAAACGAGGCAATCCACTGAAGGGCCATGCCCCATACCCCGGAAGCAGCAAGGTGGTGGGTCAAAAGGTTGTGGTCAACCACATCAAATGCTGCGGTCAGGTCTAACAACACCCAGCGAAAGCGCCCGATCCATCTCGGTCCAAGTTGCATACCGGAGGCCCGGTATCATGTGACGGGCGATTAAAGAACAGTCTCCGTCCCCATGCCCAGCATGGGAAAGCCGGACTGGAAGGGATCGAAGGTCGATGTGTCCTCCAGGAAGCCCTGGAAGCTGCTCCAACACCACTCTCTCAATTACCTTCCCCAGAAGCGAAGATTCGAGGCGGCAGGCGGTAATTGGCCAGATCTCCAGGATCTAACGATGGGTCTTTTAAGAAGTGGAAATGCCGGACCACTGCCTCCTTCAACCCACCGGAAAAACTCCTTGCTCAAGGGAGCTATTGATGATATTCAACAGGTGGGGTCGTAGCTCCACCCGGCATGCTTTAATAAGCCAGGAGGGGCACGGATCCAGAGGACAGGTAGTAGGTCTAACAGCAGCCAGGACCCTGTCGACAGCGGCTTCAGAGAGCAGGGAAAACTGGGTCAAACAAGCGCCAGAAGACGGCAAGGGAGCCTCCAGTTCATTTATTGTCTCTAAGGTGGAAGGAAGGTCCTGGCGGAGCGACGCAACTTTATCCGCAAAAAAGCACATCAGATCCTATACTGGACAACTTCAGTCTGCACTCCCAAGCTAAGCTGGACACAGTCCTGGCAGCTGTGAGGCCAACCATTTTCCCCCTGGATCCATTCCTATAATGGCTGGTCGGGGCTAGTGGTGATGGGTTGCCACAGTCCCTTCTGGAGATTGCCAACACTTTCCCAGATAAACTAAAGGAGGTGGTGGTGAAACTATTCTTGAAGAAGCCATCATCAATTCCTTTAGATCTGACCAACTACTGCCTAGTTTCAAACTTGTTGTTTCTGGGAAAGGTAGCTGAAAGAGTAGTAGTGATGCAGCCACAGATGTTCTTGGCTGAAACTTCAGGGTTGGATCCATTTCAGTCAGGCTTCCCTCCTGGCCTTGGGACGGAGACTGTGCTGGTCACTCTCACAGATGTCCTCCAGTGCCAGTTGGATAGAAGTGGATTGGCGCTGCTGTTGTTGCTTGACTTCACAACAGCACTTGATACAGTTGATCATGACCTTTTAACTCACTGCCTTGCCACTTCCAGGGTCTGGAGAAAAGCCTTGGAATGACTGGCTTTGTTCCTCCAGAACCAGGAACAGACAGTTGTGTTTGGGAGAGGGGGGTTGTCCTCCTAGTGTGCTGTTGATTGCGGGGTACTATAGGGGGTGATTCTTTCCTCACATTAACATCTATTTATGATCCCTTGCACAGCTGGTTGAGTTTTGGTTTGGGTTGTCATCAGTATACTGATGATACCCAACTATATCTGTTGATGGAGGACTGGCTGGAAGAACACCTAGCCAGTTGTTTGGAAGCCATTGTGAAATGGTTGAGTCAGAGCAGGTTGAAGCTGAATCCTTCAAAGATGGAGGTCCTGTGGCTGAGTCAGGAAGAACCGGTGGAAGAAGACTGTCCACTGAAACTGGACAGGGTGATATCGGCACCTTCACCTGCAGTCCGAAGCCTTGGTGTGACCTTGGATGCCTCATTAACTATGGAGGCCCAGGTCACAGCCAAACTGGCATTTTACCATCTTTGCCAGGAAAATCAGCTCACCCCCTACTTGTCTTGCAGCGAGCCAGCCATAGTGACCCATGCAACGGTAACCTCCATACTGGATTACTGTAATTTGCTCTACGTTGAGCTTCCCTTGAAGTTGCTCTGGAAATTACAGCTGGTCCAGAACACAGTGGTGAGAATCCTCACCAGGACTCCAGTATGATTGCACATATCCCCCGCACTTTGCCAGCAGAGTTCCAGATCAGGTTCAAGGTGTTGGTATTAACCTTTAAAACCCCAAGTGGTTTGGAGCCCTTTGGGTCAGCATCTCCCATACCACCCCTGAAGGACCCTCACTCCTCCAACAGTAACTTTCTGGAAATCTCTGGCCCAAAAGGCATCTGGCTGGGATGGACCAGAGCCAGGACTTTTTCGACCCTGATGGAACCACCATATGAAATTAGAGCCCTGCGAGACTTCTGTATGGCCCAGAAAATAGAGGTGTTCCACAAGACCATGGTTGAGGCAGCCTTAGTCGATCATCTGGTCTAGCCTCCCCTTCCCTCCCTTTTCCTCATTTTTTCTCCCTCCTCCCTTTTTGTTGATTGGGAAAATGGAATATTTTAAAATTTAGGATGTGGGGGTTTATCAAGGTTTAGGAGAGAGTCCCTTGTTGGAACATTTTTTTTCTTATTTTAAATTGTTGGCAAGCCCAACGACCAAATAATACAAGTTTTTTTGTCTTTTATAAAAGGCTTATTGTAAAAGAGAGAATAGTAAAAGGGTGGATGGATTTGAAAAAGGAGTAGAAAAGGGGCAGAACAAAAACACATGGAAGAAACACACAACACAAAGGACAGAGATTTTCAAATAAAAACCAATACAGTTAGACTAATTCAGCTAAGTACATGTCACCTAGGTTGTAGCAGATTCCTCAGAGCATGTACAGAGGAGTCTGTAAGCACTATCCAACCTCCTATGGACCCCCGTTTCTGCTGAAGATTGGAGACAAGGGACAATCCCAAATGGCGAGATATTTGTAGTTAATGGAATTAGAACCAAGCTACCTTCCTTTTTAAAAATCATTTTTATTCATTTTTTTACTACAACAAAACTAACATAGAAGGGAAAAAATAAAGGTGATCCAGCCAACCTATTCTACTTACACAATAAAGGCTTGTTCTACATAAACAACATAGACTATATATAACTAACTGACTTTCCAGCCATACCCTGCTGTCAATTTTATCCATAACATATTTCATTGTTTATTAAACCTCAAGTCCAACATAGGTTACTCATTTTTAAAAACCTTTTCTAATTTATCAACTTACAGTTTGAGGCAATTTGAAACAAAGGAAAAAAACTCCTAACCTAGGAATGCACATGCGGAATAATGCACTTTCAATCCGCTTTCAATTCACTTTGCAGCTGTGCAGAATAGCATAGTCCACTTGCAAACAGTTGTGGAAGTGGATTGAAAGTGCATTATTCTGCATGTGTGGAAGGGGCCTTAGTTTCTGTAGAGAAAGTATCTGTATTAGCTTTACCACAGCCATTTTGTTGTGAACTTTGTAGTAGCTCAATCGCAGCCCTTCTGTTGTAAGTTTTCCATGAAACAGTTCTCGAAAATAATTGCCTATCTTTGGCTTCCCACCAGCTCTTCCATCCTGGTACCGAGTAGCGGTTAATTGAAGGTCTTGGCCCAGCTGCGTAAAGTTTTGCTAACGGTTGAAACTTCAATAAACCTTCAGACACAACACCTGATAAGAATGAGGAATCATACCAACTGCCTTAATTAATTGGCATCAATTTGTGATTGGTTCGCTGAGATCACCTGATATGTAATTTCTCTATATCTGCTTTTCAATATTGTAATAGCGGTGCTTTTTTTTGCTTCTTCCTGCCTGTAACTGCTGATACTATACAATGCTACCTCATTCCAGCTAGAGTCTGTCTTTTTTGACAATAAGACTTGCTTGCTTTTTGTTATAACCACTAAGCAGTCATGGATAAATTTTATATTTTGATTTTAGTTGGTTCAATAGTCTTGTCTTTATTTTCTCTTATTCCACTGATTGTATGCATAGTATGCCAGCTTACTATAGTTTGTTGAATGGCACTGAGTTCAATAAACTTCAGAAATATGTTTTAAAAGCAATTTTTTTCCCCTGAGTTGTGTGTGCGTTCAAAATCCTGACCCACGTTTAAGGAGAGCAGTCATGACATCATGACTCTATAGATCTTTTTCAATCTTTGACACCATTTCTTCTTCTTTTATCTTCAAATGATTGGCCAGAACTGAGGCAATCTTCTTGTTCAACTCCTCTTTTTCTGAATTTGGATCCTCTAGTAGCTTTCTAAGTCTCAAGACCTATTTGATTTGATATTCCAGTTGAAGAATGATTAAATCATATTTTAAACTCTGCTTGTACACAGTCAACATCTTGTTTCAAATTTTTCACTTCATGTTTGGTCTTTTCCACCTTCTCATCTACTACTGCTATTTTTTGGAATTCAACTTTATTTCTTTAATATCCTTTATAAGTTTAGACATCATTTTGGGAATATTGTTATTAACAGAGTCTTGCAGAGAGTATTTCTGCTCTGAGGTTTAGCATACTGGCAGATACACTTTTAAAATTTGTGGCCACCTCCCCTATTTTAAGGGACACAAATCCCTTTGCAGTAGATGCCATTGTCCACTAGATGTCATCGTTGCCAGAGTTTCCCAAAAATTTTTAGTAGTTTAATGCAGGGATCAAATTCCTCTATCTCTCTGGTTGCTGATGTATTTCTAATATTTTTCCTTTTCTGGTTTTGTTTTGGCAACCAGCCAACTGAGAGGGGACGAAGATCTGGATTTTTTTTTTTTGTCTTAAAACAGTTCTCTCACTCTGATGCCTTCACCTCTGGGAATACTTTTAGTATAGCCTTATTTAATCTCTTTTCCTACATTCTGCACTTGCTCTTCCTTTATACCTCCTAATAAGATCTCCTGATTTTTGTTGGGCTTATCAGCAGCAAGCTATGGACTTATCTTTCAATTTCTTTATATATTCATTCCATCCATAAAGGATACATAGCTTGGATGTTTCCTTCCAAGAAGAGGTCAACAGCTCAAGTTGGAAAAGATTATTGCAAACCTGTTTCTAAACAACAGACGACAGTGTTACCACGTGCTCCTGTCTAGAGGATATCGTTTTAAGAGTACATGCGGCATCTCTGAATCTCTCCTTAAACTGGAGAGGCTTATTCAGCCCTTTCCAGAGCAGCACACTTGGGTTTTTGTGCTTGGCAAAGTGAGAGCAAAGCCATGCACAGCCATCCAGCGCCATATTCTGTACCAGAGGTGTTTTTTGTGTTCGTAGATATTTAAATTACTGATGTTTGGATTATAGTAGGGGGTTGATGACTGCAATTTTATTAGTTGTATTTTATATTATATGTTGTTATTGTTGTTCACCACCATGAGCTCAACTTGCTGGAGTAAAGCAGAATATAAATTTAATGTAAAGTGAAGACCCTGTTCCGGCATAAATGCTGGCATAAGGGGCACTTACACCCGGGGGTCATATTGCCACCTCAGCATTCTTTCCCTGTCAAGTTATCTAAGTTTGTCTTTATTCTCCCCACAGTGTCAGTCAGCTAACTGTTATAGTGTAAAGATTCATAACTGGATTTTTTTATTTGCAAAATCCTTTGGCCCACTCAGTTCTAGCCATGTAGCTGATTGCTACATGAAGAACTAAGATCTTTGCAAGTTAAGGTGAACTGAGATAACGATTTTTGTGTCATCTTAACCACTACCTGCTGTTAAGCCAAAGTTTTTGCAACCAAATTGGATACTGTTTACACAAGCAAGACAACAAAACTCTTAAAAACCTTACATCTCAATGGAAAATTCATAATATAATTTTAATGTCATTAGTTAATTTCATTTTCTGATCAAAAGTTTGCATGGTGTAATGTCAGCAGTACTAATTTACTGTCCACATACTGAGATACTACTGTATTAGAACAGTGTTTTTTTAAAAAACAATTTGATTTTTATATTAAACTGCAATTATTTGCAGCTTTGTTTCAATGGTAACTATGAAGAAGATATGCTAACCCCATAGCTAATCAACACTAGATTTTTAAAGTAAGTGGTTAATCGAGAGAAGTGTTTTTAGGTTTTATATGCTCCTCCATCCAAGCAATGTTCTTGTTTATAGAAAACAATATCCCAGTGAAGACCAGACTGACACTCTCGCATGTGGTAGAATAGTTAAGAGCAGTGGATTCTAATCTGATGAATTGGGTTTATTGCCTTACTCTTCCATGTGAAGCTTGCTGGATGACCTTGGGCCAGTCAGAGTTCTTTCAGAACTCTCTCAGCCCCGCCTACCTCACAAGATGACTGTTGTAGAGAGGGGAAGAGAGGGAAATTGTGAACAGCTTTGAGACTTCTTAAATGTTAAGAAAATGTGAGGTGTAAAAACCAAGTCTTTTTTTCACCATACCAGAGTATTTAAACAATACTTCACATGTGCAGTTTTTAACGGTACAGTTCTGGGAAAACTTTACCTCCTGATTCAGCTGAAATTGAAGCTGACCCCAACACATGACACATGCATCTACTTTAGTAGGCTCCACGACAGAGCAGGCACAATGGCAATGTGGACAAACATTTTTATTTATTCCTTCGACTTTTATACCGCCCACCCCCAGAGGGCTCTTTTTAGAGAGGGCATTTTGGGAAAGAAGGATATTGTCGCGGACTCCTCAGCAGCCAGCCAGCCGGATGAGGAATCCTGGCATGACAACCCAGCTTCATCAGAGTCTAAGCTGGCTGAATCTCCAGAGCCACAGTTGGTTGAGTCCCATGAGTAGCCAGAAGTCACACAGGTGGAGGACAGTGCTGGCCCAAGCCAAGAACAAGAGGACAGGACAGGCAGTCCCCCCCCGCCCCGGCTCACCTGATTCCATGAGGCAGCTCTGACATTGGGGCCGTCAGGCACTCCATGCTAAAAGACATTTGGAGGTGCAGAGACATCAAAGGGATAATTGTGAGTTAGCTCAGGATTCCAACTGAGCAGGAATGCAGGCTTACAAAAGGCCTGACAATGGGAACAGCCTGACAATGTCTGCAGCACCTGCTCTTGGACTGAACGTCTGGTATTGTGGACCTGGACTGGATTGACTGACCTGTCTTTTGCCCAGCTTTTATGGCTTGCACTGGACTGCTCTTCCTTAGGACTGAAAGTAAGCTTTCTGCCTCACTACCTGCTTCTGTTGGTCTGCTTTAATGTGAAACTTCTGTGTGCTCGCCAACTGTGACAGATATTGGTTCCAGACTGAAGTAAGGACAGTTAAACTATACCCACACTAGCTCAAACTATGCAGTACTGCTGTGACACCTGCAAACTGTATTAGACCTAAGGTGAGGAGGAAAAACATGTTTGTCCTCCTGTATTTGGAGTTATAGATACATGCACCATTCCCAAGAAAAAGAAACAAATGAATCAGATCAGAAGCACTAATCCTTTATACAGCAAAAAAACAAAGAAATCAGGCCCCCACACTTTTAAAGGCTGGTTTCAATACCTGAATTTTAAAGCAAAATTATAGACATTATCCAAGAGGTAACTGCAACAAGAACAAGTTACCTATCACTATCACAAACATATTGATGAAAGAAGAACTATTTTCATAACATCTGTGGTTGTTTGAGTGCCCGGAAGCCTAGTCTGATGAAACTAATGTTTTAGCCAGCCAAAAAATTACAAAGATGAAAGGTGGGGGGGGGTGTCCCTACAAATGTATGAATTTAATAAGATCATTATCTTTTTGATTTGAAAATTCAGAAAGAACTGTTGTACTGCAGAGGCATGATTCTTACGGAATGTTAATGTTATACAGTAAGTGCCTGTCCCTTCCCAATTCTATTTCCATTGCAGGAATGGATAAGGATTCTCTATCGGGGATGGTTCAGAAGGAAAATATCAATTAATTAGAAGTGTGGCATATAGGCAAGATCAGAGTAAGTAGCCTTGTTGTTCTCCCCCATACAATCTGCCTATTTCACCTTGGTTTATAGGCAGTGGTAAGGAGAATGTATTCTTCAATGCAACTGGATACTATCTGGATGATAGCTGCAGTACCTCTATTCATTGTTAGTCATCAGAATCAACATGAACTGTAGGGTATATCCTGATCATCACTTTCTTACTGGTACTACAGCATAACTAAGAGCAACTCTTCAACCTGGTAATGACTAAAAATATTAGTGCATTTACACAGTTGTCCTGCAGAAGCATAAACTTGTTCTCCACAATAATAATACATTCAGGTTTCATCATGTATACAAGTTTGTACATTAATTTTAAAAAGTGGTAAAGAAACAGGAGATGTAGAACTTAACTGAAAGTTTCAAACAACCATTAGGCAAAGATTTCTAAGGCCAAACTGTTTAGTCACACCAGAAATACTAATACTGTAGTACCCTGTACTAAACAAAGTTTTTAAACAATGTTCCTATTAACTGGAGGATACAGTAAAGCGCATGTTACCCTATAAACATACTTCCAGTTGGTAGAATGTTAAGTATATTTTACTCAATTTTTAATGTGCCATAATCCTGTCACTATGCAATTAATTGAGGAACATCATTTGATATCATATTTACAATTCCTTATTTGCATAGATGGCAATGCCCTGCACAGCCAGTTTTGGCCATTTTGGCCTTTTGTCCTACAGACTGTTTACCATGTTGGCATCATATCAGGGAACCACATTCTTCCCAGGTGCTTGGAAACTTCAGAATGAATTTGATCCAGATTGTAGTCACTGTCTGGAATCAGCACTTCCTCCATAATAGACAGCTGGGTAAGCCGGCCTCCACACATCTTTACAAATTCAATGAAGCCTCGACAAGTCACTTCACATTCACCAAGCCCCATGGCAGTTAGATTCTTACAGCGTTCAGCAATGCAAATTAATTCATCATCCAGTGGTTGAAGGCCATTCGCGCATACAACCAATTCAATCAGCCTCGGGCAGTTCATTCCAATACGACCAAGCATTGATTTGCTAACTGCACGACCAAAGTAAAGATGAGTTACGGGAGTTTCCTCCCTGAAAAATGCATCAAACTCTTCCTCATAAAGGTAGAAATACATCACAATATTCACTTTTGGGGAGTGTTTGAGAAGGGCATCCCAGCTTTGTTTTTTGATGGTGTGAAATTCAACTTGCCCAGGATTCTCACTCACAACATCTATACGGAGATGTTCAAGATTAACGTGCTTCTCACTGGAGAGAGCCAGCAACAGGTCATCACTTAGTAAGTAGTAGTTAAGAGCAAGCTCCCTAAGGCCATGACACTGGTCTGCAACACATAGAATTCCTAGGAATAAGAAAATAAAGTCAATAGAATCAGTATAAAAATCCAATTACATTAATCTCATGTTGGTACAGTAGTTCAAGCTGGGCATCAGAATTATTGGAACACCAAGCCTGGGGACTTTGCCCATGCAGATACCTTTCTGTATTAGCAACATAATTTATCTCAAAGCTTTAAATAAATTTTTCCCAAGCAAAGTAGTTCTTGTAATAGTTCATGACATATTTTAGCAAACAAATTCTGTGTATTACACTGACAGTTAAAAGATTTTTTTTTACACATTTCTGTGCCACCATTCTATCCACATAGGATCCTCAAAGGTGGCATGATCCAAAGAGAAACAAACCCATAAATCCCAGAAATTATTAAATGCATTCTACATAGCCATTTAGACAGTACTGTCACTGCTTTATTAACGTATTAACATACAATCTATTGACATACTTTTAAGAATTTATGCATTTTTGAACCCAAAAGAATTTATGTCTTTGAAAGGCAGTACTACTACATCCTTAATTTGCTAGTTTCAACTACTTAAGTGAGTACACCTAATTGCAGATGGTGAGGACTGAACTTGGAACCTTCTGCATTGAGAACAGATGCTATACCACTGAGCCATGGCTGAACCGTTTCATTAACCAGTAATTAACATAATGTGATCCTGCCAAGGTGTCTGAGTAGCACAGACTACCAAATGGATAAAGTGACTGCTTAAGTTGGTGATGTACTAGAAAGCTTGCTACTGCACTGTGGCTCAAAAAGAACAAAAATCCTTAGATCAGGTGCCAGTGCCCACACCTATTGACTGTGCCACAAAAAAGGGAGTTGGCTTAGAAGAAGTCCAGGGCAGGGTTTGGACATAAAGGAATGAACACAGACAGAACTACTACAATGATGCTCTTAGAATCCAGGTTGATCACTCATCTGCTCTCGAAGACAGGGTTGGCCCTCATTAAGCAGCAAAAGAAAGTCACATATGGTAGGTGGAGCTGGCCATGATTGGTACATTCTGTGAACTTGGCTGAGCAAGTTTACTGCCATGTACTAGTGTCTATACTTGCAAGCACAACCCTGTAATACTTAAAACACTACCAACTTCTCTACCAATGAGAGCTATTAATCTCAGACTCTTTAAAATTATCTTTCTATAGCCATAATCTTTAACTGCAATACACACACACACACACATACATAAAAGGAGGAAAAAAGATGTATTTTGCATCAAACCAACTCTGCATTTCATCAAAAAGGGCAAATTAAGGGATTAAATCCAAGAACAAACAAAATACAGAACTATGCGCAACATTTTTCTCCAGCAGAATAAAAAAGGCTTGATCCAATCTCCACAAATGTAACACCATAAAAAGCAAAGTAGATAAATACCATCAAAAATTCAATTTGGCATAATAAAACCAGATTTTAAATAACAAATTGCTAGTAGAAATTATTCAACACCAATTGCTATTTAGATGTTATATTTTTGCTTTGCTAGATTTATTACTTACCAGCAGGTGACACATGAGGACAGCTGCTCATTTTCAGCAATTTTAAAGTATCGCTATTGTTAGCAACAAGGACTTTCAAAGATGGATCATCCACTGGTGTGTCTTCAATCTTGATGGAGGATAATGACTTTGAATTGACAAATACTACTGTCAACGCTGATACAAAGTGAGCCTATTCAAATAAACAAAGTAGAAAATATTTGCTAAGCAGTTATACATAATCTACATGGCAACCGATAGTGTTCGTCTCAAGACAGAAAAAAATAGCACTTAAATCTGAACACATTCTTCCATAATATCATGCATTAGAGATCTACGAATAAGCCTGCACAGAGCCTTGGCCACCTTCATATGCTTCCCACTCCCTTCAGCTCATAGCATACAAGGCGAGTTGGGAAGATCGAAAGGAGTTCAACGGTCCTCCATGAAAGCTCATGATCTGAAGCGAAGGCTGAACAGTTAAGGTGGATAATCCATCGAAAAGTAAATTAACCAACACAGAGAAAACCTGAATTAATGACTTACATTAATGGTATTACTACTGCATGGGTTTACGCCTGAGGTTCAATGAGGAAAGACACACCAGAATCAAATGTACATCTCAGTAATCATTTAGTTATTTAGTTCATGGCTGCCTTCAGACAAAACAAGTTTCAGTTGGGAGGCAATAATATTTTTTCATTTTATCATATTTTAATCCCGCCCTACCCCTATATTCCTGCTCTTCCCGCTTACACATAGGAATGAACGAAGGCTTCTAAGTTTGGAAAGCCTTGAGTCCAGTGCCAGTTCACTGTGACACCAAAACTGAGGCACAAGGGTGAATTTTAAGCTGGAATTAAACCAATATTAAGAATCCTGGTATGGCTGGGTAAAATGAACAAACTGCTCACATCTGGATGTCATAATAAACTGGAGCATGATTCAAGGCTTCCCCAACCCTGAAAAGCCTGCAAATGCACTATTCACGTAATGAGGAATGAGAGAGGCAAGCACATGAACGTGGCAAAAGTTGTCTCCATGTACATCACTGACAAAACTGTTTTCAACTTCAACACAGCTATATTTCACAAAACTGCTACAACCATGTCTGTGTGGCTGTGAACATGAACATTTACACCTTTTTCTGTATAGGTATGCTAAAGAGCCGAGGGCATTGGTACAATTACTTCACACAAAATTCAGGATAGTTACATAGTCTGTAAATGTTGCGGCACCAAATGGAGTGCAGTATCCACTAAAAGAACACTTGAACTAGGTTTCATTCCCACTGCGTATGCCATTTATTGACCTGATGTGCAACAAAACTACTGGCTGCTGTGGTTTTTCTGCATGGTGTGGCCTTGGTCTGGTGGTTTTAGCGCCTAACATTTTGCCCGCATCTGTGGCTGGCATCTTCAAAGGCATATCACTGTGTGTTTTTCTCCATGGCACAGTGTGGAGTGATGTGTGTTTTGTCTGTTTTGTCCTCCTCTCAAGTGGGAGGGGGTGAGGTGAGTTTGCAAGTGTTCTCATGGAGTTCAATTGCAATTGTATTTGTATGTGCCCTGGTGGGTGAGACACTACTCACCCACTATTTAAGAGATAACCTAGCAACATCTATTTCAGGAAGTAAAACCTACAATCTTTAATACAGTAATTGAAAAAAACAAACGTATTTCCCTTCAAGTTTATTCTTGTCTTCTCTGTGGGTTGCAAGCAGTCTTCCAAAGGATCATGTTTTTCACTAGCATTCAAGATATAATCAGAACTCCTTCAGTCAATGTTTATTTTAGTGTTTCAGACTCCCCTTAACATAACATCTTAATGAAAATACCAATATTCTACATTATAGATAGCATATTAAGAAAAAAATATCTATAGTACCTTGTCTCCTAATTTATCATATCATAGTATTTATTACAGCACATATATTAACTTCTTTGTAGGGATAATGCACTAATGTGTTTGTGTCAGCACATCCTGACAAGCAGCTAATTCAACAGTATCTGCATTACTATCGTGAGAAAGGAGCTTTTAAAACAAGTTATAATGCAAGTGCTTTTTCAAGGGAAAATATATGAAACCTGAGGACAATCAAGCCAGTGGAATGTGTATGTTGCTGAGATGAGTAGAATGCTGAACTACCAATTACAGGATGCAAAAGTAATCTACGATATTACTCTCTTTTCAATCAAATGCTTAACCAAAAATGTTACACACTTCCACTTTATTCATTTAATGTTTTCAATACTGTACACTACTGGAGTCACATGTGCTTCCTCAGTTTCCATACACAGACCTTCTGCAATCAGAAATTCTGCCCTAGCCCACCTTGTTACACCAGAAATTGTCATCTTTTCTACCACTTGATGAAGCCCCCTCAAATAAACTGTAATAGGTTACACATTTTTAATTGCCAGAATTCACAACTAGCTCCCCCCCATTTTTATACACAGTTTCTGTAAATGCAAGTTCAAAACTCTGCAGCACATTACCTTTGAAACATTCATGAAACTTGGCTTTGCTGTGGAAATCAAGCCAAGGGTCTTGATAGAACAATTCACCAGCTGGGAAAGGATGTCGCAGGCAGCTTCTGCAGACTCAGTGCTACTGTCCACCTGAAGGAACATGCCATAGAATGGCAGGAGGTTGCATTAAAGGGCAATCTGGTGGAAATTTAAAGCACACATCCTACACTTTCATAATCAGCTTAGTCAAATAATAGCTCTACCTATCATTCCTCCTTCTCCATACTGCATTCGATTCTATTCCCAAGGATCTTACAACTTTCAGGAATACATTTTGGAATTGGTAAAGGTAACTTCTATGAACTCCATTCCATTCATTGTGGCTTGGATCAAGGCCATAGGCAGAAATATTTGGGTTTTGTCTTATGTTTGGGTCTTTGTAAAATATTATGGGCCTTAATTCAACACTCCTAATAAATTAAAACAAAAAGGGTGTATAGAGCAAATTTTGTTTCTTTGCATCAAGGTAAGGCTAAGTTTTCTACCTTGAAGCTGACATACTGCAAATGGTTAGCATGCTTCTTAATGATCTGCTGGATGAGATCTGGATGAGTAGATTTGAGGTATGAAGTAGCAGGTTGATTGAGCTCAAATTCAAACTTTCTCCAGAGTTCAGGGATATGAAACACTTCATTCCATCTTCGACAAACAGAAGATGCTCGAGCACGATCCACAAGAGGGAGGAACTGAAATATATGCAAGACTACGTGGTGCGGCAGGATCCCCCAGTCTACCAAAGCATGGAGAGGAGACGTTTTGCAGTAAACATTTTTTTGCTTTTTTCTTCTCTGCAGTTTTTGAAGAACTGGATCTGTCTGCCTTACTCTCTTCATTTCAAAAGCAAGAGGAGTTCAGGTACAAGAATGCTGGGATGAATATAAGCTACAAAGTTTTCTGTAAGTTTTCAAGTACAGTAGATCTCTAGAAAAGTAGAAAAAAGTATTAAAATTCTAAGCTACATCCAACTAGAAGAAAAGCATGGGATATGTTAACTAAACAACCATCACCTTTAATGGTTAAAAAAGGAACAACATGCAAGAGATGATTATGTGTAAGGTCAAATTATTATCGGAAACATGAAGTATGCATATTGGTTTGTCCATATTTATATTTTCTCAAAAAGAATAGCTAAGACCCAATGAGCAATATCCTCTTTACTTCCCTTTCTTCCACATACTGTTTCCCCACAAGAGTTCCTGAGTTGGAAGACAACCCCCAAACAATTACTTCTCAGGCTTTACAACATCTGAGATGGCACGAAAATCGAGGTTTGACATGAAAGCAGAGAAATTATTATTATTTATTAAATTTAGTATACCACTCCATCCCTAAAGGGCTCTGGGAAGTTTGTAACAGAAATCAAAACAGTAATCAGTACAATAAAACCAATGCATAACTTAAATACAAATACATTAAAATTCCAATCCAGATAAAACCCCAACTACAAGTGGTGCCCGAGAACTCCTATACTTCCCGTCGGGAGAGGCCGACACAGCTGAGCCCCTTGGGGGAGGGCGGTATAAAAGTGGAACGAATAAATAAATAAATAAATAAATAAATAAATAAATAAATAGAACAGTCGGCTAAATGGTATATAAGGATATTGCAGCAGGGGAGTGGACACTCAGGGGAGTGGACACTCAGCGACCAGCCCCCCAAAAGCCCGATGGAACAGCTCTGTTTTACAGGCCCTGCATAACTCATCAAGGTCCCGCAGGGCCTGAACAGCTGAAGGAAGAGCAATCCACAAGCTGGGGCCAGGGCAGTAAAAGCCCTGACCCGAGTGGAGGCTAGTTGCATCATTAAGGGGTCGGGGACCAGCAGTAAATTCGCCTCTGCAGAACGCAGAGGCAACGCAGGGGCATATGGGGCAAGAAAGTCTCCCAGGTATGAGGGCCAAAGGCCGTGAAGGGCCTTAAAGGTTAGTACCAGAAATTAAGATCAGCTATGTTCTTTCAACATGCCAGTACTCAAGAAAGAAGATAGATTCCCAGGGGTGCCTGGATAGCCTTCCACAATGGTTCTATTCTGTGGCTCCTTGAAGACTCATCAAAATACAGGCTATGATTACTGGGAGAGGTTTGCACAACAATAAATCAACCTTCTGGGATCATCCAGGAATCTGATATATAATGCTGCCCTCTCTGGAAACCTGATCAAGAATATAGCCCAAACAATCAATCCATCCTCTGGTATTTTCAAACAGGCATTACTCAGACCTGCCACCCATGAAATTATACCATCCCACCCGAATCCAGCTCATCTTTCCATTATCTCATCTGGTACTTTTTTGCTACTTGCATTGTGAAAAAAGAAAAATCTGATCCTCCAAATATGAGCCAGAATTCTGACTTTCATCTCAGTAAGAACAAGGATTCTAATGTTTTTCCAGTCACAGACCACCTCAGAATTCTCCCCCATCACAGGTAGAATTATGAAATTTGGCCATATGAGACACCCAAATGTATAACCAACACTGTTTGGTGCCAATAGTAAATGATGAGTATAAAAAGTAGCACCCTGGCAGGAGCCAGATTAGGTTCAGTTCTTCATCACAGACTGTTCCTCAGCCATTATAAAACAACGCTGAGCGGTGTAAAGTTCAGTCCCCACTCTCTGCTCCTCTGAAACAGAAATGACAGGACAAACACGTTCTCTTTTAACCTGGACTCTCCTCCCTTGCTCCTTTGGAATTTTGCCAACTGGGAAGAAACTGCGGTATCAGGCAACACATGATGACTTCCATTCTTCTTTTTTAATCTACTCTCCCATCCATCCAAAGCTAGCCTCCTTGCTCCTTGAATTTGGCCCTTCCCCTCCTTTACTCCAAGTACCACTAAGATGGAAACCCTCCCCTTCCATATCTGAAACAAGCATTTGTAGTAGAGCTGAGTCTCACATCAGAGGCTACTTTTTATTAGCCACTACATATGTGAGGTTAAATGTTCACAAAGTAAATAATCTACTGCGGTAGGTAATTTTTAATCATCTTCTCTTGCATTTTAGCCTTTAAAATGTATGCAAAGTATGGTAATCATGCAAATGATTTCTGTAGGCAATACTTACAGTAATTTAATTCTGTATTCATTAGTCTCATACGCCTCACTGGGGTTAAAACCCAACAACCGCAATCTATTTGCAACAACCTTTTTCCAAAAGAACACAAATTGATCTTTTCCCATAAGCTTATGAACCACTTTGGACACCAGTGTCATGGTATAGAAAGAAGGTTATTTGCTATGCAAGGGCCTTCAGGGATTCCTGACCTAATTTTGCTCTGAGAGCTAGCCCAGAAACATTTTGGCATCCTCGTAATAGAATGGAGTAACTGTATTATTTATTCATTCATTCGTCGCCCTCTCCTGAACGGCTCAGGGCAACATACAACATAAAATAAATATAACAGCATTAATTATTGACCAAAGATCAAGACTCCAATACCATATAACAATTGGGGGGGGGGGGCAGTCACCTTGGCATTAAAAGCTTTGATTGCTACAGGTATAAAGTTCTCTCCTCTGGTGTAGAAAAAATGAATTAGGGGGTTACCTGAATTTAGGTTAGCTTGGAACCTGATACCCAAATAATTAAACAAGTTAACCTGGTTGATTTTACATCCATTAGCATGACAGCTATAAACAGGAACAATTTTGACTTTAGAAAAAAAACATGATTTTAGATTTTGAGGTATTAATAGACCCTCCAGAGAATAATCCAAAAAGGCCTTCAGTATTCTACAGAGGCCTATTGGAGAGTGGGGAAGAAGCAAAGTTTAATCTGCATATAACATTAGTAGTATTGCTTGATCTGCTACTATGGGGGCATATGCCAACCAAGGTGATTAAAAATAAGCCAAATCGTGCATGCTTCTTCTAATTTTTCCCCCTAATTTTTCCCCAAAGGCTCTCTTCGATAGAAAGAGTCAGAACACTTGTTTTAAATCCATAAAGGATGCAAACATTTAACTCTTGAATATTTCTCAACTAGCAGTCATAGGACCAAGTTGTGGTTGTCCGGAGATTGCCCCTTCCAGGAGCCAGTTTGTTCTATCCCCAGAATACTGGCTGAATAGACACAATATGATCATTTGTTATACAAGAATGCGGCATAAAGTTTCCCCACTACAGTTAGAAGAGTTATGGGGCGATAATTCTGAGGATTGAAAAGCTTCTGTTCTTATAGATTGGGATATTATGGACCATTTCCAAGTGTCAGGCAAAATCACAGACCTGTGTATTCTGCAAAAGATGGGGACAAGGATCCTAGCCCTCCGCACTGGATTGGCCTTAAATAGCTTGGCAGGACATAGATAGGGTATCTTATGTAGCTTTAAATCTTTAATTAAGATGATCACTTTGCTGGTAGTAACCAGAAGCCACTCTGAAGCTGGCAAAGAATACTTTCTCTAGTTTTTCCAACAGGCAACCCCTGTCTCAAAAGGAAGGAATTGCAGAGGGTCAACATAATTAATTTCTAATATGGACACTTCATCTATAGAGGTATGAAGCCAAATTACGGTATCTTGATAAATATAACTGTATAATAACATGATTCAGGAAAATAAATTGTTAGATATATCACCAGTTTCTATGTCAGCTTTGCAACTGTCCAGCTCCAACTTAATAGTTTTTCAAAAACTGGACAATCACAGAACAGATATAGAGATGGTGACTGGTATCTAACAACACGTTTTATCTCACACTGAAAGCTGAGGAATAACATTCACTAATTCTGTAAATTCAGAAGAACACCTTGACATTTTCCAACATAGAATTACATAGATTTTCTATGATGAAACAGACAAGATCATGAAACTCCTTGTTATTTTGAAAAGCAGTCAGTGAAGAGGAATTTCATAGTGGGGGGAACAAGTATTCCTTTACAATTTTACTGCATATGATCAGTTGTTGCATTCACAATATTTAATATATTCTGAAAAGCGGGGCTTTGGGTAAAAGTAGAGATGTTTGAATACACAGAATATAATTAACCTGAACAAAATTTAGCTGCTTTTCTTGATCATAACGATATTAACAGCAAATAGGTCAAATGGTAACAGCACTCAGAAGTAATTTAGATACTATTTAAGTAGAAAGTTTAGATTTGACAGTCAAATTGTAACTCCCTGGTTCTTAACTTTTTTGTGTGACTGTTTACAAAGCAACGAAGAAAAGCAGCACAGGATAGAAAAACAAAACACTACAACTTACACATTTATCATACCATTTTGGCGCTGGCCCCCTCTGTCCGCAGTCTGGGGGTCCACCTGGATTCGTCTCTTTCAATGGAGACCCAGGTGGCCCTTGTAACCCGGACTGCATTTTTCCATCTTCGGCAGGCCCGGCGGCTGGCCCCCTTCCTCTCTCAGGCAGACCTGGCCACTGTGATACATGCAACGGTCACCTCCAGGCTTGACTATTGTAACTCGCTCTACGCGGGCCTTCCCTTGCGCCTGATTCGGAAACTGAAACTGGTCCAACATGCAGCGGCGCGTTTGCTCACAGGGGGCGCCTTCTGTGATCATATTCAACCTGTGCTGCGCCAGCTGCACTGGCTTCCAGTGGAATTCCGAATCATCTTCAAGGTGTGGGTTTTAACCTTTAAGGCCTTACGCGGCCTGGGACCCTCGTATCTGAGAGACCGCATTACCCCATATGCCCCTACTCGGCCTCTGCGATCAGCAGAGGCCAATTTGCTGGCGGTTCCTGGCCCCTCGATGATGCGGCTGGCCTCCACACGGGCCAGGACCTTTACGGCCCTGGCCCCAGCCTGGTGGAACACTCTTCCTCCAGCTGTCCGGGCCCTGCGGGACCTTGATGAGTTCCGCAGGGCCTGTAAGACCGAGTTGTTCCACCGGGCCTTTGGAGTGTCCAGTCGCTGAGTGGCGCCCCCTTCCCCCTCCCCCTCCCCTTCCCCCCCTGCATCTTCTTGCACATACCATCTGTTGCACTTTACCACCTATTATCCTCCCAGAGAGGAACCTGACCCCTCCCTTTTCTTTTACTGGGGTGATCTAAATTGAATTGGCCATAATAGGGCACCTATTATGATGCTAACCGCTGTTTTTAAGTAGCTTTTAATGGTTTTTAGTATTATATTGTTGTTATCGATTTAATTAATCGTATATGTGAATGTTGTTCACCGCCCAGAGCCCCCAGGGGATGGGGCGGTTTATAAATCGAAACAATAAATAAAAATAAAAAATAAAATAAATACCAGATGTAGTATTAAAAATAAGAGCTCACTGTGAGCCTTAACAGAGCCAGTTGTCAATTAGAGGCCCTGCTGGACTATACCCCCACCTGGTCCTTTCCACTTTCCAAAACCACTTGACGGGTGCCAGGAAAGATGTCAGCTGGCAACATAGTGTCTATGGGCACTACATTAGGGATCTTCTCACAAATCTCCAACACAGTCTTATTATTAATCTTGCCTTCTAAGCCTTAAAGAACAATCAATTCTCCAGGTGATGGTGGAAAATGCTGCCACATCACAGCTGACTTGCAGCAACCTCGAAAGATTTTCAAGGCAAGAAACATTTGGAGGTGGTTTGCTATTGCCTGCCTCTGTATGGGCTGAGAGAGTTCTGACAGAACTATGATAGGCCCAACTTCACCCAGCAGGCTTCATGTGGAGGAGTGGGGAATCCAGCCCAGTTCTCCAGATTTCAGTCCACCACATTTGCCACTATACCAGTGGTGGTGAACCTATGGCACTCCAGATGTTCATGGAATTGCAGTCCATGAACATCTGGAGTGCCAGAGGTTCGTTACCATTGTACTATACCATGCTGGAGGGGCACTTACTGATGAGTACCTAAAATCCCATACCCACAAAATATATTTCTGCAACTTTAGTTACTGCAGACACCACTTTCTTTACATGACTTTTGCCTCTAGTTGCCTCTAGTTTCCCAGAACGTGACTTGGTTTAAGGGCCATGATACGTATATGCTTTCTACAGCCCTAATCATTGTTGATGCTTTAATAATCTTACATGCTAACATGTAAATCACATTAAGTATACCTTACTACAGAATTGAGCACCATGTTTTCAACAATGAACCAGAAAAGGCAAGAGCTGTTGGGATGTATAGTCCTTGGTCATCCAGGAGGGCCTGGATTCTAGCTCTTCCTAAAGGGGCAAAAACTACACTTCCTTTGTTGTAGAAGCCACTTCCCTCCACCACCCATGGTGTGTGTGAGGGATTAGGCTTTTCTATGGTTAATTTGAAAAGGTGCAATTCAGCCAGAGCAGGAGCACCAAGTGTTAACCAGAGCGCCACCTGATTGGCTGGCTCAGATACAGTAACCAGGAGCCACAGAAAGGGTGGGCTGGCTCATATAAAATGCAGGAAAAAGCCTGTCAGAAAGACAGATAGGGAGGTTTGCTGAGTTTTGAAAACAGCTTGTGTGACACACAAATCTTGTCAGTCCTCTGATGAAGAAACGAAATATTGGCTAAAGGCAACAATAGCCACAGAGACAGAGGGAGAATGGCCAGGGGGACAGTGTTCTCAAAGAGATATCAAAGAGCCTTGTTTTCACTAGAGACTAGGAGGCCTGATGTGGGTGGAAAACAAGAGGGAAACTGATTTCACAGGGGCACTCCTAAGACCACACAGAGGACTTGGCTATTGTCTCATGAGGAGACTACACCTAGATACTGGAGCCAGAGAGCCCATGAGGGTGTGTTTAGTTTAACTGGCAGAATTAAGTATGGATTTAGTGAAACCCCAGAGCTTAATCTATCCCAAGCCAGAGTGAGTTCCCTTTGGAGTCAAGGGTGGGAGTTTTAAGAGAGGGTTCAGAATCATGTTGAAAAGGTTTACCCTAAACAGAGACACCTGTGCGTGTGTGAAGTTATCTGGAAACTCAAATGGCCACGTTTAAGTGAAGTTAGATCTTGTTACTGAAACAGCCATTTAAGAGAAACTGCATTTGCTCTGTAACCTCTAAGAAAACCAGAAAGAAACCAGAAACACTTAAGTACCTCTCTATAACAACAACCTGAGAAGAGAACTTGTAAAATAAAAGATAGTTTTGCTTTATCTTTCAAAAGCCTCTCTAAGTTCCATATTTTTACCTCAGAATTGGTGGCAGCTTATTATTAGTCTTCCTGACAGGATTTTTGACTAAAGGGCTTGGGTGTTTGCATGAGTGGGGAGGGCTTAGCCCTAGGCCAACTACAGCTAACAAACATCCACCTCCAGCAACACGCTCTCCGCCCCACATTGGGCCTCTGTCTCTCTTTAGGAAGTGGGAGGTGTTGCAGTGTGCTTCTCTCTGGCAGTGGCAAACCTTGAAAGGGGGGAAAATACAGGAGGAAGCCATACTCCGCACCCCACGATATGCTTCTCCCTACTGGGATTAGGTTCCTGTGGTGAACTTGGAAGAACCCCGCCCCACTGAATAATTAGGCTAGGTCTTCATTCTTAGTGGTAAATTGTGGGGCCAAGCAGAGAGGAAAGGCAGGAGAAGCTGGTCCCCTTGGAGGGCACCGTTAACCCCCCAACAGTTTTCTGAAGCTTGTTGTATTTGTTCATTCAATGGGCTTTACTGCTAGTTGTTGTATAAACTCTTGTGATTATATCACGAAGTTACTGAACATACTGTCTCACAACCCACTCTGTGCAGAATACCTGACTTCAAATGCTGGGCATTTGCTATACTCAGAACTAGTAAACAGAGGTTCTTCACAGCTAGTTCAGGAAAGAAGCACACTATTGGATGAGAAGTGATACTTAACCCTTTTTCAACAAAAAGATCTCAGGAGACGTGTGAATTAATCTGCCTTATCTTCCTGGACCTTCTTTGTGGTGAAATGCTCCAGTGAGGTCCTAGTGCCTGCCCAGTTCTATCCCCCATTCTGACTTTCTTTTAGCATTTAAGAATCTTATTTGAGCACCAGCTATTTTATTGAAGTTCTATGTTTTAACAGTGCAGAGAATAATGGTTTTGACGAAGGCGGTGCTTGAATAAGACTATGAAATGCTAAAAAGGAATCTGGACTTTTATAAAATGCAGAACCACACTGCTTTAGCTTTTTCCAAAGAACACATGACTGCATTTGGATCTTGTAGTGGAAATTAGTATAGCTAGAATCACAGAACTGTCATTTCTACCTTTTCCTGAACAATCAATAACTCTCACAAACATATTTTATGCAAGTCAGCATGCTTCAAATAGGACCAAACATACTTTTTCATAAGAAAACAAAAACCTTTGTTCAAGTTGTACAAACCAAAAAGCCTTCAGCCAAAGGTGCACATGCACACATACCTCCCAAGAATGTGGAAGTTCTTGTCTAACACAAGCACCTTTCTTTTGACTGAATAGCCATCCCACTGATGAGTCATCCTGTTGGAGAGGAAATAATTCCTTAAGCAAGGTGGAGTTCTAGAAGAATGATTGACTGCAAAGTCATCCAAAATTTAAAAAAATAAGTAAAACCCAACCAGAATCTAGGAAACCTACATTAAGGACTGGGTTACATTTTTGGAACCAAGGTTAGCATAAAGCAAGAACTCCATGCTAGTGGCTTAAAACAACAACTAGCTAGAATTTATCCATTTTACAAATTGTTATCTGATACCAGCAAACTGACCAATGAGAAAAACCTCCATGGACACCTTTATCAAGCAAACTGAAACGTTCTGACTATTACTAGGGTGGCATACATTGGCCAAGAGAACTATCACATAGAACATGATCTAAGCAAGAAGTGCCCTCTAAGAGGCCTAAGGTGTGCATGGGAAGTGACTCTGATGTGTTGAATGAAAAGTACTGCACAATGAAAACTCAAAGAAGTAGGGCCTATCTTTTCCCTTTAGCACTCTACAAACTATCAAGGAAAAAAATAAAACAAGGTAAGCATTAGGTAGAGTACATTACTACAAAATAATAAATCCTCCAACAACTATGGTTTGACCAGTAAACCAGAAAAATGCTACTCAAATGTCTATTTCAAGGTGCCATGAAATATTTATTCATGTATACCTGGCTTCTTTTAACACTATTAAGGATTTAGCTTTAGGAAAAGGCAACTATAATGGAAAGAACCTTTTAAGTTTCCTAATTCTTGAAGGATTTATTCAGAGACGTCTAGAGAAGACTCAGAAGATAAGCTTTCTGGTAAATGCATTCGTAAAGTGTGCTGATGAAACTTAACAAAAATTATTCTACACAAAGAACAGAGAGCTGATTTATTTACGAACAGTCAACAGCTTCACACATTCGCCAATCACCATCTTGTGTGTAATCTCTCACACTGAATGCAGAAGTATGAAAAGGGGAGGCAGGCAGTGCATACGCTCATGTGCCAGAGCTAAAGGTAGAGACAAGGAACAGGGCAGCAAGAGATAGTAAGTTGGTATTTGTGCTGTTGGTGGGCCAAATTCTCATTTTCTCCTTGAAAAACAAACTTTCAAACACAACATGCCTGATGCAAGCAGAAATAATAAATTCATGAAAGAGCTTTGGATTAGCATAACAGAATGCCAGTTTGGAAATGCATCACACTACTTTGCAGTTGGGATTCAGCAGTATTGACTTGACATTTGTGACATTATTCTGGCAAGAATAATGTTTGGCTAGATATGCCCATATTTCCAGCTAAGGGGGCAAACTGGAGGTCCACAACATGGCAACCACTGAGATGCTTCCTGGTACACAGTTCCTGCTTTGTTACTTGACCCCTTCTACATTCCTTCCTTATGTTTTTTTTTCATCCTCTTTTGCCTCATTCACTTTTATTCTCACTTTTCCCACTCCTCCCTTCCCTGAGTTTATATCCTTGACCCCCTAATGCTACTTTTTCAACCATCTGCAAGGTATGCTAAAGACAATGGGAGGACCGAGGGGCTGAGGTAGTAGTGAAAGGAATGGGTAGGGGAGGCCAAGCTCCAGTTGCCTCCTGCAAAGCATGGGCGAATCCACAGCTTCAAGCATACTTCTACAAAAGCAAGGCTTGATAACTCTGTAACACCTGCAATTTCTTTCCTGGTCCTAACATGCAAGTCAAGTCCAAACAGCAAACAAGCACCTGGATGCAAAAAAGCCTTGAAATGCCACTGGAACTGGTAGCCTTGTCTATCACTCAGAGGTTCCTGGCTTGGAATGAAAGTAGTGGTTGGGAAAGAGACTGGATTTGAGTATAGACAGACCCACAGCTCAGTATCTCACCTTCACTCCTCCCACCCAAAGTTATACTGTCTGTTTCTACTCTATTCCAGGCTTTTTATCCCTACCCATCTTCTCAATCTCTTCTAACTTGCTCCAACTGAACACGTCTGGCACTCCTGCCACCCATCAACTTCCATCTATTCTTGGCAGAGGTTCTGCCTTTGAAGGGTTCACAAACTGCACTGCAGGTACCACACCCTTGACAGCTCAGAAAGTACAAGCCGTACTTGTATGTTGCCTTAAGAAAGCCTTTCCTGCCACCTACTCCTTAGCTTTTAAACTGCTTTGCAACAAATAGAAGTGGTCTTACTTTAAACAAGATGTTGTGCTACATCTAATTGAAACATGTGTATGACAAAACAAGTGTCAAATTAATTACAATATTTTAAATTTTATTTTTTATGCTTTCTAACGTACTTTGGGGCTATTAAAAAAAATCCTGAAAATTAACACCAAATTATCAATGATAATAAAGATAAAAAGGGAAGCTACTTCTTTATTACACTGCAACAGCAGAATCAAGACAGCTTCGAAACGTTTCATTTATAATTCTGTATCTTTCTCTTTTAAAAATTTGTTCTACTAATTTTACTGGAAAATGGCGAGTTCTGAGATAGATTTCTTTGTTTTTAGCTTTGTTATTGCTTTTTAAAGGTTTTTTAATGCTTTTCTTTTATAGGTTTTAATTGTTTGATATTCATTTAGAAAGGTGATGCTGAATTAGAAACAAAATGTAAGTTTATCACAAAATACCTCAATCTTTGTATCAAAAAACGGATAGCTTTATGCTTTGCTTATAGCTGGATTTATAAAAATGTTCAACTGTATGTCAACTTATAATATTTACAAAACTACGTATTTATATGTATTGTCGAAGTGTTTCACAGCCGGAATCACTGGGGTGTTGTGTGGTTTTCAGGCTGTATGGCAGTGTTCTAGTAGCATTTTCTCCTGGCGTTTCGCCTGCATCTGTGGCTGGCATCTTTGGAGAATTTGATGGTAGTAAAGCAAGTGGAGTATACATATATGTGGAATGTCCAGGTTTGTAAAAATACATTATGGGGGAGGGTCTAGGAAGACTCCAATCCTCATCATCTCCCAAATAAAAGTTCAAATAAATTTAAGCAGTAGATACTACCACTATCCCTACATTAATAAAATATTAGGCAGTCTCCAGCAGCCATTTTGTGGTGGTACCTGTAACAGCCCCAACACCCTGAGGGAAGGCAGAGGCCCCAAAAAGCTTGTTGCTGAGGGTGATTAGTTGGGTAGCTGACTCTGTTGGCCTAAGGCACTCCCCTCAACTCATGCACACACAGAGAGACCTTTTAAACAGGACTCCTGTCAGGGCAAACTAATCTGTAGTTATAAATATGCTGCCACCATAAACAGAAGTAAAATGGAACAATTAGAGAGGCTTTTGAAAACTTAAAACACAAAACTGGATTTTTATTCACAGGCTGATTTCTTCTCAGATGGAACAGAGAGGGTATTCAAGTGTTACGTTGGGCAGGTACTTTTTAGTGGTTACAGAGCAAGCAGTTTCAGTAAAATGGCTTTCGGTACAGACTTTAGCGTTAAACCTTCCACACACGGTCCAAAACCCACACGGTCCAAAACCCACCCTTATCTCCAAAGGGATTTTTCCACTGGCTTAGGAGGGTCTTCATGTAATTAATAAGTTTCCATTTAGTCTCCCATCACCTAGGCCTCTAGCTTCTGGTGAACTCTGATCCTTCCTCTCAGTCTCTCGGAGATCACTTAGAGGAATCTGGCCACTTAGTCTTCCTCTCTCTGTCTCTCACTGGCCTCACTGCCACTAGACAAGATCTCTAGCCTGACTCTGGGGAAATGACAGGAATCTATTTGTGTCACATCAACTCTCAGCCTGCTTTCAAGAAGCCCAATTCCCTATCTGCTCACTGACAGGCTTCTTCCTGCTTTTATAGCAGCCAGCACACCCTATCTGTGGCTGCCAGCTATACCATTACAGTCCAGTCCAGTTTTGGTATTTTTAGATGCAACATTACATTAGCTAATAGCAAAAACTGAAAAAACAAGTTTGAAAAAGTTAATAAACAGACATGCTACAGCAACATGATTTTGTGAAAGGAATGACAGACTTGTGCTTGTAGTTTTCTATAAAAGCAAGTGTTTGAGTTTTTCATTTGATTGTTCTGTATGTTATTTCTGATCTTACACTATATTTGTTTTACGGAGCAATAGAACAGACCACAGTAATTAATGTAACATACAAAAATAAATGTACAGCACATCTGAATTTGTTTAATTGTTGATATCTACTAGAACTCGCATGGCAATGTTAAACTCAACTCATATGTACAATAAATTTTTGTACCATCATTCTCTTACCTAAAGAATGTGTCCAAGTTACATTTAACATTGGATGAATGAACTGGTTTATCTGCGGCCATGAGGCAATCATCCACATCTGTCTGCTTACACCCCTAGGCTAGATGAAAAATAACATAAATTATATTTGCCAAAAATTAATTTCAGTAAGGATTTGTCAAATGCTACACATGCAAGAAGGTAGTAACTGCAAATATACCAAGTGACACTTTAGACCCAAACTTTCAAAAACTAATATAACACCAGATCCCAAAACTACTTTATCAATAGTAAACATTTAAAGAGCTGTTTGAAGGTTCCATACAAACATCTAAGAACTCTTCACAAGGATCCAGGTTTGCATACATTTCTTTTCATCGCACCTTAGATAATTATGCTATCTTATTACAAAGTTATTCACCTGGTTGTCTGCTATGAACACAATATGTCTTTGGTTGACAAGGCAGGAAATCTTGGAAAGAGATTTGGGTTTTTAGAATGTTTTGTAACTTTATAATAGCCCCTTTAATAAAATATCACTTTCAGGAAAATGTGCATCATACCTTTTGACCCCGCCCAACATTACCCCTTCCCAAGGCAAAAAAGCAATAGAGGCCAAGTTAACACTTGAGAATCATCTACGAAAGGAAAAAGGGCACCCATCTCTATCAATATTCATTAAACAGTATATATAAATCATGGGCAATTCCAGATGTACTGTATTTATAAATGTTTTGCTCCAACTGGAGTACGGAGAAAAGTATCAGAACATACAAACCACTTTTATCTCACAACGATTCCAGAAGCTAGAGGTGTGCTGATTTAAAAACAGCCAAGTCTAACCCTTTGCGATATTACCTCTGCTTATAAACAGTAGCTTAAAGCATGAATGGATCAACTCTCTTTGCGTCAGAAACAGATTTTCAGCTTTGAATCAGAGAGCTAAAGGCTAACTGCTGGCAGCACTTCTTGATTTAACAGACAATGGCTTTACCGCTCTCTTTTGCTTCAAGTATTAACCTTAAGTTTGCTTACTGAGTTTACTCAGGTACCTTGAAAGAAAAGGAAGACACCTTATATGTCAGCTCGATGACCAAGAAGTACACGAATACGCCTGATTGACAACGTTAGCTTAGGAAAGGGCATACGCCTCTCCATACCTGTATTGTCACCGCCCATCCGGGCAGCAAGTTGAGCTGCAAAACTACTTTTTACAAAAACTGCCTTGCATCTGGCACAGCAACAAGGGAAATGATGAGGATTTCCTGCATCCAAGCTACTCTGCCTCGAACGTCGACGGAGGAAGCTGTACACTCTCACTACTTTATTCAATGTTTTTGCTCTCCCGTATTCCTGGGCTGGAGAGGGAAGCAACCACCCGCCCACTTTGAGCATGCGCACACACGTTACATCGCCCCCACACTTCGGCCTTTCCTCTGTGGCGTAGAAACTATTACACCTAAGCTCACCTGCCTAAGAGCACCCCACGCTCCAAGCTTTTTCTCACCTCAGCACAGTCGCAGGTGTGAGCGATGAGGAGTCAGCTCGATCCCACAAAGGACTACTCCCCTCCGCGCTGGGTCGGTAGAGCAGGAACTGCCTGACAGCTACCCGCTCCCAACGGCGCGTCTTCCCTCGACGCATGCGCAAAAGGTTCACCACCGGCTGACCCAGATTTCCGCGCTTGCGTACAACGCGTTGGCTCTTAGCTTCTGCGCGATCTTGTCAGTTTAGCCCAGGGGCTGGGAACCTTTTCCCCACAAAGAGCCATTTGGCTCACCCTCCCCGCTCACCCCACCCACTCGCTCGCACACCTCCCCCGTCTGCTCCACCGCCCACTTGCTTGCTCGCTCCCCCCCCCCGCTCCCCCCCCACCCCCGCGCCTGCAGGGCAGGTGAGGGTGGGGCTGGCGGCCCAGCAACTAGCAAGCCGGGCAGGAGGCAAAACCCGCTGCGCGGCCTATCCGGCCTTGGGCAATGGATGCGCCTTGCTCCCTGCAGGGCGGGCGAGGATGAGGCCGGCGGCTCAGCTCGGCCGGCTGCTGGGAGAGCTCTCGCCCCGCAACCAGCGGGGCGGGTGGGAAGCAAGCCGGTGGCGCGGCCTAGCCGGCCTTGGGCAATGGATGCGCCTGCCCTGCTGCCTGCAGGGCGGGCGAAGATGGGGCCGGTAGCTTGGCTCGGCTTAGCCGGCCATCGGAAGAGCGCTCGCCCCGCAACCAGCGGGGCGGGCGGGAAGCAAGCCCGCGGCGCAGCCTAGCCAGCCTTGGGCAATGGATGCGCCCGCCCTGCTGTATACAGGGCGGGCGAAGATGGGGCCAGCGGCTTGGCTTGGCCAGCCGCCGGGAGAGCGCTCGCCCCGCAACCAGCGGGGTGGGCGGGAAACAAGCCCACAGCGCGGCGTAGCTGGCCGTGGGCGATGAATGTGCTCGCCCTGCTACCTGCAGGGCGGGCGAGGATGGGGTCGGCGGCTCGGCTCATGGAGCGGCAGACCAGCGGCGAAAGAGCCGCATGCGGCTCGCGAGCCACGGGTTCCCGACCCCTGGTTTAGCCAAAGTACTGCCCACTCCGTTCCTTTGGGAAGAGGCGTGGCCCGGAAAGACCCGCGGGAAGTTGGGCGGGGTCACAGGCACCATTTTATGTTGATGCTGTTCCTGCAAGAATAGTAAAATGGGAAGTGGAGATCTGAAGGAGGTGTGAGAAGTGAACCGAAAGTTAACCGCTTCTGGCACTTCCCAGCCCTTCGGGGATAGGGTGGGGTATAAATTGAAATGAAAATGAAATATGGATGATTTTCTTTCAGCCGAGAAAGTTAATGATGGATGCACTAAGTGCTATTGTTCCCTATAAGTATTCTTGCTACTGTTTTCAGTACATCACCTCTCTCTCTAGGTATATTCACATCTCAGGTACTAATAACAGCTGTTGCCCAATTGAGATATGGGGACCAGCTTGTATGTGCCATGTTGCTGCATAGCTGGAGTAGAAAGGGTTTATAGAAGCTAAGCAAGCTTAAAAAATGAATATTTTGACATTAAATGTAGCATACGTTGAGACTGATGAAGTACATTGGTGAGGCCAGAGAAATTTGCAACTTTGGTTTTAGAAATGTATTGAAGTGTTGCTTGGTTGTTTATACAGTACCATGTAGGGATTATTACCAAATGGATAAAGAAAAAGCTTTGTATCATATATAAAGTTTGAAAGATTCACACCTGTCCCATACCATTTCTACCTATTTTACCCAAATTTTCCATTTGGTTCTTGTTCCTAATGTCAATCCATATTCATTCTATCCTGCTTCACAATCTTTTCCTCTTTTTGTCCCTGTAATTGCTTTCCTACACTGAAATGTGGCTCTCCCATTATGACACTACAAGCAATCCTGTCCTCTCTCTTGGCTGTTGTCTTCCTCCACAGCTCATTCTGAAGGCTGTGGTAATGCTGCTTTCCAAATTTTGGGAATGCCATGCCATGCCATGCAAATATTCCTTTCAGGCACACAGCTCAGAGTACTTGAACACAGAAGCTGCCTCTGCACCAGCACTCCTCCGCTGCAGGAACCTATGCCGGCATGGATGGGGCATTTCATGATCCAGAAGATGGAAGAAGCAACAAGGGAAACAGCTATTTTAGATCTGCTCCTAACCAATAATTATGACCTGATTAGCGGAGTGGAAGTGGTAGGATCCTTAGGTGGGAGTGATCATGTTCTCCTGGAGTTTGTTATACAGAGAAAGGGAATGCAAGCATAGTCATACACACATTCTAGATTTTAAGAAAGCAGATTTCAGTAAGCTTAGGAATCTACTGGGTGCGATCCTGTGGTCAAAAATACTAAAAGAGAAGGGAGTGCATGATGGTTGGGAGTTTCTTAAAAGTGAGATCTTGAGAGCACAATTTCAAACAGTTCCTATGAGGAGGAAAAATGGGAGGTATCTAAGGAAACCAGGATGGCTGTCTAAAGAACTTTCAACTGAGCTAAGATTTAAAAAGGACATGTACATGAATTGGAAATGGAAAATCACCAAAGGAATTCAAACGAATAACCAGGATATGTAGGGAGAAAGTCAGAAAAGCTAAAACTCACAATGAGCTGAGGCTTGCCAGAGAGGTTAAAAACAACAAAAAAGGCTTTTTTGGTTATGTCAGTAGCAAAAGGAAGAAAAATAATAGGAGTCACTGCATGGAGAAGATGTCAAAATGCTAAGGCAGAACTACTCAACAACTTCTTTGCCTCAATCTTTTCCCAAAAAGGAAACTGCTCATCTAGGAGAAAATGAAACAGAAGTTACAGTAGGAAAAATTTAGCACAGAATAAATAAAGAGGTAGTGCAGGAACACCTGGTTTCTTTAAAAGAATTCAGATCTCCAGGGCCTGATGAACTACTTCCCAGGGTATTAAAAGAACTGGAAGAAGTAATCTCAGAACCACTTGCTATAATTTTTGAGAACTCCTGGAGAACAGGAGAAGTCCCAGTGGACTGGAGGAGGGTTAATGTTATCCCCATCTTCAAAAAGGGGGAAAAGGAGGATCCTAATAATTACCATCCAGTCAGCCTGACATCGATACCAGGGAAGATTCTGGAGCAGATCATTAGACAGACGGTCTGCCAGCATTTAGAAGGGAATACAATGATCACAAAAAGTCAGCATAGGTTTCTGAAAAGTAAGTCATGCCAGACTAATCTTATCTCTTTTTTTGACAAGCTTGATAGATGAAGAGAATGCTGTCAGTGTAGCATACCTTGATTTTAGTAAAGCTTTTGACAAGGTGCCCCATAATATTCTCGCAATTAAGCTAGTGAAATGTGGACTAGAAAATGCTACTATTTGATAGATTTGTAATTGGTTGACTGACCGAACTCAAAGGATGCTCATTAATGGCTCATCTTCATCTTGGAGAGAAGTGACTAGTGGGGTGCCACAGGGTTCTGTCCTGGGCCCAGTGCTATTCAATATTTTTATCAATGAGTTGGATGATGGAATAGAGGGCATGCTAATCAATTCAAGAAGGATATTGACAAGCTGGAACGAGGGCAACCAAAATGATTGTCTTTTAGAAAATGTCTTTTAGAAAATGGAAGTCAAGTTTGACTGATGAAGAATATGAGAGGGAACACAAATGGTGGCAAAAGAGAAGCAAGTTAGCTGTAAGGGAGGCAAAAGAGGATTATGAGGAACGCATGGCTGCGAACATCAAGACCAGCAACAAACAGTTCTTCAAGTATATCAAAAGTAGGAAGCCAGCAAGGGAAGCGGTAGGCCCATTAGATGACAAAGGAACAAAGGGTGTGCTGAAAGATGAAAGGAGATTGCAGAGAAGCTGAATGAATTCTTTGCATCTGTCTTCACCCAAGAGGAGGTGAGAAAAATTCCTGCACCTGAACCAAGCTTCTTAGGAGGCGAATCCGAGGAACTAGCGAAGATAGTTGTAGACAAGGAAGAAGTTCTGGCAGCCATTGATAAACTAAATGTTACCAAATCCCCTGGCCCAGATTGCATTCACCCAAGAGTTCTTAAAGAGCTCAAGCAGGAAATTGCTGATCTTCTCACTTTAATATGCAACTTATCCCTGAAATCAGGCTCCATCCCTGAAGACTGGAAGATGGCCAATGTCACACGAATCTTTAAGAAAGGATCTAGGGGGGACCCAAGAAATTACGGGCCAGTCAGTTTGACATCTGTTCCTGGTAAATTAGCAGAATCTATCATTAAAGATAAAATTATAAAACATGTAGAAAAGCAAGACCTGCTGAGAAAGAGTCAGCATGGCTTTTGCAGAGGCAAATCCTGTCTTACAAACTTACTAGAGTTCTTTGAGGGTGTAAACAGGCATGTGGACAGGGGTGAACCGGTGAACATTGTCTACTTGGATTTCCAAAAGGCTTTTGACAAAGTTCCTCACCAGAGACTATTGAGAAAACTCAGCAATCAAGGAATAAGAGGGGAAGTCCTCCTATGGATTAAAAACTGGCTGAGAAACAGGAAGCAAAGGGTGGGTGTAAATGGGAAGTTCTCACAATGGAGAGATGTAGGGAGTGGTGTCCCCCAAGGATCTGTTTTGGGACCAGTGCTCTTTAACCTATTCATAAATGACCTGGAAGTAGGGGTGGGTAGCGTGGTGGCCAAGTTTGCAGATGATACCAAATTATGTAGTGTGGTGAGAACTGCAAAGGATTGCGAAGAGCTCCAAGTGGACCTTGATAAATTAGGTGAGTGGGCTAAGAAATGGCAAATGCAGTTCAAGGTAGCAAAATGTAAAGTGATGCACATAGGGGCAAAAATCCAAACTTCACATACACGCTACAGGAGTCAGTGCTATCAGTCACACACCAGGAAAGGGATTTGGGCGTCTTAGTTGATAGTTCCATGAGAATGTCAACTCAATGCATGGCAGCTGTGAAAAAGGCAAACTCTATGCTGGGGATAATTAGGAAAGGAATTGATAATAAAACTGCAAAGATTGTCATGCCCTTATATAAAGCAGTGGTGCGACCGCACTTGGAGTACTGTGTTCAGTTCTGGTCGTCACATCTCAAAAAGGATATCGAAGAGATAGAAAAAGTGCAGAGAAGGGCAACGAGGATGATTGAGGAACTGGAGCACCTTCCTTATGAGGAGAGGCTGCAGCATTTGGGACTCTTTAGTTTGGAGAGGAGACGTCTGAGGGGGGATATGATTGAAGTCTATAAAATTATGCATGGGGTAGAAAATGTTGACAGAGAGAAATTTTTCTCTCTTTCTCACAATACTAGAACCAGGGGGCATACATTGAAAATACTGGGGGGAAGAATTAGGACTAATAAAAGGAAACACTTCTTCACGCAACGTGTGATTGGTGTTTGGAATATGTGATGGCCACTAACCTGGATAGCTTTAAAAGGAGCTTGGACAGATTTATGGAGGAGGAGTCGATTTATGGCTACCAATCTCTCACAATACTAGAACCAGGGGGCATACATTGAAAATGCTGGGGGGAAGAATTAGAACTAATAAAAGGAAACACTTCTTCACGCAACGTGTGATTGGTGTTTGGAATATGCTGCCACAGGAGGTGGTGATGGCCACTAACCTGGATAGCTTTAAAGGGGGCTTGGACAGATTTATGGAGAAGTCGATTTATGGCTACCAATCTTGATCCTCCTTGATCTGAGATTGCAAATGCCTCAACAGACCAGGTGATCGGGAGCAACAGCTGCAGAAGGCCATTGCATTCACATCCTACATGTGAGCTCCCCAGGGCACCTGGTGGGCCACTGCGAGTGGCAGAGAGCTGGACTGGATGGGCTTTGGTCTGATCCAGCTGGCTTGTTCTTATGTTCTTATGTTCTTAATCTTGATCCTCTTTGATCTGAGATTGCAAATGCCTTAACAGTCCAGGTGCTCAGGAGCAGCAGAAGGTCATTGCTTTCACATCTTGCATGTGAGCTCCCAAAGGCACCTGGTGGGTTACTGCGAGTAGCAGAGAGCTGGACTAGATGGACTCTGGTCTGATCCAGCTGGCTTGTTCTGATGTTCTTATGGTAAAAGATCCAGAATCCATACCCTACGAGGAGAGACTTAGGGAGCTGGATATGTTTAGTCTGGTGAAGAGAAGGTTAAGAGGTGACATGATAGCCATGTTTAGATATTTGAAAGGATGTCATGTTGGTGAGGGAGCAAGCTTGTTTTCTGCTGCTCCAGAGACTAGGACCAGGAGTAATGGGTTCAAGGTAAAGGAAAAGAGAGTCCATTTAAACATCAGGAAAAACTTCCTGACAATAAGGGCTCTTTGACAGTGGAATGCAGTACCTCAGACTGTGATGGAGTCTCCTTCTTTGGAGGTTTTTAAAGAGAGGCTTGATGGCCATCTGTCAGGTGTGCTTTGATTGTGTGTTCCTGCATTGCAGGGGGTTGGACTTGATGACCCTGAAGGTTTCTTCCAACTCTATGATTCTATGGAGAGCATTCAGTCTTCTAACTTACTCATTAAGTCACCTTTTTTTGCTGAGTAATAGTCAAAGGGCTCATCTAATTTTTTACTGGGTATAATGTAATATTGGAAAGAACCTGAATTTTTCGGTATGTCCAAATATATTTGAGTATACCGAATCAGGTATTTGGCTGATTCAGCTATAACAATTTTACCTAATTTTTTCCGATATCGCTCAAGCTTAGTCTTAATCATGTTTAGATATTACAGCTCTAATACACTGGAATTATTCAGGAGACAAACGTTGTAACAGCATTAATACCTTCAAAGTAGGTCAGTGTGTCAGGATTCATGAAGGCCAGCTAGCAGGTCTGTAAGTAACCCAGCTGTTTTCAGAACAATGTGACATTCAGCCTGTTTTAGTAAAGCATACTGGAGTTTTGGTAATTTGTTTTATTTTCTTTATTAGGTCTCATTATTTATTAGGTCTCATTGTTAAAAATAAAATTATCCAAAGGATAAACAAAAAATAGGTTTAGTGCTGTCAAATCAGACTCCAAAAAGAATTATAAACTATCTTCTAGGTTACAATATTTCTCCAATTAGTCTTAGATGGCAATGCAGAGATGCAGTGCACATTTGATTATAGGATGTTGCCTGCAATTTTTGTGTGATCACAGTTTAGTAAATACAAAAACATTCTTACAAAGTGTGTCCCATCAGTGCGTGGTTAAGAGTCAAATGCTGCTCTATTGCAATTTGCAGGCAAGAACTTATGATCAACACTGAGGAAGTGGATTTAATATTTCCATGGAACAGGCATAGAATCAGGGGGCTCATCTACATTCAGCATTTGGATGCTCAATATGGACTATAGTTTTGCCAGGATAACTCCTTCCCCATGAACTTTGGATTCATATTGCATGTTAGTTCATTTATATGTGTGTATTAAATGTGGACTGCATCTTTGCATTGTCATCTAAGACTATTTGGAGCATTCCTGTAACCCATGGTATAGTTTATCATGGGTGTGTGTGTGTGTGTGTGTGTGTGTGTGTGTGTGTGTGTGTGTGTGTGTGTGTGTGTGTGTCTAAAAATAGAATTATAACATGATAAGGAAGTTAAGTAATATGTATTGTAGGCTGCATGCTGCTGTAACCTGAATGCTACTTCTCAATGACTGCTTTCTTACTTTGAAGTACCTTTCAGAGATGGTAAGACAGATATCTATACTGCCAGGCTTTGAAAGAGATCATAAAAGGGATCTGTATAGGAGAGCAGTCAATTTTCACTGCCGGGGCAGGGCCATGGTTTAGTGGTAGGACATTGATTGGAAGGTCCTAAGTCCAATACCAGCAGAAAGTCCCAGGTCCAATACCAGCACTAACAGCCAAAAAGATCAGGTGTTAGGTAATGTGAAAGACCTCCATCTGAGACTCTGGAAAGCTGTTGCCAGTATGAATAGACAGTACTGACCTTGAAGGCCCAAGGGACCGATTCAGTATGAGGTGGTTTCTTGTGTTCTTGTTGAACTATGATCAATATTGTGTGGGTTTTTCCAGGGCTAGGTTTTTAAAATTTTATTTATGTATTTACTTTGCCGTTTGTACAATGTTGTTGGAGGTTTTGGTACAGGTTTATAATTGGGTTTTGTTGTTGTTGTATTGACTTGTCTACAGTATGTTCCAATGTTGCTTGAAGAAAGGTAGGTTAGAAATGTTCGCATTAAATAAATAAAACCGAAGCATGCTGGTTCACTGAGACAAGCTTGTGTACTTCAAAGAACGGATATAGTTTGAAAGAGGAACTTCTTCAGTGAAACAAAAAAAGAGTTGCTAAATATTTTTCTAAAATGATAAAAAAATTAGATTCCTTTAGGTCAGGAGTTGATAGAATGGGGCTTTAATATCTTTCAATGTTTATCACATTGGTGGTATATAGGCCTGCCATTTGCCTGCAAGGGGTGGGAAATAATTCTGTCCAAGGAAATTTACTAAAGGATCCAACCTAGTGACTGAAGAAAATTTATCTAACATGAAAAGAATTGAGTTTATCGAACATGAAAAGGACTTAATGTTTCCTTTTACCAGTTAGCAGTTTACAGGAGTCTTGAGCTGATTAAAACTAAAATGTTATGAAGTCTTTGATTTCAATTTGTCATACATTATCACATCCATACCATAATGGTGGGCACCAATTATTCATGATTTGAAGTCAATGTAAAGGCTTTCATAGCTGGCATCAACTGTCTCTTGTGGATCTTCTCCGGGCTGTGTGGCTGTGGTCTGGTAGCTGTTCCTTCTAACATTTTGCGGTGAAACTTCAGGAGCAAAAATTAGCAGATCATAGCCACGTGGCCGGGAAAACCCACAACAGTAATTGGAAGTAAACTCAGATATAGAATTAGAAAACAGCAACAGTCCAGTAGACCAACAAAATTTCCAGCAGAGTATGAGAGTTTGTAAGTCACAGTTCATTTCTTCAGGGTCAGGTAGAATGTGAGTCCATCTGTCTTCCAGTAGAAAAGAGTGAACTCAGACACCCAATGCCAATAGCAGGTAAATGACAAAACAGATATGATTAGATTAGGGATGTGTGAGTCCAGGGCGGGGGGTCCGAGGAGGGGGGGCTGTCCCCAGCCGCAGACAGTGGGAGGAGTAGTAGATGTGGAGAAATTAGCACTGGTAATGAGACAGAAATCCTAGGTTTCTATTCAATCCAGAATGCATTGTCTTGAGCTTCATTATTGGTTGTAATTCAGCAGTCTCTCTCTCTCTTTCTGATATCCTTTTGCAATCCTTTTGTAAGAGAATTGCTACTCTTAAGTCAGAAACAACTGGACTTATGTCCATTTAATCTTTGTCACAGGTACTGGTCTCTTTGCGTATCTGCAGAAAATAGGCAAGTACTGAAATTGCACCCGCCCCAAATTGCCCCCCCCAAAAGTTGCACCCCTGGGAAGGGCAAAAAGAAAGGGTGCCCTCAACCTCTTGCCTACCTCTCAAAGGGCAGCAGCTGCAAGTGTGACAGGGCATGGTCACCCAACCCATCAGCATCCATGCTCCTGAGCTGTTGGGCAAGGCCAGCTGTAGCAGCCTTGACTTGAGCAGAGTTTACCCCACTGGCCAGGGAGCATGCTGGCCATGGAAGAGGCAAGCTGTCGGATGGGCAGAAGAAGTGGGTGGGCAGTAGCAGGCTGAGTCGGTGAGCAGGTGGGTGGGTGGAGGCTGGTGGGTGGAGGCGCAGGAGGAAGAGGAAGTAGGGGCAGGCAGTGGAAAGCAGCTCTGATAGGGGAGAAAGGGCGGCCCAATGCACCACCCACATGACACAAGTGGTTCCTGGAGTGTCAGCCTCCTGTGTGTGTGTGTCCCAACTCCTTATGTTGAAGATGGAGTAAGCATGTTTTCTGCTGCTTCAGAGATTAGGACAAAGAGTAATGGATTCAAGGTACAGGAAAAGAGATTCCACATAAACAGGGCTGTTCCACAGTGGAATACACTGCCTTGGAATGTGGTGGAGTTTGGAGGTTTTTAAATAGACGCTGGATGGCCATCTGTCAGGCATACTTTGATTGTGAATTTCTGCATGGCAGGGGGTTGGACTTGATGGCCCTTGTGGTCTCTTTCAACTCTATGAATCTATGGCCCTTTCCACACATGGGCGGAAACGCACCCGCACCGGCATGAATCATGCCAGTGGAGACTTGGGGACTGTTTGCACGCTATCTTGTGAGTGCCCCCGACTTTCCCCTCAGCCAGAGAGGTGGCTCCGTATGGAGCCGCCTCCAGTTACCCCCCTCCACTCACCGTCCCATCCAGCGTCGCTCTGGAGGGCTGCAGGTACCCGACCACACTGCCCTCCGATCTCCAGGGGTGAGTAGAGGGGAGGAGAATAGCAGCGTCTTCCTGCTGGTGCTATTTGCACCGCTCCAACGGGAAGATGGTGCTTTGGAAAAATCTTGCATCGCAGCAGCGCCTCCTGTGCGAACAGCAGCCTAGGGACGGCGTTTTTGCCGTCCCTGGGTCACTGTATTACACCCGTGCGGAAAGGGCCACAGATTATCTGCCACTGAATCACATGCATCTTTTGTCTTTTTTAAAAAAAGTTTCTAAACAGTGCAGATTGCTGATTTAGGATAAAATAGTGGTACTCTATTTCACTGGAAAGTGTTGCTAACCAGCAGATGTCACTGTTGTGTTCACCAGTAGCTAATCTGCTCTGTTAGATTCAGTTCCAGAAACCTAGCAGATGCCTCCTTTCAGTATGTGCTCAGGAACATATATTTGTATGTGCTCATGCATGCATCTGAACCTTGTTGTCAAAAACAGAGTTCATTCTTCTGTTGAGGAATTTCATGAATCAAAAACAGAGGGCCACTGTGGTAAACAACATAATAAGGAATCCTTTGTGTCTGAAAAAGACAGGAGGTGGGACTTTTGGAGTAGTGGTGTGGTGAGGATTTTATTGTGAATGAGTGCATGTTAAAATTATGATAAAATGAACAGCGTGTATTTGTATATACACAGGTATAATGTAATCTGAGGGCAGGAAGAAAATGGTTCTGTAGGCATCATCTCTCACAAAACATCTCCAGTGGAATCCACCTCCAAACAGCATCACTTTCAATGGTGTTTAAACTAGGGAGCCCAGATTCTTCTTTTAAATCCACCTTAAATCCACCTTAAATCCACCAGTTAAAACAACATTGAAAGTGATGCTGTTTGGGGGTGGATTCTCCCCCATCCTGAAACAGCATCACTTTCAATGTTTAAACTGGGGACCTCACATTCTCTCTTTAAGTCCATGCCAAAGGGAGTGGATTTAAGAGGAAAATCTGGGGAAATTTGGGGAGTGCCTGTTGTCAGGGGTGCAATTGTTAAGTTAGCAGCACCAAATTTTTAGGGTATCTTTATGAGACTCTCCTGATGTTACCACTCAGGTTTGGTGAAGTTTGGTTCAGGGGGTCGAAAGTTATGGACCCTCAAAGGTGTAGCCCCCTATTAGCTCCCTTTGGAAACTCCCTTTGGGAGTCCATAACTTTGGACCCCCTGAACCAAACCTCACCAAACCAGGGAGGTATCATCAGGAGGGTCTCCTGAAAGATCATTGAAATTTTGGTGCTGCTAGTCTAAAACATGCGCCCCCTGCAGGCCAAAAACTGAAAACAAAACTCTAAAAATACTAAAAACACAAACAAATGTGAAATTTTTGTGCCCTCCACTGGGGGGCACCTGGGGCATAGGGTACCCCATGTCCCCTAGTCAAATATGCCACTGCTTCCATGCTTCATCTGCCTCCAATAGTGTTGGAAACATTTCATTACTCCTGGAGTTTCAGGAGTGTTTGGGTCATTTTGGGTATCCTGAACTGACCCAAGCATCAAATCTTGGCTCAGGTGTACTCAAATGCACACCTTGAATTTACTAAACCGATGAAGAGGGTTTTCTATTACTCAAAGATACAGTCACCTTCCCCAATAATCATCCTATGGGAATGTTGGTCATATCCTTATTTATCAAGCTTATTGATGGACTGTTTTGTTGTTTTTGTGCCTTTAAAACTTTTGATGCTTTATTAGCCACCTTGAGTCTAAAGATATAAATATTTTGAGGAAATATGAGGCACTGATTAATATGTTTGCCACTTCTGTGCAGCAGTATGATCAGGTGGAAGATAAACTTAATTACATAAGGAGATTGCCTAATTTGCAATGAAGAATTATGTGTGGGATGGTGATTGCTGCAATTTGTTGTCAGTTTTTGTTTGGTGAATTTAGGTATTATTTTTATCCAGTTACTCTAATAGTTGTAGACAAGAAATTGGGAATAATGAAGGCCACCACTGACACCACTTGTCCCTTGGATCCTGTCCATCCTGGTTAGTGAAATCATGCAAGGGCCACATCAATGAGACCCTGATGTCCATCATAAATCAGTTACTGTCTCCAGAAACTTTTCCCCAGTCACTGACTGGCAGTCATCTGTCTACTACTTTAAAAACCTTCACTAGTAAAAAAAATGATGTGGTCAGGCATCAAGGGCTGTGGCCAGTCAGTGGGGGTAGCAGCTGAGTAGTGGGAACCAGGGAGTACCAAGTTACTCTCCCACTGGCAGGAGGTCCTGGCAAGACTGCAGCCCCACACCAGACTGCCAGTAGGGCAAACAAGATGGCTCCCCCAATCTCTGGGCAATTGGACAAGATGAGGAGGCGTTTAGTGGCCCAGCCCCATGTCTGGATGGGCCTATGGGTTAGCTTACAACACTCTTCCACCTGGGAGGTGTCACTGCCCTTACAATGTCTGCACTGTCCAGGGTCAGGAGTGCTGGACAGAACAACCGCCAAGAGCTGGTGCCATCAGCTGGGATCCTCCACCTTCCAGCAGTACCTCTTGACATTTGCATATGCTGCCAAGGAAGGAGGGGTGGTGGTGGCTAGTATCACATGGTAGCATGTAATGGCCCATGCTATCATTCACTTCCATTCAGTCACTCTGCCTAGGAGTGTTCCCCAGGAGGTTGGTCTGGCCAGCCTCTGTGGAAAGGGCACTGAACTGGGAGTTCAGGGCATGCTTGGCCATGCATGCCCATGTTTGGGCTCAGTGTCCATGTTTCTCTGACATGGGCAGATCCATGTCATCCCATTTCTGGGCCTTTTCTAATCACTGAGAATGTGGTTTAGCTATCATTGGGGTCTCAGTACCTCTAGGTGGGGTATCCTTTATACCCCTTGGGTTTTAGACTGTCCCTGGCCTTCTCAACATTTTCAGGGGTCAGGGGTTGGACAACGGCTAGGAGCTCATTTGCCTACTCTCACCACTCCTTGCACTGGGTTGGTTTTTCTAGCTCTCTCCTCCTCTGTTCCTCTGCCCCACAAAGGACCCCTACTCCACCCCGTTCACTGCAGTGCTGCTGAGCAGCTGATCCTGGTCTGCAGACTGACTTTTTGCTGTTCTGTCCCAGAACTGGCTGTGGCACAGCTAACTGCGTAGGAGGTGGCTCAGCTGCTTCCCTGGCAGTGATGCAGCTGCTTCACCCCACACGGATTGCACTGCCTGATCTTCATACCTGCAGATCTGCCTCTCCCACTATGCTCTTCTGCAACAGCTTCAAGTGTCTGAACAAAGTTTTGTAAAGGTGTCCATTCACATGCATTTTCAGTGTGGCCATAGGCGTAGCTGCCATGGGGACATCTAGGGACAAGCACCCCGGTGCCCCTGTGGTAGTCACGTGGGGTGTGGAAAAATCATCCCCACACTTCTGGGAAGGAGAAGGGGCGTGGCCTCGGCACAAGGTGCACACTCTGCCTGGGCCAAGGCCTGCCTGGGTGGCGTGCGCATGTTGCGCCTAGGCCCAGCCACACCCCTCCTCCTTCCCAGAAGTGGCAGGGTCTCAGCCCCCCTCCTCCGCGGCACCCTCATGTCCCCCACTTATCTGAGTTCAGACGGCTGCTTTTTGCAGCTTGGTGGGAAAAGCAGCCTGGTGGAAACTGCACTTCCTAGGAGACCTTGTGAGTGAGTTGGGGCTTCCAAGGTATCCTGGGAAATGTAGTTCCCACCAGGCTGCAAAAAGCAGCTGGCTGAATTAAGGTAAGACAGGGGGGCAGGGCACCATCGGGGTGGGGGCACTGCAGGGGGAATCTGGATGCCATTTTTCCCTGGGCACCATTTCCCCCCTTCCCATGCCACTGGTGGCAGCTCCCACCTTGTGTAATTGTCTGAGGAGGTCAGGAAGGTCCCCATGCTTCTGTCATTCTGCAGAATGTGCAAAACTGTTCCAGAGGGCTTTTAAAAATAGAGGTGACGATAACGACTGTAGTAGAATGGAACAAAGCAGGAGGGCAGTGAGCTTTATACTCAAACAGGATTGTAATCCCCAGAAATGATTATTTCAGGTGATTTTACTGCATTGTCTTATGCCCTGTACTCCATTTGCTATATTGTTTGTAGCATACTTTGCCTTAGTTTGCTGTTAGCATTGTTCTCTGATTCTATAGTCCTAATTCTAATTCTATAGTCCTACTGCATTGTTCTTTGGTTGTTTTATACCGTGTATCTGCACTATTTTATATTCTATAATCTGCCTCAACTCTTAGTGAGAAAAGTGGACTATAAACAATGTAAATAAAATATTACTCCACATAGGTCCCTTGTCACTGGGAATCAACTTTACTGGAATCAAAACAGGAAGGGAATCAAAAGTAGTTCCACAGCCATTCAGCATCTCCCACTGAGGGGGGCTTTCCCCACTCACCTTCTGCTGCGTGCTGCTCTCGCGCCCCCTCAGCGCGCGTCATTCCTGGCGCGCTCTCGGGGTTCCCCATCAAAAGGTGCTGTTTCTTCTAAATTTGCCAGAGATGATCTCGATGCTGAGGTGTTGCAAGAGCGGCAACATAGAAACGGCTGCGTGGTTTGCATGCCACAGCAAGTGGGGAGCGCCGCTGGACCCCGCGCTACTTTCCCGGAGTAGCGCACAGCAGAAGGTAAGTGGGGAAAGCCCCAGGGATAGCTGACTCCAATCCACCCTTTGTGAATACATCATTTCTAAAGGCATCTCTTGACATTGTCAGTTGAAAGATTAAAAAGGAGGTTAAAAAAATACAAAAAAGAACAACTTTTCTTTGTATGAATAATCATTTTGAGGTATAGCAAATTACTGGCTTAGATAAGTGATGAACATAAGCGGTGCTTCTTTTATGATTCAGTTTTCATTTGAGACTTTTCCCTTCTGTTCCATTTTTTCAAGGGTAGTTAGGACATCTGTTAAAAATTCTTTTACATTTCCTCCAGTAGAATTCTTACATGTTCCAGTACAGAGCATGGACTGTGGGAATAAAACCACACAGATTTGTCATATGTTTTATTTACTGAGAAAATTTCTAAGCAACCTCTCAATGTTTTGTAAAACAAATTTATGATTATCTCTTGCACAGTGAAGTTCAAATACCCCTTTTCATCCTCTCAGTCTCCCCTACCCATTTTCAATATATTGACTTACTTTATAAGGATGCTATACTATGTATTACGACAGTATATATCATGTATTTGGAAGTATTTTCCCTTGTCACCTTTCCCATCCTTGCATTCTTCTTTCCCTGTGCTTTCTTCAGTCTCTCTGGCCTCACACCTTCACTTGTGCTGCTTCCTCAGCTAGCTTAAAAGAGTGCTGAAGGTAATGGGCAGAGAGTTAATGGGATTTGGGGGAATTCAAAATTTTTCAAGTCTATTAAACCCAAACCTGAAAAATGCCCACTGCCTCTAAATTCCACATGGGCTCAGAGTTGGTTGGTAGTGCAGAGCTGAACACTGGCATTGCCCCAGCTGATCCCACCACTGAGCTGTGTGCTGCTGCTGAATACGTATGGAGTCTGGAGGCAGCAGCACAGCTGGAAGCTGAACTTGCCCCACCCCAGAGCCCAGCACTGAGCTCTGTGCCACCTACTGCCTACAAGCCCATGTGGAATTTGATGGTGGTACAAAGCTGAATCCTGGGCCCAGCCAAGCCAAGTCCAGTGTTTAGCTCTGCAGTGCCTCTGAGACCCAGCCAGAAAGTGCGGGGGAGAGGGAAGGGAGAGGGAGATTTTTTGTTAAATGGCGGTGGAGCCGAGGTGGTCCGAATGCTGAAAAAAAACTGGCAGTTTTCAGAATCCACTTTTTGGCTCCCTTGCTGCCATTTTTTTCATACTAATCCTGATAAATACCAATAAGGTTTTTTTGGCGGGTGGGTGGGTTTGTTTTTGCCAAATGCCCACCCCTAGAAATCATTCTTTCTCAATAGAACTTCATTATTTGAAGTCATCAGAAACGCAGGATAGAAAAATCTTTGTATCCTTCACATATCAATAGATAGTCATTCTTTCTCATCATTGTAACTGAGTACATGCCCTGTTACTGAGTCCAGAAATATCTAAATTATGTTATATTAAAAACCCCATGCAATTACAGTTTCTCATTTGAGTTTTGCCATGGTGGTTGATCTATGCCTGGGGATCAGGAAGAAAATCAGTTCTACGGATAATCTTTAAGTTGCGTTTAGAGCTATTGATCAGGAAATCTAGGATACACAACTATGGAATGTTGCTAGCCTCTGGCTGTTTCCGCACGGCCACGCTGGGGGTTGGGTCGGCGCACATGACACCGACCCAAGCCCCCTGGGACCGTTCGCACAAATGGTCCCAGAAACACCCGGGAAGACGGCGCTGCGCTGCACCGTCGCCCGATCGACTCACCTTCCCTGCGGCTGTCCGGCGCGTCGCCGAGGCCAGGGGACATGCCCCCCTGCCCTGCGCGACCGCTCCAGAGTCGCAGGGCAGGGGGTGTGTGTCCCCAGGCCTCAGCAATGCACCAGATGGTCGCAGGGAAGGTGAGTCAATTGGGAAAGGGGGGAGGGATGGCGCCTTCCAGCCGCTGCCGTTCGCACAGCAGCGTTTGGAAGCTGCTGTTTCCCAAAAACCTTGCTCAGGGAGCGAGGTTGGGAAACAACGGCTTCACGCCACTGGGGAGGAGTGAGGGCGGCGCGGCTGCGAAGCCACTGAGCCCCCCATGCGAACAGCTCCCTGGGAACGGCGTTTTTGCCGTCCCCAGGGCACTGTATTTGGCCCGTGCGGAAAGGGCCTCTGATACATTGGCAAGCCCAGGAGACTACAAGTCAGGCAGCACAATTTCAATTGGCTAAAAACTCTTGTGAATATATTAGTTAACTTACTTTACAGCGTGTGCTTATTTCTTCTTCACTTGAACTAAGTAAGAGAATTTCTTCAGCACACAAGGAGTTTGGTTGTGGAAACTTATTTCTAAGAACATTAAATCCTTCATCAATGCATGTCCACAAACAATCTGTCTGGTAAACCTACAAAACATTTTAGTAATGTTATGGGTTGCAGCTAACTAACTGTAAGCAGAGTTTCATTCACGGAATAAAGACCACCACATCCCCTCACATCACCCTCTGAAATGCTATCTCCCAAAGTTCAAGGGATATTTATGAACATTGCTAGGCATAACTGGGGGGTCTGCAGTGGGAGGAAGAAATCACTGAAAATAACACACCTCCACTGCTGGCAGAAGAGCCTGATGGAAAACTCTCATTATAGAAAACTCTTTATCTACAAATGTCATTACTCTTACAATAATGGCAGTTGCAAACAAAAACAAATTAACAAAAACAAATTAACAAGAAACAGCAGAGAAAATAAAATAATGCCATAATAGCTAATCCCTTAATTTTACTGCAAAATAGTTTAAAATTTAAATTGATTATTTTAAAGAGAAGAATTAATACTTTAAAACAGAATGTATATTTAAAATTTTAATAGCACGGATGGTAAAACTATGAATAGAACTGATTTTTCAAGTCTTTTTCCATAAGGGAGTATTTTTTTAAAAAAAAAAAAATCTAGATTATCTTACCCAGTTAATAGGAAGATGTATGTGTTCCTAAGAAAAGAGTAACAGAAGTCATTATTACTCTCAAAATGATTCGTGAGAAACAGATCTATGTAAAATTAAAATTTGAAGCATGTGAATTCACTTACATATTCTCTAGTCATGCAGGGTTCAATTTCATTTGACTAAAAGGATAAAGTGGGAACAGTTCTGTAACTGAACATTTTGAGGTTTGAAGACATTTTAAAAAATGGTAGGTAGCAAGAGTATCATAGCTGTACTTACTTTGGTAAATTCAATTATGCTTTTCTTAAAGTCACTAATCTGGCATCTTCCCATGACTTCAACTAAAAACAAACTGCAGAATACCCCATAGGACAGCATTGCCATGTAGATTTGAATGCTACAAGCAGATGTTTGTCAATGGCTCCCCAAAACTTAAACTTGCATTAAAAGCCTTTTCTCTGTTGGTAGGAAGAAACTGGTCACAGAACTGATACTAAATGCCCATTATTTTCACTCCTTTGGAGGTTAAAGTACATAAAGTCCTATGATTGGTGGCTTTTTGCATTGTGGGGAATTCAAAGACCTTGTACCAAAATGAGTAATTTGACCATTCTTGGATAAAAATCACAATAAAAATAGCTTAATATCTATGAAAGCAGTGTGATTTCCTAGACTTAGTAGACCCTGAATACCAAGAGTCTCCTCCTTCTGCAGCTGCCTTCTAAAGGTGTGACTTTTTTTCATGATTCTAATGTACATCATAATACCATGGGATTCCATTAGGAATGTGGGTGTAAGGTTCATACTCTGAAGTTTACCTTCAGAGTCACCAGCTCTATTTAACTGCCAGCCTGCTCTTTTGAGCAGTCTCTGGGAGGCAGTGGCACTGCTGTAATCTCTGAGAGGCAGCAGAAAGCAGCTGAACAGAGAGCAAAATATGAGCTCTATTTTTTGGGGGGGGGACTTTAAAAACACATTTTAACTGTGTGTGATTTGAGGATCTCTGTGTTTGTTTTTTGATGGCCTGGCAGGGCTTTTGTTTGTGTGGCGGGTGTCCTGTGTTTTTTTTGTGTGTGAGCTTGCCTCAAGCTTCTGAGAGGTGGTGAGTCACCAGCTCTATTTAAGTCCCGTTCAGCTCTTTTGAGCACTCTCTGGCCCCTTCCACACATGCAAAATAATGCGTTTTCAAGCCACTTTCACAACTGTTTGCAAGTGGATTTTGCTATTCCGCACAGCTTCAAAGAGCACTGAAATCAGTTTGAAAGTGCATTATTCTGCATGTGCAGAATGAGCCTCTGAGAGGCAGTGGCATACACCTAGTGGCATGCACAGATTTTATCAGTAAGAAGGAAGAACCAATCTTTTGGGAGAAAGTTGAAGGTGAGTTAGAGACTTGACTGGGGGCAGAGGCTTCAGCCATTAGGTCTCAACCTCTGGAACTCAATGAACAGATGACTGGCTAAACAGGTAAGGTTAACACTCATTTTGGGTGGGGTAGTTAGTAGGGGCTGTTTTGAATGGGAGGACCATAAATTATTTCTGGACTATTTAAGACTACTAAATATGGTTGGTCAAGGAGTTGCTGCTGTCACCTACAACAGCTGTGTTATGTTTGTTTTTTGCAGAGGATATGGCATTACCTGCAGCAAGTGCAAGCTGGTTTGAAGGACACAACCCAGGGAGGGTACAAATAGTGGAGGTTATCAACTGGCTTTGCAGGTGGTGCCACCAGGAACCTTTTGGCTTCTTGGACCATGGTCTGCAGTTTCATGAAAATGGACCACTGGCAAGGGATGGGTTGCACCTCACAACTGTAGGTAGGAATGTTTTTGCTAGGAGGCTCACAAACCTGATAGGAGGACTTTAAACTGAGTTATATGTGGGAGGGAGACAGTATTCAAGCAGGCAGGAGTTCATCAAGTGCTAGAGATAATAGTCCAAGGGTTTTAGAGAGAACTGAGCGAACTGAGCGAATAGTTCAACAACTCTACAGTGGGAGGGAAAAAAATCTTAAATAAGCAGTCAGGGAGAATGAAGCATGGCCTTAGATGTCGTACACTAATTGTATTGTATTGTATTATTCAATTTGTATACCGCCCTCTCCCAAAGGGCTCAGAGCATGGGAAATAAACAAGATGAACTTGAACTCTTAAAATGGCAAAGCAAATATAATATAATAGGCATTACTGAAATCTGCTGGGATGAGTCTCATGAATAGAATGTAATATTGAGGGGTATGACGTATTTCAGAGAACTAGACCAACTAGGAAAGGAGGAGGAGTAGCATCACAGATTATTACACCTCTGAGCAGCTCCATGACTTAAATCTTGGAAGCCTTCTTTTTTTCTGTCTGTCCCTCTCATACTAAATATATATCTTAAATGTTATAAATGGCTAAGGGTTTGGAATGTCTGATGATAAACCCTCATCCAATGGGTGTACAGGACTGTGCTACAGGCCCATTGATTCAGCTTCTATTGTCAGACATTCCTGTGCCCCTCCGAACGCCCAGACCAAGCAACTACCTTTCTGAACCCCCAGCACACACTACCCCTCCCAAACAAGAAAACCACTGCCCACCAATGAAAGCCTGCCCAATCCCCAGTACACACTCCCCTTCAGAAGTTAACTCTTTCTTGACTGAATGAAGCGGGTACTTGTAAAATCTTAACAAAAGCCATGGCTCAGTGTCACATACTCTGAATATAGAATGTCCCAATTTCAACTGCTTGAGGGTGAAAAGTGCTGTCAAATCACAGCTGGCTTAGGATAACCTCACAGGGTTTTCAAGCCCAGAGGTGTATGGAGAGGGTTTGCACTGCCTGCCTTCATATAGGCTAAGAGAACTGTGACTGGCCCAAGGTCACCCAGCAAGCGTCACATGGAACAGTGGGGAATCAAATTCAGTTCTCCAGATTAGAGTCCACTGTTCCTAACCACTACACCATGCTGAATCTCTTAAAAGCTCCCATTTATGGATGTCAGACAACGGGTTGGGAAAGACTATCTGAAACTCTGGAGCATTGGTGCCATAAAATGGGATTTTGGAAGGGGTATATTTTCCCGCAAAATATCACAAAATAGAATTTATTGAGGGTCAGCAATTCTATGACAGCTAGTGTTTTAGGAGCAACATGTTTCACTGCACCTGTCCCTAGCAAAGGCTCTCTGGTAGATAAATCTACATGTAATGGGAGGCATGTAACCATGCAGGAGACCTAGTCACAAAGATTTCATCCTACTTAAATGTTGTACTCTTCTGATGAAGACATTTTGAACAGGAAATAATAAACTAGATTCTTGTCACATGGCGTTCACATGTTAATATTTTCTATTCTCTGTGTTACAGTTTTGTATCATGCATCATGTTTTACAACATGTATGTGTTTTAATGCTTAAATCTATATCGCTCACTTTTTGCATGTTTTGTCTCTAATAGGTACGGTATGCTTTTGTTGGTTTATAATAATGTATGTAATGTGGTGCTCGTTAACATTTTGGACTCTGGGTAAATGGAGAGCAAAGCCATCTTTTTTGAGCAAGACGACCAAGGATTCGATTCGATTCAATTTCAATTTATTGGATTTCATACGCCGTCACTCCCCTTCCAAGATCTACCATGATTTCATAATTCAAAACTCTATAACATTGCATACAGATATTTAACACTTCAGCATTTCATATCTCTTAGAATTGGTATGTTTTCAGAAACTTTTTTCTCCAAGCATATAGTTAACTTTTCATAAATATAACTCAGTTAATAATCCTTTTTTTGTATGTTTAAAAGACAAACAAAAAGAACTAAATTTACAAAAGCATGCAGAAGGAAGCAAGAAAAATTAATGATGGATCTAAAGTTGTCTTCCATCCACAGGAGGGGTTTTTGTAGATGGAAGATTTTTTTTCAATGATTTTCCCTTTTTATTGCACAGTTCAGTATTGCACCCATGCAATTTCAGAAAGTTGTCCCACAACCAATAGCACCAGTGAGTACAGTGAGATGCAATGGAAATCCATAGACTGGAAAAATGCATTCTATGAGTTATGGCATTCTTGCATTCCACTGAGTCCAACTCATGATAGTCACCGGTTCCTTTTCTAATACTTCAGCATATGAAATAATATTATTTATGAATCAATATGAAATAGTATTACTATTATTAAATAATATTAGAAGTTGGTTCTGGTGGGTTTTCTGGGCTGTGTGGCCATGGTCTGGTGGATCTTGTTCCTAATGTTTCGCCTGCATCTGTGGCTGGCATCTTCAGAGGTGTATCAGAGAGGGAAGTCTGTTATACACTGTGTCACACGAGGAACATAAGAACATAAGAACTAGCCTGCTGGATCAGACCAGAGTCCATCTAGTCCAGCACTCTGCTACTCGCAGTGACCCACTACCTGTGATACACCTCTGAAGATGCCAGCCACAGATGCAGGCGAAACATTAGGAACAACATCCACCAGACCACAGCCACACAGCCCGGAAAACCCACCAGAACTAGTTGAATTCAGCTGTGAAGGCCTTCAACAATATTAGAAGTTCTTTACAACCATATATATATTACTTTCAGGGTTCACCCTGTATAGGAGGTCTAATTTCTCTTCTTTTTATTTCTTGAAGCTTTCTTAAAACTTCTGTTAAAAATTTTGTTATGTTTCCTGTAGTCAAAGATTCACATTTTCTTGAACAGTGTTTGGGCTGTGTTGGCTGTGGAGGAAAGAAACAAAATAATGTTATTACATTTCATGAAGCAAAGAAATACAAATGATCTGTTGCTGTGGTTCTCAGACATATTCATTCTGAAGATTTGCATTTTTAGGTACAACATTTATATGCTTCAAACCCCCTCCTCATTTGATGGTGCCCCTCACATATTGGACAGCCCTCTGCCATTATTTAATGTTCAGTAAACTACATGAACACTCATGCAGTATAGTGCAACTGTAGGCAGAGTTACATCCTTCTAGGTCCATGGAAGTCCCTTGAAGATTGCACTGTTAATTAGTGGTGTGCACCACACACATAAATGAGTATTTTCACATGCAGATATGTTATATGCACGAATTTTCAATATTTCCAAAATAGCTGAATTCCCATGTTATGGATATTGCCAACTTCAGCTGCCTTATACTCTATGAGGAATTTTTCCAGGTCTGGGGAGGGGAGCTGTTTTTTTAAGATAGAGACATACTGCTGCATAGCTGCTGATAACTCTCCTAACAAGAACCCCTGAATTTGATAAAGATAGGGTCAGCAGGTCCAATTTTATTGGCCTTCAACTAGAGGGAAAGATGGGGGTCCAATAAAATTGAACTCCCTAACCCAATCTTTACGAAACTGATTGGTTTTTATAGGGAAAGTCACCAGCAACTATGCCGCAAATTTGGTGCCTCTATCTTTAAAAAGAGTTTTTTGTTTCCAGAGCCCTAGAAAGATAAGCTTCAATGGAGGGCTGTTTTACCATTTATGGTGGACTTATAATAAAGAGTAAACAAAATGGATACAAGTACATTGAATAATTCAGAAGATTTTGAAGACTAATATACAAATGAAACCATAGGTTTACCTTTTGGGTCTTAAAGACAGTTTGGAAAAAATATGAATAACTGAAACCCTGATGGACCTTTTGCTTAAAATGGGTGGTGGTGGTGGAAATGAACACGGCCATACAGCCCGGAAACCACACAGCACCCCAATGAACTGATTATTTGTGGATTTGAGGACAAGGGGAATAAGAAAATTGACATAACAGAGAAAAGTGTGAACCCTACTTAAGTATTAATAATAATAATGAATTAATTGAATTATATGTCCATGTTGGTAACCATTTGTAACTTGACCCCATGGTGCGGAGTAGTAAGCTGTATTACTGCAGTCAAAGCTCTGTTTACAACCTGAATTCAGAAGTCAGTTTCAGGTAGCTGGCTCAAGGTTGATTCAGCCTTCCAGCCTTCTGTAGGCAGTAAAATGAGTACCCAGCTTGCTGGAAATAAAGTGTAGATGACTGGGGAAGGCAATGGCAAACCATTCTGTTAACCAATTGTGCCCAGTAAACGTCATAATGTGACCTCACCCTATGGAGTCAGTAATGACACTGTGCTTACACAGGGACTATTTTTACCTTTAACTAGAGAGCAAGTGATAACTTTTTAATTGTGTTTATATTTGGCGCAGAAGAAATTGTGAGCCGCACTTCTCCCCCTTATAGTACAGCTCTTTTGTTTGTAAAAAAAATCTTAATAAAAACTAGTTTTAGAAAACTGTATGCCTTTCTGATTATATAGAACATCTAAAAAGGAAGGAAAAGGTCTTGGCTGCAAAAAAGCAACAGACTTTGCTACTTTTAGAATGCACCTGGTTGCATGGCTGAATGTAGGAAGAGTACAGATTGAAAACTGCTCACAAGACTCTTGCAAGAATATGCTCAGGGGACTTTAAAAAAAGAGATATGACTTGACAAAAAAAAGAGGCATTTTAAAGAAGATAACTGTGTCCAGGCTAGCCTGATCTCCTCAGATCTCCAAAGCTAAGCTGGGTCAACACTTGCAAGTATTTGGATGGGAAACCTCCAAGAAATACCAGGATCATGATTTTGAAACAGGCAATGCAAAACCACCTCTGAATGCCGTTTGCCTTAAAAACCCCACCAAGGTCAATATAAGTGAGCAAAAAATAAAATAAAATACACACACTTCAAACATCAAGGGTAATTTTTTTTAATTAACCAGTATCTGTGACCGATGGCTATGGTGGTCAGTGGTGCTGATAGGGACAGACTTTGTGGCAAATGTTTAGGGTTCCAGCAATCTGGAAGAGTGTGTGTGTGTGTGGGGGGGGGTAATCCAATTGAAGGCTGTAGCTAGAGATGGGCAAGATCTGTTCAGATCATTTGCACCTTTATTTCTCTATTCTCTTCCCCAAGGCATTCTATGAATTATAATTCTCAGAACATCTGATACTAAAGATGAAACAGCACTAAAACCACTAAGTGAAGAATCTAAAAATCATCTAACTGAACCATTGACTGTGAGTGGAGATAAAGAAAGAAATGAATTATATTGATCCTATTTGGTCTATCAGTTGTTACTGCTATTTGTCATGGAGTGATGTTCTACGGTATCTGGTGACATTGAGAAGCTAGAGAAACCTGCTAGCATAGCTTCTCAGTAGTAAGTTTACTAAAAACTGCAATACATACATTAGTCATTCGTAATACAACTTACTTTGCAATTTCTTGTAACTTTCGCTGCTCTTGAAGTGATTTGCTTTTGAAGTGTTTTGGCACAAGTGAAATTTGATTGTGAAAATTCATTTTTAATATCTTTAAATCCTTTATCAATGCATGACCACACACAATCTGTCTGGTAAATATAAAACATTTCAATGTTATGATTTCAGTTGTCTTTAATAATGGTAGATGTAAACATGTAAAAATAAATGTACATAATACAATGCAGAGCATAAAATGGGAATCATTTAGCAGTTTTTATATTGACAAAGATTTAAGCTGTCTTGAACAAGACTTTGAAGAGGCAGCATGGAAATCTCCTAGATGAATATTTATTTGTACACATTCATATACATTTTGGCATATATTATATTTCAGCAAGAAAAGCTTTTTTAGATGATTAAATCAGGAGAAAAAGTGTAATGATGGATTTGTACAATCATTTTGGCAACTATGAACTTATTTTAAAGTGCAGAGGCCCAGTTTAAAGGCCTTGTGTGATGCACTCCTTCATGGATAAATAAAGAACCAAACCATTCATCTGTATTTCATTTTTAAAAAGCCCAACTAAACAAACATTTGCTTGCCAGCTTCCAGGTTAGGCCTGGAGTTCTTCAGGAACTACAACTGATATCCAGGCCAGAGATCTGTTCTCTAGGAGGAAATGGCAGCTTCCAACAAATGAACTCTATACAATCATATTCCAGCTGAGCTCCTTTCTTCTCAAGCCCCCAACCTTCCCTTCATCGTCCCTCAGCTGAGTCCTTACATCTCCAGGAATTTCCAAAGCTGGAGCTGGCAATCCTACCTCTGAAGCTGAAATGCTGTACACAATTGCTTAAAAGTAAGTACCATTAAACTCAGTGGGACATTAAAGATTCAGTCTGTTCAGCATGGATATCTGTATAGATTGCCTGGAATGTGCCCACTGACTGCATAATTTCAGGTGGAAATTTTACAACCATAGACTTAAAATACAATTTCTTTGATGCAATAGTAAGTATGGTAATTACATTACTGGGTCACTTTGGTTCCAGATCATTTTTTAATCTCACTCTTGAGCTTTTGTGAGAATCCTAGATATCTCAGTTTGGTCATGAAAAAATTAGATATGAACAGGATTGTTCTTAAAAATTCTACTCAATCAAAAAATAGTCCCACATTTAAATGTTCTCAGATATGTTGACTTTTATCTCCATCTGAGCCCTACAAGGGATATGGTGGGGTATAAATTTGAATGAATGAATGAATAATAATTTTCAGCATATCAGGTAAAGTAATACCCAAGCTTTTATTCAACACCAACTGACTGCAACTTGATTTCTGCCACCAGCTATAAGGTGCAGATTGTCTGTATTCTTCCATCTTGTAATGCTTATGTCTACATAGAATATTATTTTTAAATTTAAAAGTCTTAGTGTGTGACAAATTTATCTTCAAATTGATAAAGAAATTACTGCATCTTTGCCTCAGATTAACAGCACAAGGATAAGCAGGAATTAACTTCGCAGAGAGAAAAAAATCACCCTTGCACACATGCTTAAAATGCTGAATTAATAAAATGCTGATGACATAAAATGGGTGTACATTTAAGTATTTCACTCCTCTATACCTGAATATTTTAAATAACTGCAATATTATCTTACCCATTCAGTAGGAAGATGTAAATGTGCCTGAATTAAAAAAAAGAAACAGAAGTCAATACTGCTAAGCTATTTCTATGAAACTAAATATAATTAAAATAATTTTGAAGAAAGTCAGTTCACTTACATATTCTCCAATGGTGCAGTGATCAATTTCATCTGACTAAAAGGGTAACATTGAGACAGTTTTGTAAATATCAACATTTTATGGATTGTAAACAATTTTAAAAAGTGAAATAATGTTAATCAACCATATTGTGAATGTACTTACTTGGGTAAAGGAACTTATTATGTTTGCAAATTCATCAAAGACACATCGTCCCCTGACCTGTACAAAGATAAAACTACAGAATACTGCATAGGACAGCATTGTGAAGTGTGAATCCTATTCAAGTTGATGCTGGCAAACTACTGGAGCAAGTCCTTTAAATTTATACTTGAAGAAACTTTCATTCCTGGTAGTGGGGAAAGCTGGTCATAGAACTGATGTTAAAAGCCCACTCTTTCCCTCCCTCAGAAGGTTTTAACGGAACTTAATGTCGGACTAAGTCCTCATTAGTCCCCCATTCTGGGGGATTCAAAGATTTTTCCAAAGTGATTGATTTGACAATAAGAATCTCCATAGGAAACAATAGATTTATAAATTTCTATGAAAGCAGGGCAATTTTCTAGATTCAGTAGATGATACTGAGAGACTGTTCCACCTACACTGGCTTTTTAAAGGTATGACTTTTCTCTTGATTCCAATGTGCACGTCATAATATTACAAGGATTCCATTACATAAATCTTTCTATTCTAGCAATTAATTCCACTTCAAAGAATTGACCTCTTGAGACTGAATAACTCTGTAATGTGCAAGTGCTGCCTTGACAAACTTGAATGAGGTTTCAGTTCCGAAACTTGATTGATCGACAACAGTGTAAACCTTGATTTGAGATTAGGATCCGACAGAGGCCCTTTCTGCATGGGCTATTTACAGAGGCCCAGGGATGGCAAAAACGCCGTCTCTGGGCAGCTGTTGGCACAGGCACAGCATCGCTGTCCTGTGCGGCCCCAAGCGGCGTGAAGGCGCCGCTTTCCACCTCCCTTCCCGAGGGAGGTTTTTGGAAGGTGCCGCTTTCCCGTCTCCCCCCCCACTCACCTTGTCCTCCAGCGTCGGTCTGAAGGGCTGCTGGGACCCGCCCACACTGCCCTCTGACCCCTGGAGGTTGGAGGGCAGCATGGGCGGGTCCCTGCAGCCCTCTAGACCAACGCTGGAGGACGAGGTGAGTGGGGGGGATGCAGAAGAGGCGACTCTCTGCGGAGCCGCCCCTTCTATGCTGGCCTCTGCAGGGGCCGCTCGCACGCTCCTGTGCAAACGGCCCCCTCCCCTCCACCGGCATAATTTCTGCCTTTGAAAGATGTAGAGTTCCAAATGACTGATGAAGGAGATTGTGTATAATTGAGTCTATGTGAGTCAGAGCAATTGTGATAAGTGGTTAAAGACACCTTTCTCTTCAAATTTAAAAGCTGCAGGATCTATCATATAGGTTTTGCTTGGTTTAATGCAATAATGTTCTATCCAAACATCCTGAACCTGTCAAAAGTCCCTGGGTGGCTGAAAGAGTTTGCAATGGTTCCAGCAATCCACAGAGACCCCAAGCAGGCCCTCAATCTCAGTGATGCAAAGGCTGTCAAAATCTCAAAAAGGGACATAGAGATGCCAAGGAGGATTTGTGCAGTCACATGTGTCCTCAGCAAGCACAAATCCCAGCAGCTCAGCCACACTATTGAGGATGCCCCCAGGTGGTGGTGGCCGTTACTGCTGCCAGATGCTGGGGGGGTCATGCCACCCACACACAGGAATGTGGAGTACCATGGGAAGCATTGGAATCACTGGTTCCACCCACCTCCCTCTGCTCTCATGATGGACATCAGGCATGGGGAAGAGGCTGCATGGACATGGGACTCAGCCACAGGGGACTGAAGGAGATTGTGTATAATTGCTCTGACTCACACAGACTCGCATATAATTGCTCTGACTCATATAGACTCACATAGACTCATGGGGCTCAGCCACAGGGGAAGGGGGTTGGCAAAGGGGAGTCATGCAAGGAGTTGATCTACAGGGTTTTATTAATGTATTTTTAAAAAAATCTTGAATGTAATCCACTCTGAGCCCTATGGGGGAGAGTGGCATATAAGTTTGATGAAATAAATAAATAACAAACAAATAATGATATTTCACTTTTTAAAAAACCATTCACCTTTTGGGCAGTGGAGGACGAGAATACGTTGTTTGATAATGATGACATCCCATCAAACTGGAGGTGGATGGGAGTGGGTAGGGCAAAGAAAACCAACAGAAATATTATGCACAAGTAACAAGGCAATTCAAAACAGAATTACAGGAGGGAAAAAAAACCTAGAATAAAAGTAGACTCAAAAGAACCGGTAAAAGAAAATGGGGAGGGGGCAACCAAGCAAAAACTAAAAAGTGGATATTAAAATCATGTGCCAAACTGAAACAGCATGGGGCCAGCACTTACAGAAAAAATCCCATGCAGAAAAGCCGTACATTACAGTTCCTGTTGGTAGCTGTCTAAACTTATTGACTCATGGCAGAGATAAGATGGAAATCAAGAAACTATTGAAAAAATAATTCACTGCAGATAGGTTAAAGTGATTAAGCTTTGAGAAGCATACCTGGAGTTATTGTATATAGTTATCAAGATATAGCTGAAGAAAAAGCCACAAAAAAAATAGTTTCTGATTAATGGCTTTTGTATTTTCCAGTGATAAAGATCTGGTAGCAATCATTGCTCATTTTGTACAAAGCTACCTCAGTGAACTCTGCAGTAAGAATAAGAAAAATATCTTAATCATCAACATGTGAATAATACAAGTTTGTAACAAGAAAGTTTATATCTATTTATTTTTGTTTAATTGTTCTCAATGATACTGTTAGCTGTTCAAAAGGACAAAAACAAGTTATGATCTTCGTGAGAGTCAAACATTTTTTTTCCAGGGAGTGTAAACCTACTTTTACCTTACCTCTTTGTGGCTGACATTTTATTGGTTTGCTAGCTCACAAATATGAAAAAATATTTCAATGTGCATTATACCTTACATAATTTTTGATCACAGGCAGGATCTTAAGTGCTATTTGATGTGATATGCACATGCATACAGTTTCTTTTTACATTCCTTGCAAAATACATCCCTCCAAATACCTCTTCACAATAGGTTGGAAAAAAGCAGGGAATCACCTGCTTTGGGCCCTTTCCTCCTGGTACTGTCCAGTTAGCCATGGGCGGGGGGGGGGGTCTTACCAGGCTTAAAATGAGGCCTAGGCCTTAATATCACCAGTGACATCACTCCCCAAAGTGGTGTCATCACATGGCAACAACAGGGGAGATGCTCTGGTATTTCAGTAAAACTCCATGGTCAAACCAGCTTCTTCTATAGAGTTTTTGCCCAAATTAATTGCGCTATACTCATGTGAAATATCAAGGATTCAGGAAGAACTTCCCACTGCCTGACCAACAAACAAGGGCCGTTTCCGCACGGCCAATTAACGATGGCCTGGGGGCGCCAAAAAAGGCGCCCCCAGGCCGCCGTTCGCACAGGCGCCGCTGCTGCAACGCAGCAGCAGCTTAATTCCGGGCGCCTCTTCTTCCTCCCCAGGGCGGCTGTCAGCCGACCCTAAACAACAACCCTTTAAAGGGTTGTTGTTGAGGGATCGTCTTCCCGCGGCGGTGCGCTTAACCGCCGTACTGAAGCGCTTTCTCCTCCCACTTCACGGTGTCCTCCTCATTAAGCCTGCAGGCGTCGCCGAGCCCTCGCTTCACACTGTCCTCCGACCTCCAGGCCGGAGGGCAGTGTATGGCTGGCACGCCCGCAGGCTTAATGCAGGGAGGACAATCCGTAAGGCGGCGGGAAGCAGAGGCTGCTCCATGCGGAGAAGCCGCCTGCCGCCGTCTGCCAACCTCCCATTGCCTGCTTACTTGCACGCTTAAGGCGAGAAGACTCCGCCCCACGCCGCATACAGAACTCCTGCGGTGGTAGAGGGGGCCGTGCAGAAACGGCCAAGGATTCATCCTGGTTCTGGCACTCATTCTCCCCCTTATCACGTATTTTTTTTCAGAACCTGCATGGAAGTGCACCTTTAAAAAAAAATGTGTCCAATCCAGATTGGTGGGGAGGATCGGGGTTTGAATGTAGATTTGTTTTTCTCGCCGTAGGGAGTGACACGGAGCCTTCCAGCCAATCAGAGTGCAGCGGGCTGTGCGCAATGTGCGCACAGCCCTTTTTTTGTTTCGTGCCAGCGGAGGCTACATGATATTGTGTAAACGTGGGCACGACAAACAGAAACTGTTTAAACATGGGCACAAGAAGCAGAAATTTTTGAAACGTGGGCACAAGGAGCAGAAATTGTTGAAACATGGGCATGAGGAGCCAATCAAAAGAAAGTGGCATAGGCTGGAAGATTGTGCGTATGCATCTACATGCTTACGTAACCACTTATTTTCATGCCAATTTTTTTAAAAAAAGTTCCCGCCCCAACACAGCACAACAGCCAATCAGAATAGACCCGCCAAGCTGATCACGTGTTCGTGGGGAGCGTAATATTGTTTGAATCTGTGATAGACATCTATGCCTTCACTAGAAACATGTTGCAGTGGAGAGGGTGAAACGAAACCATGATGAAAAGGTGCAGTTTCTTTAGAAACCTGGTTGTACCTAGATTTAATTTTTCATTGGGGATTCCACCATAAGATCTGAAAAAAGTCTTATCAGGACCAATTTATACCTTACAAGGAAAGTTTTGTGTCTCCTATTCACTTGTGCCCTTTTCTTCTCATGTGGGCTTTTTGGATAGAAGCCACTACATTTTCTCCTCCCCTAACTAGTCCATAGAGATACTATTGACTTATATGCAATAATGTAATATAAGTAATATGGTTTTGATAACAGACCCAATATCAGCTTGACAGGAAAGTTTAAGAAGAAAACAGAGCAAAGAGAAAGGCTGCAGTGGCTTCTGCTTGTGCCCTGATCACAGGAAGAAAGGAAATGGTTGTGGGAGACACAAAACTCCCACTGAGCATCTGCTTCAAATTCCTGGGGACATCCCTCTACAAACACAAATACTTGATAATGTATAAACTAACTTATATTTTTAGGCACATTGTCTTCCCTCAAATTATATACTACATGCTATTATTCCTCAAGGGAACCAATCAGTATTTTGAAGTGTAAACAAAATGACAAATGTTTTAAAATATATTTTTATGAGTGAAAGTTAAATCTGAATAAATTCAACTGCAGGCATATACATGCACACATGGTACTTTTATAGTTGAAGAACTGGGTGGAAAAATTGAATAATTTGCCCTTCATCTGGCTCTTCAAACCGCTTTGCTAAAGTTTCCCTGTCTGTACTGAAATAGCATTTCAGCTCATCCTGCTAAGAGTCAGCAATAGCAACCTCCTACTTTTTATGCAGATATCAGAAGAATTATGATATTTTTCACTCTAATTTCATTCCAGTGGCATGCTTTTTTTCTTCCTTAAGAAAAACATTTTTGAACATTAAGGGGGGAACCCCTTTAGAAATGTTGTGTTCTGAAGTTCAGTTTAGTTTGGCAGTGTATATGCCTACAATCAGTTAATGTGTAAACTGGCCAAAGCAATGTAAATAACATGCATCTTTGAGGCTCTGATGAAGCTTCCAGCTTTGGATTAATATTTAGACTTTGTGAAAAACTAACTTTCCTGCTTTGCCAAACATCATGGTTTAGGGTAATTTTCATTCTGGACTCTTATAAATTAGGAACCTTCTTGGTACTTAGTTAAAGGTCTCATCTTCAACCAGGCACACCTGAAATCTGTACACAACACTCTAATATGCTGCTGTGATGTTACCTCAATGGTGAAAAGCAGGGTTGCCCGTTCCATGTGGGAAAATTCCTGGTGTTTTGTGGGGTAGAGCACGGGAAGGAAAAGGCTTGGGAAGAGACCTCAGCAGGGTCTAATGTCATAAAGTTCACCATTCAAAGTGACCATTCTCTCCAGGGAAACGATAAATGGATTGTCATATCCCTGTATCTTGCAGTATCAGATTTTTCTTTTCATTTTTTAATTAAATGTAATATCTGAAGTAACAGGACCATAGCTTGTTTTCTGATTCTCTGTGCAGACCCTAAGTTTAAATGTAAAAATGAGTTTCAATAGCTAATAGAGTCCATGTGATGTAATGGTTAAGAGCAGTGGAGTCTAATTTGGAGAACTGAGTTCAATTCCTCACTCCTCCATAAGAAACCTGCTGGGTGATCTTGAGCCAGTTACAGTTCTTTCAGAACTCTCTTAGCCCATGCAGAGGAAGGCAATAGCGTACCATTTCTGAAAGTCTCTTGCCTTGAAAACCCTACGGGGTCACCATAAGTCAGTTGTTACTTGACAGCACTTACCACCACCACAGTAGATCTGACTTTACTGTCATTAAGGTTTTCATGTTGCCTGGAAGGCTGATGATGCAATTTGTCCTCACTGTAGACTGAGTAATATGGAAATATTACTTTTGCCTGTCAGTTCTAAGCATGTCAGGGTACTGAGGAAGATATGTTTGTTACTTATTGAAATTGGATGCCAGAGATTTCTACAGGTTTCTACATCAGTGTCTAGAGGGACAGTCTCATGGTTCCAACTTCCAACTACTTGATTATTTACAGGCATGTTATTGGATACATGGTGTCTTTCCATTAGATGGAGCCAAAAGTCAGTAAATTTCTGAGCTGCTCATACAATGAATTGTAGATCAAATGTGTGTGATGGCCAACTTCACACTAGGTTTTACTATTGATATTTCAGTTTGCATTGCAGCTATTTTGATTTGCGATGTCAACCCTGTATAGTTCATTATTCTTATCACTAATAAATAATGAAACACTTAAAAGCAACCCTTCATTCGTACATTTTGCTTCTTATTGACAGTGTAGTGGGCTTAAACTGGAGTAGATTTAGGACTGTGGTGTAGGAGTACTAAACCACACTTTGTAGAATAAAACATTGAACCTTTATAGGAGGGCAACAGCACTGAAAAAGGAAAGAACACAATTTGCCACACTGACCTAAGAACAAAGTGTAAAATCACTTTAATTAAATATTATTAAATTACATTAATTACATTCATTCTTGTCTTCTGATGGACAAAATATTTAGTCACACAAAGGCAAGGAAGATAGTTGCATCACATATGAGACATAACTAGCAATTGCAAAAACTTTCATAAAAAGTTTCATAAGTTATTTTACTTGATTTCTGTAGACAATGCAGTCCAATTACCTTGTTATAGAGACTGGCAGAAATGACATGGTGGACAATTGCTCTTTCTGCACAACCAAAAAAAAAAATTTTGAAGCAAGAAATAAAATGTTTCCTCTGTGGAGTTCCACATGATTTTACCCCAAAACATTCAGACAACATTTTATTTGCAGCTTCAAAATGTTTTATATGCATTCTCTTTTATAACAATTCTTTAGTCTGAAATGTTTTATTTCTATGATTTATTTCCATGATTTCTTTAGTTTGAAACATTTTATTTCCTTGATTTATTTCCATGATTTTGAGGTTTTTAAATTTTATTTTGAGGGGTTAAATCCTCAAGGTTTCAATTACATGAGCTATGGAGAATCACAGCACGAGGCACTGAAGCATTGAAGCATAAACTCCACTGAGAATTTTTTAAAATGGAATAAATACAAAATGGCAGCCAGGAATCATTTCAAGGGGGTGAGTGCAGACAAACTGTGGGAGGGGATAAAAATGTTTTGCAAATATTTTGTATCGAGTTTCTGGTGAAAGCCCAAGTTGGGAGGGAGTTAGGTACCTGGTGGGATCTATTAGCAGCTTGGGACTGTGGCTGGCATCTTCAAGTTTGAAGTTGCCAGCCACAGATGCAGGCGAAACGTTAGGAACAAGATCCACCAGACCACGGCCACACAGCCCGGAAAACCCACCAGAACCAGTTGAATCCGGCTGTGAAAGCCTTTGACAATACATATTCTGCAAATGTTTTGGGGGACTTGGTGGAATAGGCCAATAATTGTGAAAGAAGACCAAAAAACGTTTTGGTCATTGTCAGATCACCCTGTACATTTTAAAGTTACCTCCCAACTTTTTAAAGATATATTGTAATTGAAGAGGGTTTGGATCAGATTTCAGCTCAGGCCTATTTGTAGCTCATAGGAAGGTCCTGCCAGATGCGGAAGGCTCTCTGGCATGGTGAAGTTAATTCAGTTCATGTTTCATGTTAATGACATCAAATCTCTCCTCAGGGCTGCGATGCTGATTTGGTTCAGGAAATAAAAAGTGCAGTAGTTTCTTCAGGAGAAGTAAAGAAAAAACCTGTCAATAGAAAGAACAGTTAAGATTGCATGTAGACAATGCATTTTCAGTCTTGTTCTGCTATAGCAAACTAGGTTTTACACATTTTTGTACAGTTTCAAGCTGTTCCATGGAAATGTCAAAATTAGCTTCTGAGTGCACGACCTCTGCTGCTGCAAACAGACTCACTAGATGAATAAACTTACCAGATGAATAAAGCACTTTCCATCCCATCAGTAGAGTTGTTTGGGAATTGTTTTGCTTTGAAAAGAGTAATTGCTTATTTAACTCTTTAAAAAAGAAAAGAAAAACACAAAGATGTTCTCCATCCAACAAAAATATCTCACAGTTTGATTAACTTTTAGTTAGTGCTCCGTGAGAAGCAAACTGCAGTAAACTGGTCAAAGATTATTCTCAATTTCAGTGACTGAATGTGATTAACATTCTCATCATAACTAACAGCAAAGATCACCTTTGTTTTATAGGAGACTGGTACCATCTGCTGGTAGTAATTCAATGCACAGAAAAGATTCACAGTCATTCTACACATTTTTACTCAGAAGACCCACTGAATTCAATAGAGATTTTCAAATATGGTTTTGTAATTGATTGGATTTGTATTTAGTTTGTCTTAGCACATTTCACTATGCTTGGATTAAGGTCATTGTATGAAAGGTATGTTCAACTGGTTTCAGGGAGGTTTACGTTCTGCTTAAAGTACTTGGGATTATTGTCTATCATAACATAAGTTTGATATACAAAAGTTTTTTGTATACAAAAGTTTTGATATACATAAGTTTTAGAACCAATAAGTCTTGTCATGAAGCTAACCTAGAAGTCAAGGATTTGTTTCCGCTTGGTCTCTTATGGCTTTGAGTGAAAGTTCATATCCAAGAAACATGGCAGCACTCATTGGAAATCCACGCACTGCATTCACTGTGAGACCCCTAAAAAAGACCTGTTCAGAAAAAGTAGAAAAGGTTACTCCAAAAGGGCCCATAAGTTTTGCTTATTTTTTAAATAGAAAACATGATTCTAAATAAAATAAAATAGGAATGATGAATGTGAACCTGATGTGGAAGCATTAAAAGCAAAGAGCTTGTGCAGAATACTTTTCTAGTTTCCTGCACTCCTAGTCAAACTCTCTCTCCTTGACTAAAACTATACAGTATCATCACTTTTGAATATGGAAGCTGTCCCAAGATTTCAATTCTCTTGCAAAAAGAGTCAAATGAACTACAAGAGAAATCCTTCATGTAGGTACAGTTTGTCATTAAAAAAGAGAAATATATTACCAAATGAAAATCAGAAATCAACAAGGCATTTAAAAAGGTAGAAAGCAGAAATCTTTTTTCAATATGCAAAGGTAGTTGGAAAAAGTACAGAACAGGCTAACCGAGATGATTGCAGCACCTTGCTTATAAGGACAGGTTAAAGGGCACATCTTTTCAGTTAGGAAGAAGACAGCTAAGGGGAAATGTGATGGAGATAAACTTATGCAGATGGTGGAGAAGATGGGAAGAAACAGTTTCCTCTCCCTCTCCCATCACCCTAACATTTGGAGGCACCTGATAAAGTTGTCTGGACTGACAAAGGAAATCCTTGAGATTAAACTGTGGCCGTAGCAATGGCAATTAAAAAGGAATTAGACAGATTTGTGATGGTCTATTTTCTGAGGCAGGAAACATCCAAATACTACTAAGACTCAAAATCAGGGGAAGGCCTTGGTTGGTCTCTGTGCCCTGTCTGTTGGCCCTACAGGGAAAATAATTGGCTACTATGTGAAACAGGATGCTGGGCTATGAACCACTGTTCTGATCCAGAAAAGTCTTATGTGAATTTTTAAAAAAGTCTATATACAAAATCCAGAAGCACTTAAGCGTAGAACTTCTTTTGAGTATCCATCAGTCACTACTGTGTGGCTTGCTTTATTGGGGGAGAGAAATATATGCATCCAAATGAACTGAAATCTTAAGGATTGACTGAAAGGCACAATTTTCAGACAATGAAAGAAAGAACTAACATTTAGTCACAAGAAATCCAGAGGACTGAGCCACCCAGCTGATGGAGAAACATTAGTGGTCATTTCTACACAAAAATGCAAACCTTTTGGAAATTCTAATGCCATAAGGTTTTCCTCCCAAATTTTATTTATTTTTGAGCTTTCACATCTTTATTCCCACTAAGCCATTTTCTATCTTGAAATGGAGATTATGACACAAACTTTAACATACAATTGCCCACAATCTAGTTCTTCCTCTATCAAGTGATGTGCTTAGACTTTGGGCCAAACTAGAGGTGATGGCATCCTTTTGTCCACAATAGGGATGCCACCATCATTTCAAAGCCTAGAATGAGTGATTTAAAAGCGCTGGTAGGGCCCAATCCAACACTTCCCCGCCCCCAGCAATCCTTTCAGCACTAAAAGGGCAGGAGAGGGCCTCATCCCACCTTACTGAAATCCTGATCAGGATCATGCCCTTGCAGCATTTTCAAATCATGTCATTTTTAAAAATTGCCTAATGCTCATCTTTGGCTTTAAAATAGTGGCAGCATCCTTGTGGCAGTCATATGGACATTGGTCTTTGTGACCAAAAGGAAATTCAACATTCACAAACCAGCCAATTGCTACCTGTATGTTGAAATCTTATAGCAAGCACCTGATTATGTATGGTGAGACTACATCAGTGTGGTGTAACGGTTAAGAGAAAGTGGACTCTGATCTGGAGAACCAGGTTTGACTGCCCACTCCTCCATGTGAGCAGTGGAGCCTTACCTGGTGAACCAGATTTGCTTCCACACACCTACATTTCTGCTGGGTGACCTTGGGCTTTGGAACTCTCAGCCCCACCTACCTCACACGGTGTCTGTTGTGGTGGGAGAAAGGGAAAGGAGTTTGTAAGCCCCTTTCAGTCTCCTTACAGGACAGAAAGGTGGGGCATAAATCCAAACTCTTCCAAACTTTTATTTGGAGCATGTGGACTCTAATCTGGAAACTGGATTTGATTCCCCACTGCTCCACATGAGTGGCATACTCTTATCTGGTGCACCAGATTTGTTCCCCACTCCTACATTCCTACCGGGTGACTGTGGGCGAATCATAGTTCATTCAGAACTCTCTCAGCCCCACCTACCTCACAAGGTGCCCATTTTGGGGAGAGGAAGGGAAAGGAGTTTGTAAGCTGCCTTGAGTCTCCTTACAACAGAAAAAGGCGTAGTATAAGTCCAAACTCCTCTTCTTCACCATCATAGTAGTGTTCCCACAACCTGAACATCAATGTATTTTAACAAGAAAGGATCTAGGGGGGACCCGGGAAATTACAGGCCAGTCAGTTTGACATCTGTTCCTGGTAAATTAGTAGAATCTATCATTAAAGATAAAATTATAAAACATGTAGAAAAGCAAGACCTGCTGAGAAAGAGTCAGCATGGCTTTTGCAGAGGCAAATCCTGTCTTACAAACTTACTAGAGTTCTTTGAGGGTGTAAACAGGCATGTGGACAGGGGTGAACCGGTGGACATTGTCTACTTGGATTTCCAAAAGGCTTTTGACAAAGTTCCTCACCAGAGAGTGTTGAGAAAACTCAGCAATGAAGGAATAAGAGGGGAAGTCCTCCTATGGATTAAAAACTGGTTGAGAAACAGGAAACAAAGAGTGGGTGTAAATGGGAAGTTCTCACAATGGAGAGATGTCGGGAGTGGTATCCCCCAAGGATCCGTTTTGGGACCAGTGCTCTTTAACCTATTCATAAATGACCTGGAAGTAGGGGTGGGTAGCGTGGTGGCCAAGTTTGCAGATGATACCAAATTATGTAGGGTGGTGAGAACCACAAAGGATTGCGAAGAGCTCCAAGCGGACCTTGATAAATTAGATGAGTGGGCTCACAAATTGCAAATGCAGTTCAATGTAACAAAATGCAAACTGATGCACATAGGGCAAAAAATCCAAACTTCACATAGACGCTTACAGGGGTCAGTGCTATCAGTCACAGACCAGGAAAGGGATTTAGGCGTCTTAGTTGATAGTTCCATGGGAATGTCAACTCAATGCATGGCAGCTGTGAAAAAGGCAAACTCTATGCTGGGGATCATTAGAAAAGGAATTGATAATAAAACTGCAAAGATTGTCATGCCCTTATATAAAGCAGTGGTGCGACAGCACTTGGAGTACTGTGTCCAGTTCTGGTCGCCGCATCTCAAAAAGGATATTGAGGAGATAGAAAAAGTGCAGAGAAGGGCAACAAGGATGATTGAGGGACTGGAGCACCTTCCCTATGAGGAGAGGCTGCAGCGTTTGGGACTCTTTAGTTTGGAGAGGAGGCGGCTGAGGGGGGATATGATTGAAGTCTATAAAATTATGCATGGGGTAGAAAATGTTGACAGAGAGACATTTTTCTCTCTTTCTCACAATACTAGAACCAGGGGACATTCATTGAAAATGCTGGGGGGAAGAATTAGGACTAATAAAAGGAAACACTTCTTCACGCAACGTGTGATTGGTGTTTGGAATATCCTGCCACAGGAGGTGGTGATGGCCACTAACCTTTATAGCTTTAAAAGGGGCTTGGACAGATTTATGGAGGAGGAGTCGATTTATGGCTACCAATCTTGATCCTCTTTGATCTGAGATTGCAAATGCCTTAACAGTCCAGGTGCTCGGGAGCAACAGCCGCAGAAGGCCATTGCGTTCACATCCTACATGTGAGCTCCCAAAGGCACCTGGTGGGCCACTGCGAGTAGCAGAGAGCTGGACTAGATGGACTTTGGTCTGATCCAGCTGGCTTGTTCTTATGTTCTCATGTTCTTATGTTCTTATGAGCTGAACAGTTAGTTTAGGTAGTGTTTAATTATCCCATGACAAATGGTAACTCAATACATAGCTGTAGCTTTAGTCTTGCCAGGTAGTACCAAGACCAGCCTCTCTCTCTCTCTAAGCTGACCTGCTACACAACATGTATTCTTCATAAACATGCAGACAGTGATGTTGGGATACTACTAGTATTCACAGGGAGAACAGAAAGAGCTGCTTTCAGTCGCCTTCTTTGTTAGACCATCTTCACTTCTTCCATGGCTAGCAGTTCTCAGAATGCCTCCTATACACACTGAAATAATCTTTTCTTCTCTCAGTAGAAAGGGAAAAGGTGGAAACACCTGAGAGGGCAGTAGCTGCAGAAAGACATCCAATCACAAGGCCTACCCTAGAAACTTAGTTGGATTCACAGATGACTGGCAGCTTCTGTATTCTCTATCTTTGTCTTTCCTAGAGAGGGAAAAAATGGAAGCCACAATCTGTGTATGAAATTCAAGCTAGAAGCTTTAGCACTGCAAGAGTCAATTCCAGTGTCTCGTCTCTAGAAAACAGCCTTACTTAATACAAGGCTGTATCCTGGTGGCACAATTTAGACTGATTCCCCAACAGAGAAAGAAGCAACCTCATGCTCCATCACATGCATTCACCAGTGTATTCATGCATGCAATATAATTTTAATTATCTCAAGTAGATACACAACATGATCTAGTATTTTCTTTATCATTAACAAAAAATATGATTCCGCCTCATATCTGACCACAGCGTTATTTTTCTGACTATAGGAGTGCCATACCAAAAGGACAACATTTGTGCACTGAATAAGTGCTCCTCTTTGCCAATGACATCAGTATGTATGTTAATGAAGTCTCTGTACAAATGCTACTGCAGGCTGGAATTTCCACCAGCTTTGCTGTTAGATACAAATGCCACTGCTGGGATTTCAGGATGGAGTGGCATAGCCAGGAATGGGGTAAAAATACACATAATTATCTGCCTCCAGAGAGGCTTCACACAGATTCAACAAGAATTTTAAGTAAGATTAATTTTGCTTTTCAAAACTGTATACAACTATGACAATTAGCCAACATGAAATTTACTACCAAATCCTAATATCAAGATTATATCATTTTGTACTGCTTACTTTTAGACCATCGTTATGATAACTTTGGGAGATACAGTCAATTACTCCTTTGTATTTCTTGAAATAAACCCCATCTGCTTGGAGACGACTCTTCACGACATCCATAGGAGTAGCAGTTCCCCAAGATATTGCTCCTAGGAAAAAGTAACAAAATATTAAACAGTGTGCACAATAAAAAATTCCAAATGCATTATTAATAGTATCAATCTTTAGAGATAGAGATACAGTGCAATAAAAATTCTGTCATAACTAAGAATAATATGAATTCTACTCAGTTCAACAGATTTGAAAACTATTTATTTGAAATTTGAAACTATTTATTAGATTTTATATTGCCACTCACTTCAAGGTTCTCGCAGAGACTTACAACACTTCTTTTATAATAATTTTTTCTACAAAACTACAAAGGTAGTGGGCCTGCCACCATTAAAAAAAACCCCAGAAAAAGAGAAATGTGAAAAGTGCAAGTTTCATCCTTTGCTCCCTGAAAAAGTTAGGCCAAAACCCATAAAGTGACCATAAGTAGATAAGAAAAAAAAGGAAATAGGAAAAAAATAACCTACATGGCTCCCATCTTGCTTTCACCCTATACATAAAACTGGCATTCCTGGGGTGAAAGCAACAAAGGGGGGGGAAAGCCTCTAACAGACAGTCTTCCTTGGCCCATTTGTCTACTAGGTATAAACAAAGATCATCCACCGAACAACCAGACCTGTCTCAGCCCTCCAGGCAGGAAGCCTGGCTAAAGAGAGTCAAGGGCAGAAGTCTTATCCAGGGAGATCTGAAACTACTGGGCCACTACTCACGCAGTTACATTGCCCAGGAAAAGTAAAGATAAAATAGACACAGGGCAGTGATTAGACAGCAATAGCCTTCCTAGGAGAGCTAGGAAAACATTCATAATTTGTCTCAGAAGGCCTCTTACCACTTTGCAGTCTGATTTTACAAGCCACAAGGGGAAGAATCAAAGTTAGCTTCATAGCTATTAGAATTCCATTGACGTTATTTGGATTACTTGTCCAAGTAACAATACACCCTGTAGTGGTGACACTGTTTCTATATACAGGATGCCAATTATAAGGTTTACCAAGTACTTTGGACTCCCCAGGAGAGCTTCAAGCACCCACGTATATGTTGTATATATCAGTTTAGTTGTTTTCAAGGACAACCTAGTGACTCTTCTGGCTAGAGTAGCCATGTTTCCTTCACTATGTATACACCTGGCTGAAGGGAATTTGCTGGCACATGCTTGGCGACTTGCAGAATTGCTGCTATGGCTTCTGGTTCATGTGCTGTTCTTCCAGCAAACCTTGCACTTCACTGCTTGTCTCCACCAACTATCATTCTTGCAGCATGTCAGAAATGTTGGAGCAAGGGAACAGACAGTGGTCGCAGGCAAGCAGACTAAGGCAGGACTCATGCCCCTTGCCATTGTAGGGTTTTCAGGCTTCCTGCGAGCAACCTTTTCTTCCTACCTCCACTTGGACTAGCAGAAGGAGAATTTTTTTAAAAAATCACCAGAATTGTGTTTGACCTGACATGACATGACATCACTTCTAGAGGAAACTCAGAAGTAACATCATGTCATGGATCATGCCAGCATTCTTCCATATTGCCACCCACTCTCTCACATCAGCTGCCAAACTGGCTGGAAACCTATACCACTGTTGTCATCAATCTCTACCATAGGCATACCAGCCACAGGGACAGGGAGGGTAAAATGACCCTGGGCGCAACAGTGGGGACGCAAAATTGCTTCCCACTCCCCTCCTCCCCTGTGCTGACCCCATTTGGAACAGCTGGGTAGGCGGGGGAAAGGCACCTATGAAAGAGCCGGCCTGCTGCCAGGAGCTAGCCTGCTGCCGCAACACCCATCTGAGCTGCCTCCTTCCCTTCCCAGGCCCTCAGAAGCAGGGGCAGCTTGGATGGGCGACGTGGCAGCAGGCCGGTTCCTGGGCCACCCGCCGCAGTGCCTTGCCCCCTGCCTCCCTGCAGGCCAGCTCCTGCCATCCCCAAGACCTGGGGAGGGCAAAAGCTGGCCAGTAGGGAGGCAGGGGCAGGGCTTGGCAGTGGGTTGCCCTACCCCCGGCCTTGGTGCAGGCTGGCTTTTGCTCTCCCCAGGCCCTAGGAATGGCAGGAGCTGGCCTTCAGGGAAGCAGGGCGGCACTCAGCGCCCCAAGCCCTGCTCCAAAGCACTGCCCCCAAAGCAGAGGGTGCGGCGGGCACCTGGAGAAGGTGTTGTCCCTGGGCACCATTTTCCCCAATATGCCTCTGTCCACTACAGAATAGCAGAGAGGAATACAAATATCTGACCTGAGCTGTAGGGGGGATGAGGGATGGGCAGAGCAGTGGGAGGAAGGGGAAATCAAGTCACAAACACAAACACAGATAATCAAGTAATTAATAATTCACAAGACATTCACAGAGAACACTTAATCAGAAACTAGTCCTAAGCAGACTGTACAACTCGGTTGCAGAAAACTGAAAGTACATGCTGAACAGATAATTCAAAGAATATGAGTGAAACAACAGTAAGTCAAGTAATCTTAGGGTTGCCAATCATCAGGTGGGACCTGGAGATCTCCTGGAATTACAGCTCATTTCCAAACATCATAGATTAATTTGCCTTGAGAAGATGGCTCTCTGGAGGGTGGATTGTATGGCATTATATCTTGCTGAAGTCCCTTTCCTCTCCAAACCCTGCCCTAACCATACTCCCCTCCTCCCACCAAAATCTTCTGAAATTTCACAAATTGGAGCAGGTAACCCCAAGTCTCCATATGTATATGGTCAAGAAAAACATGTCAACAACTCAGCCATCCCAGACTAAGCTCTCCTCCTGCCACTTCAAAGACATACTCATACTCACAAACTGCCTGGGGCTGCCTGCTTTGCTGACTAGGCCTTTTCTAGCATTAATTCTCCTACCTTAGAAATTTCAGCTCTCCATTCTTCTGCCATCACCTGCTATTCAAGCTCAGAGGATTGCATAGTTGCCTCTTGCTGGACTATGTTTGCCAACCACCTCCAGGAGCTTGGCTGGAGCTCTGTAGGATTACAATTGACCTCCAAGTGATAGAGATCAGTTCTCCTGGAGAAAAGGACTCCTTTGAAAGGTGGACCCTATGGCATTATACCGCACTGAAGTCCATCCCCTCTCCAAACCCTGCCCTCCTCAGACTCCATTTCCCCCATCAAATCGCCTGGTAGTTCCCAATGCAGAGTTGGTAACCCTAGACTGGACTCAGCCCACAGTACTGATGAGGCGAACTGAAGCGTAGACAACTAGCCCTCTCCTCTCCTCTATTAATCTCAGTGATAAATGAAAATAAATATTCATACCTGCAATCCCACCAGCTATCCACACAGAAAAGGGACTTGGAGATAAGCATCCATCTGGGGTGATCCATCCACAGAGAAATGTGTAAGGGATAAAATAGAGGCAATATCCAGGAACGTCCCTCAGAATCATAGCACTAGATCCTCGATACAACCCAGCTAAACCATCCTGCCGAAGAATTGTGGCAACACAATGAACTGGGCCTCTGTAGGCAGTCTGTAGGGAAATGTCAGTGACCCTATGTTTCAGGTTTAGGTTAGCTGCAGAAGCAAATACAAATGCCATTAGTAAAATACCTTAGAATCCCTCAGAACTTTTAGTATTATTAACACATGTGCCCAACACAATATACAGTGTTCAGTAATAATGCCATCTCAAAAACAATAACCAACAATAAAATATAAAACAATACAAAACCAAACCAATCAACAAGGGTTTTCTCCCTGCAACTGCTCCACAAATTCTGCAGGAGTAAACATCATCATTTCAGCGTCTGCACTACGTACCTATGTGCCTCTGAGCCCAGGTCAGCCTGTTGGTCCATACCTTTTAAGCCTTTCACAGAATAGGATCCTCATACCTAACAAGCCACATCTTCTAGGGCGGGGTCTGCAATCTGCGGCTCTCCAGATGTTCATGGACTACAATTCCCATCAGCCCCTGCCAGCATGGCCAATTGTAGTCCATGAACATCTGGAAAGCAACAGGCTGCAGACCCCTGTTCTAGGGGAACAAATCCTCAAGTAGTAGTTGGAGATCACCTGGGATTACAACTGATCTCCAGGCAACAGAGATTAGCTTACCTGGACAAAATGGCTACTTCGTAAGGTAGATTCTATAGCATTATAACCCCCCACCCTGCTCTTCAAACCCTGCCATTCTCAGGCTCCACTTCCAAAATCTCTAGGTAGTTCCCAACCTGGCAACTTTAGCATCTTCTGATATACTACCATGCACCTGTGATGGACTGCGATGTTTCTTTCGTTTGTTTTAGTTGGAATTTTTGTGATGAAATAATTGTTATTTGAACCTAAAGTTGTATTTGTAAAATGCCTTAACTCTTTGGATTAAGGTGGGGTGTGGGACTAGGAGTGCCTGCATCTCCAAAGATTCAACAAGTAGAGCAGTAAGACCAATAGAGGCTTCCTGGCAGGTAGCAGTACAGCTGCTGTGGCAACAATCCAAGGTGGCAATGAAGACAGCAAAGTTGCTTGGTTTATCAGAGTGTTGTCAAGGAAATGGTCAAGATACAGTGGGAATATTTTATTTACCTATTTTAGTCATTTATACCACACCTTCCTCCTCATTGGCTGAGAAAGTGTGACTGGTTCAAAGTCACCCAGCAAGCTTCCATAACAGAAGGGGGATTCAAATTTAGGTCTCCCAGATCCTAGTCCAGGTAGATTTAAGAATGCCAAGATCCCAACTCAGCACTGACAGTCATTGGGAAATTTAGATGGCAGGGTATGCAAATATGTATTGTTCCAATATTGCAACATCAGTTCCAGTGGAAGTGACATCATTACTTCAGCTCTAGAGCACCGCCCAGATTCAACTCTTAAAGCATCACCCTGACATGATAACATACTTGCAAGGTTACACAACAACAGGCAGTGGTCAAACCGCTACAGCCCTTCCTGGAGGATACATTAGTCTTAGACCCATTCCAGTCTGGCTTTTGACCTGGCCAGGGAATAGAGACTGATTGCCCTCACAGACAGCTGGATCAGGGTGTGTCTGCACTGTTATTACATCTCTCAGAAGCATTTGACACAGTTGACCAAGATGTGTTGACCCACTGCCTTGCTGCCCTTGTAGTACATGCGACAGTCCTGCAATGGCTGATGTTGTTTCTCCAAGATTGGGACAGAGGGTGGTGCTGGGGCAAGGGTTTCAACACAAGGAACCAATCCTCTCCCCAATGCTTTTAATATCTATTTGTACCTACTTGCTCAGCTACTGAGGAGTTTGCCATCCAACTGCATCTGGTGATGGACTGCCAGTCGGACATTGTGCTAGGAGATCTGACCATGTACCTGGAAGTTGTGGTAAGGTTGAAGCAAAGCTGCCTCAAAATGAATCCTCTGAAGTATTGCTGCATCAGTGTAAAACATATTAATATATATAATAATTTAGAAAAACTCTGGATACTTACCTTCAAGAAAAGTTTGGGTCTGCATCTGTAGCCGTATCTTTACCAGATCAACTGGTCCACCAATTCCGACTGACACAGCCCCTGCGGCCATGCTTGCTAATGCTAAGTCTATAAGAGCTGGTGAGCTGCTAGAATTCCCATAGCGATGCTGACTAATGAATCTTTGAGTATTGCTGAAGACACCAAATACCACTGAGTTGTAGATAGCTATGCTAACCAGTGGGAATGACATTCCCTTGAAGAATCCAGCAGCCTGCAAATGAAATTAGACAGATGACAATGAGAATAGACATGATTGATGTATTGTCGAAGGCTTTCACGACCGGAATCACTGGGGTGCTGTGTGGTTTCCGGGCTGTATTGCCGTGTTCTAGCAGCATTCTCTCCTGATGTTTCGCCTGTATCTGTGGCTGGCATCTTCAGAGATCCTCATAGACATGATTGCTTGCAAGAAATTACCTCAGCATCATTAGAGCACTGGCTTAGTCATTCAGATATACACATCCTTTTTAAATTCAGTTTTACCCAATATAATATCAACTGATTTCTGTGCATTTCCTGTTTCCCTTTTTTTCCTGATGGTTTCTGGTTTCTTCTGAAGTGCCACGCAAGTAAGGCTACCAGGCATAAGGAAATTAAACTTCATATCAACAACTTACATTGTGCATTTTGTTTGCTATGTATATGTACTGCTCTGTAAGTAATTTATATCAAAATCTGTTAGATATGGATTAGAAAGCTGCATTACATTGGCCCAGACAGAAAGTATGGTTCTGGATCTACTCTGACAGAAACCCGCTGCAGTGGTGTACCGCTAATGGGGAGATGGGATATCTTTATATCTAGATTTTCTTTAGATTTTCAAACAGCTTGAAATCACAGCTCTGAGAGAGTGACCTTTCAAATCCATCCAAGTTGTACTCAGCAGAATCCCTAATTCATTGGATGACTATATACTAATATATACTTTTTCACAGGGCTAGGACTTGGAAGGCTACATTCAGCAATGCATATTTTAGTTATATCTGATTTTCAGTGTTTCTCTTTTCTGTTATTATAATCTTTTAGACAATATACTTACAGTTTCATTTCTGTACACTGTGAGGACACAGTTAAGTGTACTTCCATAGCCATGTCCAGCTTGTAAGCGAGTCTGAAGAACACAATACGGCAATTTAGTGTTTCTATTCTTAGTATTTCCAACTGATCCAAAACAATGCACACTTTTATTTGACTATAATTCTTGCTTTGTTCTAAACAAAAAACAAAGCAGCAGAGCAAAAAATATATCATACATCTATCCAAGGATACAAGGGTGTGTGTTGTTGTTTTGGATTGCCAGAGCAGATCTACTCACATCATCATAATTAAATTCTCGAGTGTCAACAGGTTTTGAAACGTGAAAAATAATGATTCTCAATGTTGATCAATAGTAAAAGGATCAGACTAACAACTCCCAGTCTTTTCAGCTAATTTGTTATTGTAACTATTAAAGTCTCCAGATAATTAAGCATTTTGTTTTTAGAATTTTAGTTCATTGTATTCAAATATCATACTGTTATTCTTAAACAAAGCTAGTGCTAGATGAAATAGTTTCATAAATCGCAGGAAAGCATCCTTTACAGCTGTGGCATTTAATGCCACTGGATAGAAGTTGTGAATTTGGAGAGATTTTTCTACATACAGTTTTCCCCTGGAATAAGTATATTAAATCTTACTTTCATGGTAACTAGTTCATTACAGGCAAGGGATGTTCAAACACCCACCAGTTTGGCTTGCATCCTGTTTACCAGTTGCAAAGACCTGATTTTTTTTGACAGTTCATTTCAACAGTTTGTGGGTGTTCAGCAATTTGTTTGTGGGTGTTCAGCAATGTACTTTGCTGCACTCATTACTAAACATGCAGTATTGTGCAACTGGCTTTTCACACATGCACATTCCAACATAGCCCAACTGCAATCTTCCATCCTTGCTGCATAACCGTCCACTGAGCAGTGTGTTTAAATAGATAATTAGATCACTCCCAAATCATATACATCTATCATCAATAAATACTGGATTTCAATAAAATCCTGCCCTTCAGTATTCATCTAAGTGATCCTTAGTGGTGCTAATGGCTGCTGATCAGTTTGACATACGCACAGGTATGGAAAAACCTGATACAAATTAGTTTAGTAGGTATTCACAGCTAAATAAACTGAACAGACCAAATGATCTGCTCACATCTGATCACCACCTTTGAATATATTAAGTCAGACTGTCAAACATGCCCACAGTGAAAGTCATAGCATCTCTGGTGGTGGCTGCGCACGCGTACGCACACACACACACACACACACACACACCCCAGTCTGAGCATATATCCACACATTAAAATCTCTATCATCTTGTTTGGCTTGAATGTCTGTCTCCAGGTGAGACCTGGAGATCTCCTGGAATGACGACTCATCCCTTGACTACAGAGATCAGTTCCCCTGGGGAAAAAAATGGAAGCTTTGGTTGGTGGCCTGTATAGAATAGCACCCCATAGATTTTCCTATCCTCCCCAATCTCCAGCCCCTAGTCTCCAGGAGTTTTCCAACCTGGATCTGGCAGCTCTAAGCCCTCCAGCCCCTGCTAGTAGCCAGGAGAGACCTGATAAGCCTACAGTTGGCCATGCCATAGTGCTGTGGTGGCGAACCTTTGGCACTCCAGATGTTATGGACTACAATTCCCATCAGCCCCTTCCAGCATGGCCAATTGGCTGATGGGAATTGTAGTCCATAACATCTGGAATGCCAAAGGTTTGCCACCATTGCCATAGTTCCTGGAAACAACTTCAAAACTGAACTTCAGTGGCGTAGTGCCAACGGGGCAGGGAGGAGGTGCGACGCCCCGAGAGGAGCCGCAACAGAGGCGTGGCCGGGCCATGAAGGGGGCGTGGAGGGGATGTTCCAGGGCGGGCGGCACTGAAGCAGAGGCAGTTTTCCCTTGCTCTGCCTCTGCTGTACTTTCAAATCCAGTTCATCTCTGTAAAATATACTTTTTAAAAGTTACTCCAGTTGGAAATTTAGCTATGCTGATATATGGTGACATAAAATAATGACTGTTAAAAACAAAGGGAGAAGCGTAGGACAGACTGAAGAATGAAATATTGTCCAGAGCAACATTCAGAATGGAGAAACCAAAGAACCAGATGAACAGAAACGGATGGGGAATGGGGCTGGGTAGAAAAATCAGAGTCTAGTAAATGAGCATCTGGAAACTAAGATCCTCTGCAAAGGGAGGTCTGGAGACAACTGAGAGATGGGGGAAAAGATGGGAAGGAAAGTCTACCCATGATCAAACTGGCACAGTTGCTGCAGAGATAAAAGAGAACACACTGGATTTAGATTACTAAAGAAGGGTAATTCCTAATTCATAGCAAATCCAGTTCCTAATGGTTACTATCAGCAGAGTTTAAAGCGGAGTTACTCTGGTAAGATGAGAAGGTCTATAGTCTTCTTGCACTCTCTGCAGATTCCTAGCACTTTGGAAAAGAATACTCTCCACGCAAGATGTTCTTTCCAGAGGAAGGTTTTACTTTAGCAGTTGCAAGGTTACACAAGTCTATTCTACACAAGACTATAAGACTATACAGAACTCTTCAAGTTGAACACATACTGAACTCACACTCTAAACTTAGACTCAATCTGAACTTAGCATATACAAAGCATTGGTTCTTATACATCCAACTGGATACTTTTCCCCGCCCCAGCAAGAGCCTCTCATTGGTATAGAGTCACAACTGAACTCACCAATCATGTTAAAGGTCAACTGTTGCTCCTTCGCCCTAGACTTATTGTCTCCAGCCTTTCTGTGTTGGCAAACCTCTGCTAATTAGAAGATGACCCTTTTGTGAACCTTTCTTTTTTACATATATCATGTCAGTTACTTCGTTGTTGTTGTTGTTAAGAATCGGTCAAGGACAGTGGAATACTGGGCCTAAATGGTGCCCAGGGACATGATTGGTTCCCCACACCTCCTGCACCCCACTTACGGAGCCAGCAGGGAGACTGGAGGAGGCCGGGGCTCGGACGGGTGCCACGGTGGCAGGCTGGCTTCTGGGCCAGTCTGCTACCATGGCACCCACCTAGGCCACCTGCTGCTGAGCCCCGCCTCCTGACCTTCTTGCAGGTCAGCTCCTGCCCTCCCCAGGGCCTGGGAAGGGCAGGAGTTGGCCTGCACGGAGGCGGGGGACAGGGCTTGGTGACAGGCAACTCGGGCTGGCACTGTGATGGTAGGCTGGCTTCTACCCTCCCTGGCCTCCCTGGGAGGGGGTGGGAGCCAACCTGCAGCTGTGGCAAACAGCTCATCCAGCAAGCAGTGCCCCAGCATGGGGGGAGCCACTGGGTGCTGGCTGAGTTGCTGCGCAGTGGGAAAGGCCAGGCTTGGGGACCCGGCTGGTGCCCGGCGCGCCCCCTGCCTTACAAAATAGTATGCACCCAGGGATATGTCCCCATTAGCGGTACACCACTGGTCAAGGAAGACCTCAGAGAATTTGTTGCACAACAGTAGCAATGCCAGCTCTTGTGAGTTCACATGTAAGGGGAAAGGCATATCTCTACAACTGAAAGGGCCCCAACGGGTAGAGGGTTATTTTTTGTTAAATGAGAATTCCAAGAACTGGTAGCATATCAATATGATAAGAAACTGATTTGAAAAAAGAAAACCCTTGGTAGGCAGAAATGATTGCCGGACGGAAAGGATCAGGAAAATTACAGCCATTTGAATTTTCTACCCAAATGGCAACCACCCCCATTTTCTCTAACCAATTTTGAGAAAGATTGGAGAAAAGCCATGAAAATCTGCAGAGGTGCATAAGTATACCATGGTACTTGGAAAAAGCAGAACCTCCCTCCCACCCACAATTTCCACATCTTTGACCTGGGGCAGATAACCCATATGAATAATCCACAGTTTTCTATGCAATTACTTTCACCTCAGTGATTTCAAATGGAGGAATCTATTAGCTTCAATTTCTAATTGAATTATAATAGGCTCATTCCGCACATGCAGAATAATGCACTTTCAAACTGCTTTCAGTGCTCTTTGAAGCTGTGCGGAATGGCAAAATCCACTTGCAAACAGTTGTGAAAGTGGTTTGAAAACGCATTATTTTGCGTGTGCGGAAGGGGCCTTATAGTCAAAAAGTGACCCTGATTTGCCACTCTTTTAGAAATACTTTTGAAGTTTGATATAGGCTATCTAATCTACTTTTCTTTTAGAAAAATGGAAACACCAGAAATTTATATTCAGTCCTTTCTCAATCAAGCAGTAAATGTCATAATTCAAAACCTCCAACAGATGCCACCTGTTCTAACCCAAATGGTGATACATGTTGTTTTTTTAAAATTAGATGCTTCATTTCAGGGTTAATAAATTATTTTGGAGTGATCTCAGACCATGGAAAGGAACAAATTAGACATAGACACAAAACTATATACCATTTTTGTACTCATCTACTGTTTATTCATCCTGGCTTTTCAGACCCCAATAGTGAAACCTCAGACTATACACCTTGCTAAAATTAGACATTCCATCCATTTTTCTTTATGTTTTTTTAGAGGAGTTCAACTTTGGGATGTTGTAGGTTTTCCAGGTTGTATGGCCATGTTCCAGTAATATTTTTTCCTGATGTTTCACCTGCATCTGTAGCTGGCACCTAATAATTTGGGTTTGCTTACAAGGGAAGAACAATTGACCAATTTCCTAAGACCAAGGACTGCAAAAGAAAATCCCATCTTTTTCCTCGGGTGGAATTTTATATAATCTATCAGAATATAGTTTCAATGGACTTTGAAAATTAGCTGCTGCCTTCATATCCATGCCAAAAACAAAGAAGGTGACAGAGTAAATAAAGAATTTATTCCAGTTTTAAACTTCTGGATGTTACTATCTGCTTAATTATATCGGGATTTTTCAAAGAAACCGGGGTTTTTTTATTATTCAAACCCACTTAAAAAGTGGGAGCAGAGAACCAATGGGCCCTTGCATCATTTCCCACAGGGATAAACCATTGAACAATCTGGCAGAGTTACATTCTCTTAAAAAACACACACACACAACTTCCCAATTGTTCCCAAGCCATCCATCATATTCATTTTCTCCGTCCCTGAAATCAATACAGGCAAATCCCTCACTTGGCATCCTGAGTCCAGAGTTTTTGTAGAATCAGAGAACTCACTTTGAGCATGGCTTACATGTTAGTGGGTGGAGACCTGACGTCCTGGAACATAACCCACATTCAATACTCTTGGCTATTCAGCTCTTTCCCCATTCTCACTCCTTATGCCTCAGGATGCTCTTTTGATATTCTTGTGAAGGATCATCAGTAAGTGAATTGTCCTGCTTCTGAATTCACTGTTTAAGACCTCTCCCTCCCCACTCACTTGGAAAGGTTAACAAAGCTGCCTAGTTGCTATTCCCAAAGCAACATTCAGATCCAAGAGCAGGGAAGGTGCCAGTTGTCTTTTAAATGCTGAAAGATGTGTTGCTTGTTTCTTGGCAGCGCTCAGGCAAATGTAGAAAACGTAGCAAAAATGTTCCCACTTTAGCTATTGTCAGTTTATAGCACGCACAACCAGAAAGGACAGCGAAGCCATCGGTTTGCCAGTGCTGCAAGGCACATATTCCTTCAATACTCACTCCAGAAGAACTCATGAACAGCACAACAAATTGTCCATACACAAACACAATTAATGTGTTGGCACTGCTACTACAAGAAAGGGAGCACTGAAGCAAAGACAGCACTCTGCAGCTTTTTGCTTTAAAACCTTCCAAGTACACACAGCCACAGTTACTGTTCATAGGAATGGTTACACTGGATCAACTTCCTCTAACATCCGGCCTCTGATGTCAGTGAGCATCAGAGAAAACAATGGTTCTGCAACCAAGGCAAATCTGTCTCCATGATAATCTCTAAGGAGTGATTTCCACATTGAATTTTTGGGCATCTTTCTTATCTGTGGTGAGATTATTTTCTTATTATTAAGTATTCAAATCATCCACACATTGAAAAGGTAATTTGCAATTTAAATCAAATCTTTGATGACGCCAGTGACGTAGGTATAGATTTTTATGGAAGGGTTTGGGGGGAAGGCCACGCCCCCTCCCACCCCTGGGGGCATGGCCACACCTCCCCAAGCCCCGCCCCTGGCCTCAGTGCTTATAAAAGCAGCTCTCCAAGGCCAGAGATGGCAGACTCCCCTGCCCTGTCTGCCCCCCCCCCGGCTGGGCTCCCAACTGGTAGCTGGCAGTCCCTTCTCCCTCCCCTACAGGCAGACGGGTAGCTAGGGAAAATGAAGCCTGGTGCAAAACCTGAGGTTTGCGGCCTCCCCCATGGGTGGCTGCTGTGATGCTGAAATCCACCCCCAAACAGCATCACTTTCAATGGTGTTTACCTTAGGGAGCCCAGATTCTCCTTTTAAATCCATCTTAAAGGGAGAATCTGGGGTTCCCAGTTAAAACAACATTGAAAGTGATGCTGTTTTGGGGTAGATTATCCCCCACCCTGAAACAGGATCACATTCAAGGTTTAATCTGGGGACCTCAGATTCTTCCTTTAAATCCATGCCGAAGGGGTTGGATTCAAAAGGAGAATCTGGGGAAATCTGGGGGATCAATTTTCCTGCTGCCAGGGGTGCAATTGTTAAGCTAGCAGCACCAAAATTTCAGGGGATGGGGCACCCCTTTTGGGAGTCCATAACTTTGGACCCCCTGAACCAAAATTCACCAAACCTGGGTGGTTTCATCAGGAGAGTCTCCTAAAGATACCACCTAGGTTTAGTGAAGTTTGGTTCAGAGGGTCCAAAGATATGGACCCTCAAAAGGGTAGCCCCATCTACTATTCGCTCCCATTGGAAATAATGGGGGATGGGGGCACCCCCTTTGGAGGTCCATAACTTTCCGGCCTCTCTTTGTAACAGCTCTCCACACTCCTCAGTCATTCTGCTATTTTCTACCACGATTATAAATCTTTCTGCCAACTGAACATAATACTTCATGTATCTGTTAAAGAGAGTTTTGACTTGTGAAAATTTTTGCCAAAATAAATTATTTGGGTTGGATCCAGTGACCTGTCAGCATAAGGTGCTGACAAATACTTATCTTTCCTGTGTTCCTCTCCCCTTAGGATCAGAATGACTTCTGGAAGATTCAAACAAATAGTCTGAAAGGCCCCACAAGACTCTTCTGCAGAGGATAGACTCCTGGGATTTGTTATTACCCTGTTTCCCCGAATATAAGACATCCCCAGAAAATAAGACGTAGTAGAGGTTTTGCTGAAGTGCAAAATATAAGGCATCCCCCAAAAGTAAGACGTAGCAAAGTTTTTGTTTGGAAGCATGCCTGATGAACAGAATACACAAATATAAGACATCCCCTGAAAATAAGACATAGCACATCTTTGGGAGCAAAAATTAATATAAGACACTGTCTTATATTCGGGGAAACACGGTACTTAAATTACATTTCACCAGACATTAATATTTAATGGACACTAAAATTTAATAGACACTATTAATATTTAATAGACACTGGTAGATTGTGCAAAAATAATCTGTGAACCCCACCTCCTTCAAGATGAACTGAATCACCTAAACTGGGTTCCACAGGCTAATGGTTACTCTACTAGAGACATTAGAAGAGTTGCAAGACCAAGAACCACAGGAATGAAGATAAACAGCCACCCAGAGTGAAGGTGTTCTTACCATACATCAAGGGAATCACTGATTATACAGGGAAACTGATGAAGAAACATAACCTCCAAACAGTCTACAGGCCCACCAAGAAAATTCAACAAATGCTATGTTAAGCAAGGGTTAAGAGGGATCCTCTAACCTCTGCAGGAGTCTACCGCATACTGTGCAGCTGTGGACAAGCCTACATAGGGACCACGAAACGCAGCACCCAGGCATGAATCAAAGAACATGAAAACAATTGCAGACTAATTCAGCTGGAAAAATCAGCAATAGCAGAACATGTGATAAACCAAGCTGGACACAGGATGCTTTTTGAAAACATAGAAATTTTGGACCACTCTGACAACCACTATGACAGACTACACAGAGAAGCCACTGAAATCCACAAGCACATGGACAATTTCAACAGAAAGGAAGAAATCATGAAAATGAACAAAATTTGGCTACCAGTGCGTAAAAACACTAGTTATCAAGACAATGGTTAGTGAATACCACTCAGAAACAGGATATCTCCAGGTAGGAAGCAATCAAATGGATTAAAATCCAGGCAACTACTATGCAGATGCCTTTACTAATTGATTATGCAACTTCATTGTTACTTGCATATGCTAAAATGGGGGATTCCACTCAACCCATGCAAATCTCACTTGCTAATTGCACCCTTTGGACTTGTTAACCAATGCAAATGGTTCTTTCTCCCACCCTGGACATTCCACAGGTATACTCCACTTGCTTTACTACCATCAGATTCTCTGAAGATGCCAGCCACAGATGCAGGTGAAACGTCAGAAGAAAATGCTACTGGAACACAGCAATACAACCTGGAAACCCCACAACACCCTCCTAGACACTAAAATAGATGGGCAGAGTTAGTCTTGGCTGCAGGGTTGAGAAATGTATCTTGCTTATGAGGAAATCACCAGTGTACCATTCATTTCCTAGAATTTTGATGTGGAAATGTGAAATCCCTACCTAGTGAGGAAGGGTGGCATAGCTCTGCACTGCATGTTTCCACCCTCATAACTGAATCATATGGCACTAAAAGTCTCACTAACTTTATTTCTCTCACAAAGCATATTGACTGCTGAAGCTTACCTCTGCCCTGTATCTTCCTGTCAAGTACATTTAGAGTTGCTAGTTTCTCACTGGTTCTCCTCCTGTGCCTTAATAACAATCTGACAAACTGAAATTAAGCAGGGGAAGTGTGGCAATGAATGATTATCATGCTTAATTCCTGTAACAGACTGTTAAAGGCACGGGAGTAGACTCACAATCCTAAATTCAACTTATTGTCAACAAAAGAGTTAACCCTAAATAAAATTGTACTACAGATATTTATAAGCTACTTTTTCAGATGGCTAGTTGGATATTCAATATACTATTACAGCCAACCAGAAAAAATAAGTCTTATAAAGAATCATAGAGTTGGAAGATACCCCAAAGGCCATCAAGTCCATCCCCCTGCAATGTAGGAACACAAAATCAAAGCACTCCTGACAGGTAGCCATCCAGCCTCTCTTTAAAAACCTCCAAAGAAGTAGACTCCACCACACTCCGAGGTAGTGCATTCCACTGTCGAACAGCCCTTACTCTCAGGAAGTTTTTCTTGATGTTTAGTGTGATAAAATGCACGTTTAAACATTTGCAAGATCTGCATGTATTCTAAATGGTCTAGAAGACTCTAGATCTGTGGTGGCTAACCTTTGGCACTCCAGATGTTATGGACTACAATTCCCATTGGGAATTGTAGTCCATAACATCTGGAGTGCCAAAGGTTCTCCACCACTGCTCTAGATTGTGCTCAATTTTAGATGGACAGTTCTTGATTGCTATATATCTCATTCTTAACATCCCCATAGAATGCAGATCAAAAATTAACTTAATGGGGCTATGTATAGGGAAAAGGTTTTGTTTCTGCAAACTGAGGAGACCCCCTAGGTTTGCAAAAAAAAAATCTGAATAGCTTTAAAGGGGGGGGGGGTTAAAAACCCTCCCAAACAGAGAAGCAAAGTATGTAGCTCCACAGGCCTCTGAACTTGGATGAAAAAAATGTGAACCAACAAGATTGCAATTAATGTTCTAAAGGAGATTTTAAAGGAACACTGAGAAAGAAAGTGAGGCAAGAAGAGGGTACAGAAAGGAATGGGTTGAGGGAGAAGGAAGTGGAAGAAAGATGAGAGATAGGGACAAGGTAGGTAATGATCATACTTACAGCTATCAATCACATGGGCATTGAAGAGACAGAGGAGAGCTGAAGCAGAAAGTGCATACCATGTTTTCTGCTTCAAAGCCCCCTGCCACCATGCTTGCCAGCTGATGGGGGTGGTAGTATTGGGACAGGTTTTCTCATCCATTCTGCTCCTGTTAGGGGAAAGAGGCTTTAAAGCAGAAATCTGTAGGCCCTCTTTGTGCTTTAACCCTTCTCCATCCTCTTCAATACCAGTGTGCAGCTGCAAATGTACAAAGAACAAATTGCATGCCAACGTGGTATAGTGGTTAAAAGCGATGGAGTCTTATCTGGAGAAATGGGTTTGATTCCCCACTCCTTAACATGAAGTTTGCTGGCTGACCTTGGGCTACTCACAGTTCTTGCAGAATTCCTCACCTACCTCACAGGTGTCTGTTCTAGGGAGGGGAAGGTAATTGTTAGCCACTTTGACACTCCTTAAAGGTAGGGAAAAGCGAGGTATAAAAACCAATTCTTCTTCTATTGCTGGTTGTTGTTTTTCTGGATTTTTCTCATCATGGAGACAAGGTGTATCCCACAACAGAAAGCTTTTATTTTATTTCTCATTTCCGTAGCAGGGATTATACTTTGAACTTTCATGCACAATGAACTGAAGCCGAAGCAAAACAACAAACAAACAAACAACTATTTACCTTTACTGTGTCCAAAGGATATCCCACAATTACACTTGTGGCTCCTAGAGATTAAAATAAAATCAGTTGCATGAACAGAAGTCATTTAAAGTCACTGCATTGCTATGTGCTTTAGGAAAATGTATGACTTGTCATATGCTAGTACTTTGCTATACAAAAGTCTCTCTATCCCACCAGAATAATCACGAAAAATTGAGAACGCTACATGTCTGCTGTACATGTTCCAAGGAGAAATTGCATACCAAAGGAACTAGCATTTCTGCAGTATATGAAGAAGGGAGATTTGACTCTCAAAAGCATGACTTGAGCAATGGCGTATTTACCTAGGGAACAAGGGATACCCTATGTCCCCGGGTGTCCCCTAATGGGGGGCGCAAAATTTCAGGTTCATTTGTGTGTTTTTTGTATTTTTTAGTGTTTTTTTCAGTTTTTGGCTAGCAGCACCACAATTTCAGGGATTTTTCAGTGGACCCTCCTGATGATACCACCCAAGTTAGGTGAGGCTTGGTTCAGGGGGCCCAAAGTTATGGACTGCCCAAAGGGGTGCCCCCATCCCGCATTGGTTCCAATGGAGCTAATAGAAGATGGGGGCTACACCTTTGAGGGTCCATAACTTTGGACACCCTGAACCAAACTTCACCAAACCTGGGTGGTATCATCAGGATAGTCTCCTGAGGATACCCTAAAATTTTGGTGCTGTTAGCTTAACAATTGTACCCCTGACAGCAGGCACACTCCAAATTTCCCTAGATTCTCCTTTTAAATCCACCCCTTTTGGCATGGACTTAAAGGGAAAATGTGAGGTCCCCAGTTTAAACATTGAAAGTGATGCTGTTTGGGGTGGATTCCACTGGAGGTATTTTGTGAGAGATGATGCTGACATTTGTTTGGTAAATGTTTTGCTGGGGGTGATTTGTGACAGATTTACATGCTTAATACCCACTTGCAAAAGCTTGGAGCTGTTTCTCAGGCTAATAACCTACCTCATAGGGTTGGTGTGAGGATAAAATTAGGAAAGAGAATTGGTGGGGAGAGAACCATATATGTTTTGCTGGGGATGGGAGATGTTTTGTGAGCTGGTGCAAAAATTCATTGTTTGGTCATGGTGGGGGAGGGTGGCCGCCCATATGGGGGGGCACGCCAAACTCAGGTTTTGTCCACAGGCTCCAGTTTGCCTAGATATGCCTCTGCTTACCAGACAGACAGCTTTACCTCGATTGGTTCGATATGTTTTTCATTAAAGTATTTTTATTGGATGAATGAGGAGATATTATTTTTGTTTCTTTCTTGAAATGCCTCTTAATTTAATCATCTAAACTCATGGGACAGTGATGCATACATTTTTTATCCTATTGTTTAAAACAAATGAATTTAAATATATGACATGTAAATTGCTTTCTTTCCTCCTTTACCACTACCACACAGGGGACAGAACCTCCAAGTGCTTCAACCTAGTGTTCCTAGAGGGCCTCTTCATGCATTGATTTGTTAATACAGTATATGCTAAAAAGGTAACATATAAGGCAAACAAACCAATCTTTTTTCATTATATGCGCATGCAGTGCAAAAGGACAGGATTCAAGTGCAATCCGATCAAGAGTTACTCCATTCTAAGCTAATAGATTCTAGTGGACTTTGACTGGAGTAATTCTGCATAGGACTGAACTGTTACTTTTGGTAATAGGAGAAGCAGCCTGCAACAAGCATTTGCTGCTAATAAATCACTGCTGCTGATGCTTGTACCCTAAAGCTCTTTGACATTTTCCTTAGCGTTAGTTATGTTGTCACTTTACACTTTACAGTTTACCACTATAGATAGCCTCTAGATGTCTGTTAGGAAGCTTTAGCCACATAACCTGGCACAGACTAATGGTTCTGAATTGTGTGCTTTCAGCAGATATACAAAGTGTTCTGACTCTGAAATGGCACAAGAATATGGATCATAGAGTAAAGTGCTGTCTCCTATTAATATTTCATGTTGGGAAAGTTCAGAAACACCATTATGTTGCTCAAGAATTTGCACAGTAACTTCTGTTGCCAAAATATAATTTATTGCTAGACGTGGTAGAATTTTGATTCAGACATATGGTTTCTTGTATTCTTTTTAAAAAATCAGGTTTCTTGAATTGATTCATAATTTCATCTTCACTTTTTTTGAAGGGGTTCAGAAGGTGAAATGCATGGATTCTGGTATCAGCTAAATAAATGCTGCCTAGGATATTATGGCACCTAAAACAGAAAATCCTACTATTCCCTGTACCAGCAGTAAAGATTTTGGTCCTTTCTGCATAACACAAATAAATGTCTTGAAGACATTAAAAAAAAGCATTTGGGGGAAGAAATCCACACAGGTTTTCCCCCAAAACGTCTTTAGAATGTTTTATTTTTGCTCAATCCAGGGTTTTTTGTTTTTTTAAAGAAAACACTAAATTAGCCAATTTTTTTTTCCACAAGATGGGGTCAAGATGTTTCCTACTTGTTGTGCAGAGAGCAGGAAACGTCATATTTTTCCCACCCAATTTCAAAGCTGTTCTGCACTCATTTTCTCCTGCTTGTCCCACCTGCTATTTGCTGAAGTTTTGCAACAGATGTTTCCCCTGTTTGCAGCTTATCCACGTGCAATTTTACTGTATAAAGTACATGAATAAAGTTAGCTTGGACTGGCAATCCCACACATTTGTTTCCTTTTTTGATTTGAGGAAGGTGTCTTTGAAGCTATGACGACACAATATGAGAATTGGCAACATGTATATATTTTGAGTCATCATAGCTTAAAAAAAACAAAAAAAAGGAAAGGAAAGGAAAAATGACTTGTGTGCATGATTGCCAGTCCAAACTAACTTTATTCATGTACTTTATACTGTGAAATCACAAGCAGAAGAGCTGCAACAGAGGAAACCTTCATCGCAAACTTTCAGCAAATGGTGGGCAGGACAAAGAATCACAAGCCGGAGAAAATGGTGGGGAAAAGTGAGAGGTAGTGGTGGAGAAGGCGGGAAAAAGAACTGCTTTCCCTGGCAGTGCTTTTTTTCTGTGCTATGTGGACAAAAAAAAATCCAAAACAGTTCTTTTTAAAAAGTCTGCAAGACACTTTATTTGTATTGTGCAGGAAGGACCATTACCGGTATATTCTGTGCTGTAGAAGTCCAGCATCCTTTTTACCTGCCCTACATATTTGTAGAATAAATTACAGAATACTACAAGTAGAGTCTCCTCAGTGATCTGAAGAACAGTGTTTTGGGGAAAATAACTGGGGTAGGGTAGGGGAAATAACTTGCAAGCCTTGCAACCTGTCATTCTACTAGGTATGAATTGGGTGTTTCTGTTCTTCCCAGAAGATGTTTTCTAATGCATGGCCAAAGGGAATATGGCAGCAGGAGGAGTGATGTTTTTATGAGAAGGGTTGAAAGATGAGGTGATTTAAATTTAACTAACAGGAATCAAGTTGGCTTATATAATTAAAACAAAACTACCAGGGCCCGGCCTCGCGTTGCTGTGGCAACTGTCCTTCTCATCGCAGTCCACAACCCACACGGATGTCCATGCAGGTCCAATGATCCGCAGCATAGCCTTTTGGGGTGGTCAAATGGAATCCCTCTTTCCCTTTTCAATTCACATTGTTATATGGTGCTGTCTTGTTTTTTTAGTATAAGGTAACCCTTTCCATTCCACAACAGAACTGTCCAGAGTGCGAATCCCGCTGTCCATGAGGCTGGTTGACACGCACAGTCCTGGCTTGGGTAAGGCAGAACTGGGGCAAGGAGGCTATCCCAGTCAGGCAGCAGAGGCAGGGTGGTGAGGTGCTCAGATCGAGGCCAGCTCCCTGGGTTCTTAAAGGGCCATGTGCAAAAGAAGCAGACTCAGTAGTGTTGGTTCGCCCCCACCCCACAGATTTTCTTAGAAGAAAAAGGCAAACTCCAGCTCGCTTTTAGTAAAAGAGAGCTGTGGTGAATATGGGTAAGGAAGTGGGTGAGTGGTGGTTGGATGTGAGGGAGGGCAGGGTGAGGTGTGTGAGGATGAACTGGATGTGTATGAGAGTATGTGTGTTGTGTCGTAGCAGTGGGTGAGGCACAGAGAGTGAAAGTTATCTGCGTGTGGGGGGGGGAACATCTCACATGGCAAAGTGTGTATGTGTTTCACTTCCACTCGTATTACCTAACAGTATTACCTATTTACTGTTTGCAGTGCTCATCTCTGGTCATCTGCGCGAACATTCTAAGGGCAAACCAAGCCCTCAGGCCACAGACATGCTGCATGAACATTCTACGGGTGACAGTTAAACACAGCCAGTTTCATGGCCTGGTACGCCAGGAAAAAGATGTTTTACCTGGCTCAGGTATGGACTTTTGGCGATTTGAAGGTCCGATTACCTACCCGCAACAGGGAGGAACGTCATGTGAAAATTTGGGGGTGATCCGTCCAGCCATTTCGGCGTTTGGGCGTCAGTAACAATAACACTGTTGCTGTGGGTTATTGTGGTGAAATGGTAAAGGAACAGACGCTGACCCTTCCCTCTCCCTCTGCTAGGGTGGGTGGGTCATATCCAGATGCTGGGCCCCCTCCCTCCCTCCCCTCCCTTGTATGCCACCCCTCACTCTCTCCCCTCCCTCCCTTCCCTCTCCCTCGTGTGCATGTATGTGTATGTGTTTCACTTCCACTCAAATTATTGCCTATGTACTGTTTTCACTGCTCATATCTGGCCATCTGAGTGAACATTTAAGCTGCACAAACATTCTATGGGTGACAGTTACACACAGGCAGCTGCATGTCCTTCACCATGGAGCGCCAGGAAAAAGGCATTTTACCTGGGCCAGGTATAAAATTTCAGGTATGTGAACATCTAAAAACACTCTCACCTGGCTGACTACAGTGGCTGGGAATTTTCAGAGGAATTGGCCCAGCAGTTAGTGAGTTATACCATCACTAACAAATACACGGTTTGCTTTTTATATATATATAGATAGATAAAATCCAATTTCCCAAAAATACAGTACAAATTACAGAAAACAGCAAGCTGACCTCCAGTATCTACCAAAAGCACATCAAAAAAGCTCTGCCTCTGAAATCTCTGAGGCCCTCATCATACTCTTGGGAAGCCATGTCCACAATTGGAATGGACTTGGGGACACATATTTTCAGGTTGCCAACTCTGGATGGGCACACAAAACAGACAAATAATGAATAAAATGCCTGGGCGACACGCCCCATTGGCGTCGTTTATGCTGACGCACCCCCGAAGCGTGGCCATGCGGAAACGGCCTGAGAGAATCAATGGACACATATCTGACACAAGAGATCACAACATTCAGAAACCAATGGGAAGAATTTTAATCTCTCTTCATGTACTGCTACAGATGTGAAAGTCACTTTTACAAATGCTGAATTAGAACTCTTCAATTAAACACCACATGCCATCCTGACTTATGCATATATTTCCTTAGTACAATTCTACAGAGCCAACCTTTTAGAAACTTTAATTGGCTACTGCTATCATGTTTTATTATATTATGACCTGGTATTTTTACCAGTTAACTTCAGATAAGTTGTATTTATCCTCTATGATTATTTTGTTTATTTGTACCCCCAAGAGACACTGGGACCTCTGGATTTTCTTATCAACCAGCATGTGTATTAATTAATTCTGTTCCTTTACACAGGTAATTACCACTTAAAACATTCATAATCAGATTCACTCCAAATCTCTCTCTGCCTCAACTGCCTCTCCCATAATTTTCCCATAAGTATTCCCCAAAAGATTTTCTCTTTACACATCTGAAGAAGTGAGCTGTCATGAAACACATACTGAACTGAAATAAAAGTTGTTAGTCTTTAAGGTGCCACTGAACTTTTGTTTTATTGAACAGCAGCTGTGCCCATCAGTGGGGAGGCAAATAAAGCATTTGTATCTATTCCTTTGAGCCTGTAGAGCTGCCTGCCACTACAACAGCTCAGCTCAAGGGAGAACAGAACAGCAACCAGCAATCCTTATATTCATATAAAATTCAGTAAACATCAGTCAGAAAGTTAGTAATGTGAAAGACATACCAGAGAACTGTATATGACTAGTAAAGATCCCTATCATTTACCATAATTCTTAAGCCACTCTCCATCTTCTCTGATAAACCAACCAGGCACCATAACAGCAGCTAAATGCATTTTTTTCTTAATATTACTGTCAGTCAGGGCTCCCTGAGAATCAATAAGACAGAGATGACAGATTTCTCTGCCTCTTTAAAAGGCAAAGGGCAGGGCCATGTGAGAAGGGAAGAAGCAGTTTAATTCTTCTCCTCTGATATACTTCTACCACTTGAAAACACACACACACCCCACAATGTATTCCTATTACCTTTGGAAGGAGGGGAAAAATATGGGTATTTGCCTTTTTTCTTTCCAAGGGAATGAGGGCACAGCAGGGAGGAAAACAGCTTCAACAAATGAAAATGTCCAGGAAATGCTTTACTCTAAACCTCCCCTTTCTCTACAACCCTCAATCAAATGGTGGATGTACACAACTGAAATTTTCTCTAGGCAATCCATTTGCAGATCTCCCAGTGCCCCATGGTTTTGGGCCCTAAGAAGTAAGTGAGTGACTCTGCTTTATAACATGTGCCATGAACAATTTTCAAGAAAAATCTATTTCCTTTAAAAAAATAATGAACTAGTTCATTTCTCTCACTTTTACTTTGTTAAATCCCTGTATTGGCAAGAACCAGAAAAATGCTGAGCTTCAGTCAAGAGTTAATGAAAGAGGCTAACTGTGGCAAAAACATGGTATACATATAGTACTGAAGGCAATGGACTTAGAAGGGCATGACTCTATTTAGAATTGTACTAGCAGTAATCGGACTTCTTTAAAAGGGAAGAGGGGAAAATGGGCTGTTTGCCCTTACACAGGCATAGACTGTAAAATGAGTGGGGAATGGTGGCAGTTATCCATATTTTCTTATCTGTTTTCAGTCAGATCCAGAGTTCATGAAGGGTGTAGATGAAGAATCCTCTCTGATTGGCTGATGGTAGGCCCCAGCTGTTTAAACAGTGGGGTCCTTCTTCACTACTAATCCCATAGGAAACCTTATTAAATTGTGATTACTGTTGACATTTGAGTAAAATTATAAGAACCTGAAGTAATTGAGATCTATGGTTATGGTACCTTTCATATCTAATGGACTGTATAAGTAAAAAGCTGATACAGCATCAAGGGATGCAATTGCTACTTAATTCAGAAGCATCTTTGGCCTAAATGGGACATACTACACAAGTGAGAAATGCACAGAATTTCACGTGTGCTGTCAATTAAGATCAATCACTAAGTATTTTGCTAAATATGTACCCCTTCTACATTACATCTTTGCCTCTTTTTCAGCTATCGCAGAAGGGTCACTTACCTCCTACCCATCCAGCTACAAAATCATCCAACTGAAGGCTGCCCATATTATTATTTTTAAATCAGTCCTGGTCAATTTTATTCTTGGGGCAGTTCACTTTCAGCTCCTTCAGCAGCAAGCAAGCAACAGAAGAGAATCTGATTATTTCTCTCTTTCAGTCTGTTTTTTTCCACATCCCACAGTGTCCTAGAGTGACTGCAAAGCAGTAGTTTGTTTCTTTGACAACTTTCAGCAGCTTCAAAATTGAAACAACTCTGATTCAAACCTCTCACACAGTGTCTCTCTCAGAGTGCCTTCAAAGCACACAGTGACATCATACAGAGTTTAAAGAAACAGTGCAACGATAGCCCTTGGGGACAGAATGTAACTGGTAACATAGTCACAGTATGTTACCAGTACACTGCAAATAGTCATGGCATTCCGTTTATAAATCTATATTAGATGCGTAACATGAAGGTAATGGAATAATGATAAAACATTAAAACAGCCACTTTGTCAAAATCTCGCCAGATTACCATTTAAGTATTACTGTGGAAACTGATTGGATAGATCTGTAGAAGAACACTGTGATTAAATAGAATCAGTCTACAATCTCTGGATTCCTGAAAAAGGGAATTTTGACTCTCAAAAGCTTTTTTATGCCCTGAAAACAGTGTTACCAATGCCAGGTTGAGAAATTCCTGGATATTTTGGGGTTGGAGCCTGGGAAATGTGAGATTTGGCGAGAGAAGGAAACTCAGCAAGGTATGATGCTATGCAAAGCACCTTTCAAAGTACCCCCTTTCAATGGAGGAACTGATCTTTGTTATCTGGAGATTAGTAGTAATTCAAGGAGATCTCCAGCTACCAACTGGAGGTTGGCATCTGTACTTGGAAATCTTGGTTTTTAAGGTACTACTGGAATTGAATCTTGCTTTTCTACTGCAGACCAATGCAACTAACCACCAGAAACTAACTTCAGAATAGAATAGAATAGAATAGAATCTTTATTGGCCAAGTGTGATTGGACACACAAGGAATTTGTCTCCGGTGCATATGCTCTCAGTGTACATAAAAGAAAATACATTTGTCAAGAATCATAAGGTACAGCACTTAATGATTGTCATATAGGTCTAGTAAGCAATCAGGAAACAATCAATAGTAATAAAAACATAAAATGTAAAATCATAAAATAAAATGAAATGTCAGCACAGGCTATAGTCATACAGTCATAATTGGGAGGAGATGGGTAATAGGAATGATGAAAAAAGTAGTGCAGTAATTATATAATAAATATATAATAAATAGTTTGACATTATCGAGGGAATTATTTGTTTAACAGAGTGATGGCATTCGGGAAAAAACTGTTCTTATGTCTAGTTGTCTTGGTGTGCAGTGCTCTGTAGCGACGTTTAGAGGGTAAGAGTTGAAACAGTTTATGTCCAGGATGCGAGGGGTCAGTAAATATTTTCACAGCCCTTTTTTTGACCCGTGCAGTATACAGGTCCTCAATGGAAGGCAGGTTAGCAGCAATTGTTTTTTCTGCAGTTCTGATTATTCTCTGAAGTCTGTGTCGATCTTGTTGGGTTGCAGAACCAAACCACACAGTTATAGAGGTGCAGATGACAGACTCAATGATTCCTCTGTAGAACTGTATCAGCAGCTCCTTGGGCAGTTTGAGCTTCCTGAGTTGGCGCAGAAAGAACATTCTTTGTTGTGCTTTTTTAATGACATTTTTGATATTAGGTGTCCATTTTAGGTCATGAGATATGATGGAGCCTAGAAATTTAAAGGTCTCTACTGTTGATACTGTGTTGTCTAGTATTGTGAGAGGAGGTAGGATGGGGGGGTTTCTCCTGAAATCTACCACCATTTCTATGGTTTTAAGTGTGTTCAGTTCTAGATTGTTCCAGTGGCACCCACCGAGGCTAGTTGTTCAACCTCCCGTCTGTATGCGGTTTCATCGTTGTCTCGAGATGAGACCAATCACTGTTACATATCATCTGCAAATTTCAGTATTTTAACAGATGGATCGTTTGAGATGCAGTCATTGGAATACAGAGAGAAGAAGTGGTGAAAGTACACAGCCTTAGAGGGCCTGTGCTCATTTTACAGGTGTCTGATGTAATTTTTCCTAGCAACACCTTCTGGTTCCTATCTATTAGGAATCTCGTGATCCACTTACAAATATCTTCAGGTACGGCGAGCTGATTTAGTTTGGTTAGAAGAACCCCAGGTCTGATAGTATTGAATGCTGAACTAAAGTCAACAAAGAGGCCCCTTGCATAGGTCTTTGGCGATTCAAGATGCTGTAGGATATAGTGCAAAGCCATATTAACAGCATCATCTGTCGATCTATTTGCTTTCGGTATGCAAATTGCAAGGGTCACCAGTGGATCCGTGATGGTTTTCAAATGGTACATCACTAGCCTTTCAAAAGTTTTCATAACTACAGATGTTAGAGCAACTGGTCTGTAGTTGTTAAGTTCCTTGATGGAAGGCTTCTTCGGCACTGGGACGATAGTGGAGCGTTTGAAGCAGGAAGGAACATAGCACATCTCTAGTGATTTGTTAAAGATTTGGGTGAAGATGGGGGCCAATTGGACAGCACAGACTTTTAGGCAAGAAGGTGTTATCTTGTCTGGGCCTGGTGCTTTTCCAGGCTTCTGTCTGTGAAATAGATCTTGCACTTCCTTTTCTGAGATCACCAGGGGTTGTAAACCCAATGAAATGGGTTCAGTTATAGGAAGTTTGGCTATTGTTGGTGCATCTGAGATAGAGGTTGTGGAGAAAGGTGACTGTAGATTGTTTTCAAACCTACAGTAGAACTACGTTCAGTGCGTCTGCCAATTGCTGATTTCCTTCAGCGTGGGAAGGTGGTTTACTGTAACCGGTGATATTTTTGAGAGTTTTCCACATGTTTGCTGTTCCGTTTGGTGAAAACTGATTTTTTAGCTTTTCAGAGTAGTTTCTTTTTTGCTGCTCTGATCTCACGATACATTTCTGGCCTGATTGTACAGCATTCTATCACCCTTTCTGTGAGCCTCTTCTTTGGAGCAGCGTAACTGCTTAAGTTTAGCTGTGAACCAAGGTTTGTTGTTACTATATATCATAAGCAAGTTCCTGGTTGGTATACAAAGATCTTCACAGAAGCTGACATATGATGTTACAGTATCTGTGAGTTCATCCAAATCTGCAGAGGTGTCTTTAAAAATATTCCAGTCTGTACAGTCAAGGCAAGCCTGCAGCTTTAACTTTGCCTCTTCAGTCCAAGTTCTCACTGATTTAGTTATTGGTTTTGTGGCTTTAAATCTTTGTTTGTAAGCAGGTACAAGGTGAATCATGCAATGATCAGAATGGCCTACAGCTGCTCGTGGTAAAGACCGATAAGCATCTTTCAGTGTTGTATAGCAGTGGTCTAAGATATTCTTGCCTCTGGTGGGACAGTTGACATGCTGAAAGTATTTTGGTAGGTCTTCCCTTAAGTTTGCTTTGTTTAAATCTCCCAAAATAATAACCAGTGAATCAGGGTATTTGGCTTCAGCCTCCATAATCTGATCGGTTAGAGTTCTTCAGGTGAGCAGAAGAAGTTTATAAAAAGGATCTGCTCTGCCTTTCCCTTTCCCCATGAGCCCTCTGTGCACCCTGAAACTCCTGCTGTTAGGGGTCAACTTATTAAATGTAATGCATATTTTGATAAATGAGTTGCAGCTTCTTTGGGGTGAGTCAGAATAAGACTTGCAGAATCTTACCATTTCCCCATGACTACTGTGGGTATCTACTGTTTGGAGCCCTCTTACCATAATCAGATTATCCATATTGTCTTCAGGGATCCTACCCCAAAATAAGTCCTATATTCAAACTTCTCTGAATTCAAGAACCTTTACTGTTCAGTCTTATAAATGCACAAGAGAGAAGAGTGAAGAGTTTTGGATTTATATCCCCCCTTTCTCTCCTGCAGGAGACTCAAAGGGGCTTACAATCTCCTTGCCCTTCCCCCCTCACAACAAACACCCTGTGAGGTGGGTGGGGCTGAGAGAGCTCCGAGAAGCTGTGACTAGCGCAAGGTCACCCAGCTGGCGTGTGTGGGAGTGCACAGGCTAATTTGAATTCCCCAGATAAGCCTCCACAGCTCAGGCGGCAGAGCTGGGAATCAAACCCAGTTCCTCCAGATTAGAACAGTTATGCAGATATTATAAATTCCATACACTCTAAACACAGCCCCCACACACCTGATAATCATGTATTCAGCTGAACACATTCAAAGAGCACGAAGAGCATAAAAGTGTATGTATATGGGCAGCTCCTCTATGAGACTGGCAAAGCTGCAGTAAACAGCATTCTGATCTTATGAAGATTCTATGTGTATGTGTTTGTAATCTAGGGTTGCCAGCTCCAGGCTGGGAAATACTTGGAGATTTTTGGAGTGGAGCCTGAGGAATGCAGGGTTTGAGCAGGGAAGGGGGACTTCAATGGGTATAATAATGCCATAGAGTTTACCTTTCAATGCAGCCATTTTCTCCAGGTGAACTGACCTATACCACCTGGAGGTCCATTTACCACCTGGAGGTTGGCTGCCCTAGCTTGTATATATATTGGATTTAACCTTGTTTTGTTTTAAAACTTTGTCCTGTTTTATATGCCAATAAAGGCTTGTGTGTGTATATTGGATTTGCTCCAGATACTTGATTAAATGCATGGACATCAAAGGCAGGAGCAGTGGATTTGATTCTGTTCCATGCTGTGTGTGTATCCCTGGACAGTACTCATGGTGTTAAATAATGATTCCCTGACCAATCATTTTAAGATATCATAGGTAAGTAGGGAGATTTGTCTGTCATCCTGTGTGATCCTCTCTGTGTGTATGTGAATTTGTGCATGCACACACACTATTTGCCAGCTCAGGGTTGGGAAATTCCTAGAGACTTGGGGGTGGCTTCTGGAAAGGTGGGGTTTGGGGATGGAAGGAACTGCTGCAGGGCATAATAGTGGGTTGTCAGATCCAGACACAGACACCCAGCCCCTGGTAGGGGATGGGGAGGTACAGTTACCAGATCCAGGTTGGAAAACTCTTAAGAGATTTGAGGATTGAACCTGGAGAGGACAGGGACCTCAGAGGGGTACAATTCCATAGAGTCCAACCTCTGAAGCATCCATTTTCTTCAGGAGAACTAATCCCTGGAGTATGGAGATGAGTTATGATTCTAAAAGATCTCCAGATCTCACCTGAAGGTTGGTAACCCTTCCAAACATACCACAAATATTTGATCAACTGCACTGGTTTCAAACCAATCCATAGAAGAAATGTGCTATTGATATATCCGGGATTCTTGCAAACCACAGAACCCTATATTAATGCTTTCAAAGAGCATGAGTGGAAATCACTAGGTAACTTGCTATATGTAACCAAACAGTCCAGATCTTTTTCTATTTGCCTATAGTTATCCATTACCAGATAAATCTAGTGGCACATTAACAGAGGTATTATAGTTTCACGACATGGTATCTTCAGTTATATATTTTTGCCCCAAAGACAAACTGTTTCTCAGTTTGGACACATCCTGCATTTGAGAAGGTACACAGAATTAACTTCTCTTTGCACATTAAGTTTTGCTGTGAACTTAAAAACAACAGAAACATACCCTTCTGGAGAAAGGCACTCAAACAAACAGAAGCTGACCAGTCAGTTGAATCCCAATAATGAACACAAAAAGCCTGGCTGGAATAATGACAAAAAAGATTAGTAGCAAGCAATTTTTTCATACAAATGTAATTACAGAAGCTGGAAAATGTATATTTTGAGGTAGTGAACAGAAAATATCTTTGCCATTTTTGTCTGGACTGTTACATTAGTTTCACCCAAGCGTAGCCTTATGGGGAGAGGCTGTGAATCAGTTCCAGAGGATTTACTGCAGAGCATCTTCTTGGCATTCCAAAGGTTCAGTTGCTGACATTTCTCATTAAAGCGATCCGATATAGAAAACCTATTTCCTAGTCCCTTGCAGCTGTTACCAGTCAGTGTTGACAATGCTTCACCCTGCCAGTATACATAGACCAAGGTTCTGACACAATATAAGACAATTTCATGTGTTCATTTGCTGTTTTGACTATGGGGGGCATAGCCCTCTTGTTCGCTACCACAGTTTCACAGTACCACAGTTTCACAGACCAGCAGAAGAAAAATAAGGAAGGTGGGGGTCACTGGTGTTGTTGCAATGTGCAGCATCAATTCTGGCAAAAAAATCAGAAGTGACTTTATCATGACTGGAAATACTCTAGGATTCACCCAAAACTCCTAGTATACCCTGATGTGATGACACCACTAATGAGCCAGTTCCCATCCTGATAGGTGGCCAGCTGCACCTTGCTACTCCAGTATGATGTTTTCAGCATGTAAATATTTTGTGTGTGTTTTATTTTCATGTTTTATATGTAGTTAGTTGCTGTGATTTACAGTGCAAGCCTGTAGAGTAAGAAAGTAGGGGGCTGGACAGGGGTTGACTTGTGTTGTGATTGGATGGTAGCTGCACCCTAGGACTGGTTCAGAGAAGCTCTATAAGGGAGAGAGAGAGTTAGAGGAGAGTGTGGAGAGTGTGTGGGGAAGGAGAGTTGAATAGGTGTTAAACCACCAGAGAATCCATGGGGTCTTGAGATCACAAGCCCCAGTCACTGTTTCATTAATCCAGTTACTTTGTCAATCAATTTTATTATGATCCAAGGTCAGTAACCAAAAACAATGAGTTTTACATATCAAGACATACAATCAATAAAAAAATATTGATCCATATGAAAAATACATGAAAATGGTAAAACTATTTAAAATGAGCAACTTTTTTGCCTTATTTTGTATTCTGTAACACATTTTCCTACCTTACAAGCACTATCAGCAAGAAAGACATAAAATGGTTTGTTCTACCAAGCAATTTGGACAAGTTTAGAGTAATATATCTGATAAATATTCTGCTAAAAGCAACAATGTATGAACACATGCTCAATAGTTTCTATCATCCCCCACTATTATGTACATGAATGTAGTGCATAAGGAATGTGAGCATATCTCCCTTCCAACAAAGCAAATGGAAGGGCATTAAGTGAGGCTGAGGTAAATGCTCTGCAATATTTGCAGTATTCTGAAGTATATAAATACTCTGATGAAGCATAAGTTAGGATTTTACAAGAGCTTGCTTCATTCAGTTAAGCAAGAGTATATAGATAGAATACTGAAATCACTTGCCTGGAATCACAAAAGCTGCTGCAAAGATCTCTCTTTTCTTCTTCTGACACACAGGCACAGATAGACTGCACAGGTACCCAGACTGAGCACTTGCATAGATAGAGTTTGCTGTTCCTATATCTAGTGTAAGTTTATCTTGTTATCCAGCAACGTTCTACAAAACAACATGCATCTCTGTTATATAATTTACTCTGCTAATTCATTGCAGTACAACGGCATAGTGTTTCCGGATTGCAGCTGCTTGCAAGCAAACGGCTGGGCAGGAGGTGTTTTATTCGACTGCGCTTTCCTTTAAAAAAAATAATAATAATCCTGGCTTACATCTGCATAGCCACGCAGGTGCAAAGGGTCATATTGTGGTATTGTGAGACATCAGCATGGCTGTGGAGGGTTCATTTGTGCATGCCTGTGTAGTTATGCATCAGTGGGAGGTAAATTTTAAAAAATCGACACGCCTCTGTACAAAAGCGTGACAGCAACCCACATTGTTTCTGGGGGCTCCAATTGCTGCCTGCACATGATTGCAAAAACAGGAAAGCAGGTTACTTTATCCCAACTGCAACCCGCTGTACATTTGCTGTGCAGAAAGGACCTAAAAGCATACACTCCTTTTTTTCCTTATACATGCATTTAATAATTCTCATTTTATTTTTTTATTTCTTTATTTTCAGACTTCTAGACCGCCCCATCCCCTAGGGGCTCTGGGCGGTGCACAACATAATGACCATCAGGTACAGTTAAAAACAACTAAAACTTTTAAAAGCAGCGGTAAAATAGAAACTGACTATAATAGATAAATTAATGTATAAGATGGCATCCGCAATCCCAATTTCAAACCCTCTTATGGGAGGGAAGAGCAGCAAATCCCAAGATGACAGATGTAATGCCATGGGAGGGACACCATCAACGGCTGGTACCTCCAAAGGCCCGGACGGAACAGCTCCGCCTTACAGGCCCTGCGGAACTCTGTCAGGTCCTGCGAGGGACCGGACAGCTGGTGGTAGAGCGTTCCGCCAGGCTGGGGCCAGGGCTGTAAAGGCCCTGGCCTGGGTGGAGGCCAGCCGTATCATCGAGCTAGGGACTACCAGTAAGTTGGCCTCTGCGCTGAACGAAGAGGCCGATATTGGGACATGTGGGGTGATGCGGTCCGAAGATCACGAAGGTCCCCAGGCCGCGTAAGGCCTTAAAGGTCAACACCAATCATTCTGAAAATGATTCGGAACTCTACTGGGAGCCAGTGCAGCTGGCGCTCTGGATATGATCCCAGATGGCATTACCTGCAAGCAAACGCAGCAGCCGCATTTTGGACCAGTTTTAACTTCCGAATCAGACGCAGAAGGGAAGGCCCGCTGCTGAGAGCGAGTTACAATAGTCTAATCTGGAGATGACCGTTGCATGGATCACTGTGGCTAGGTCGGTCTGGGAGAGAAAGGGGGCCAACCGCTGGGCCTGGCGAAGATGGAAAAAAGCAGCTCGATTTATATGGGCCACCTGGGTCTCCATTGATAGAGACTTAATCCAGGTGGACCCCCAGGTTTAAACGTATGGAGGGAATCGGAGCCAATGAGACCCCCTCCCACACCGGCGGCTGAAGCGCCCCTCACGGCCCAGCCAGAGGAACTCCGTCGTCGAAGGATTCAGTTTTATCCTGCTCTGTCGCGAACTTAACCAGCAACCGCCTCCAAACAATGCTGTAGAGCCGCGGGGGCGGCTGACTGTTCCCCATCCATCAACAGAATGAGCTGAGTGTCATCAGCGTGCTGATGACAGGACAGCCCAAAACTCCGTACCAGCTGAGCAAGGGGTCGCATGTAGATGTTAAATAACAGTAGGGATAGTAATGCCCCCTGGGGTACACCGCCAATGAAGCGGGCACTTCCTGGAGGCTTCATCCCAGCACCTCACTTGCTGAGTCCGCTGAGAAACGAGGCAATCCATTGAAGGACAGTGCCCCGCGACTCCAGAGGCAGCCAGGCGGTGGGCCAAAAGGTCGTGGTGCGACCACATCAAACGCCGCGGTAAGATCCAACAATACCAACAGCGCCGATCCGCCCTGGTCAAGCTGCATACGGAGCGTGTCTGTGACGGCGACGAGAACAGTCTCCGTCCCATGCCCAGCACGGAAGCCGGACTGGAAGGGGTCGAAAGCCGATGTGTCATCCAGGAAACCTTGAAGCTGCTCCATTCCTCTCTAATTACCTTCCCCAGATACTAAAGATTCGAGGCGGGGCGCTAATTGGCCACATCTCCAGGATCTAATGATGGTGTAAGAGTGGGTGGACCACTGCCTCCTTCAGCCCATCTGGGAAAACTCCTTGCTCAAGGGAGTTGTTGACGATACTAAACAGATGGAGCCGTGGCTCCGGCTTCGGCAGGCTTTCACAAGCCAAGACGGGCACGGATCCAGAGGACGAGTAGTAGGTCTAACAGCAGCTGGTTAAGGTCCTGTCAACAGCGGCTTCACGGAGCAGGGAAAACTGGGCCAAACAAGGGCCAGAAGACGGCACAGTCTCCAGTCTGATTGTAGCCAACGTAGGTGGAAGGTCGTGGCGTATCTAACCTTATCCGCAAAAAAGCTCATAAAGGCCTCTACAGCTAATATCCAATTGAGAATTTGATGACCTTTCTGACAGAGAGGTCAATGACCTATACGGAATAATTGAGCCTGGCGGGAGCTGGCGGACGCGAGGGAGGAAAGCCCTCTTTACCTCGCCAAATTCGTCGCCATCTCATAGGCTTTCATAAGCGTCCTATAAGATGTTGGCGCAGCTTCATTGCGAGACTTCCTCCCTTTTCAGCTCTGTCGTCTAAGGCCCTGTTTCATCTGGCGCAACTCCTCCGTATACCACGGAGAGCGTCGAAAGCAGGGCGCTTCAGACAACATCGATGGCATCGGAGAGCCGGGCATTCCAGTCCTCCACCTGCTCATCGAGTGTGCTGGCGGGTTCAGGGTCCCGCAGAGCATTCTATAGGAAACCAAGTGGATCCATGAGTCTCCGCGGGCGGGCATAAACCCGATAGCCTGGAGCGGGCGTTGTAACCCAGAAGTACCCGGACCTTCAGGGCATAATGGTAGGACCATGGCACTCTATCAATAGAGGATCTGACCAGATTTATCCCCGACCCGAAGACCAGATCCAGCGTGTGCCCACGGCCCCGTGAGTGGGACCAAAGTTTATTAAGGAGAGGCCTAACGCCGCCATGGATGACACTAGGTCCGCTACAAGCCATTATACATGAGGCTGCATCGACATGGACATTGAAGTTTAAGACAATAAGTCTGGGGAACCGCAATGCCCAGTCCGACACCACTTCCAGTAACCGTGATAGGCTGTCTCTCGGTGCGCTTAGGTGACCGGTACACCAGGAGGACAGCCACCCTCTCCAAGGTCAACCACTCCAGGCCGACACACTCTATGCCGGTGATCTCCTGCGGGGACTGCCCTTAAAGGAATAGACTCACGGATGAACAATTCCCACCCCCCCGCCCTGTGTTCGTGATCGGTGAAGACATGCGAAACCCGGTGACTAAAGGGCGACGGTTTCTGCCAGCGCGCAGGTTTCGTTAACGCCTGCCAGGTCCACCTGCTGGGCTGCGAGAAAATCTCCGGAGCACCATGGTCTTGTTGTTGATGGACCTGGCATTAATTAACACCAAGGACGAAGCAGAGTGTCCCTGATCCCAACCACCATCATTTCTTGGGATAGGGTCGGAGGTCAGAAGGTGGCATAACCGTATCTCGCATCGTCTTCTATCATATGGCCGCCGCGTATCGACCCCTATCCCATTAATACAGGGATCCCCAGCCCCAGAGTTGGTGCCCCCATGAATATGCTACTTCCCTCTATCTAAATTTATCTAGCCTTAGCCTGTCTAACCCTGGTATACAACCAGATAACTAACTAATCTACAACTAATGCCTGAAACGCTACAATAAAATTACAATTACAAATGATGGTTACAAATACATTCCAAATATGGCAATGAGCCTTTAAACAAGAGAAATGTATTGGAGGCCGGAGAACACTACCAGCCGAGGCTACTGCCGCAAGTCCCTACTGTTGGGCTTCCCAGTGAGCTCTGTGGGAATGGTGGTAAATACAAGAAACAAAGAATTGCCACAATGTAGATGAAGGGCGAGCGGCTCACACCACCCAAGCCAGTCAGCTTCATTAGTGGGCCAGCTGGATTGAAGAAAAACCCTGGCTATAATCCAATTGACAGCCCGAAAAGGCCTGGCTAGTGTCCTAGTTGATCCCAGGTAAGGGGCCCAGGATCTGGAGCTGTGTCCTGAAACGCAGCCTGCTCGGCCCTCTCACGACCGGCTGGCGTGTCAGGGGAGAGGTAACAGCGTCTTCAGGTGTTAATACTTTAACAGCTCCCCGCCGTGTCAATGGCCCTTTGGGCAGGTTCCACGTCCGTCGCTGCAAGAATGCAAAACCGGAGCGTCGCAGAGTGACACGTCGCGTCGTGGGTGTGGTCTTCGCCGAGTTAGTTGTCCCTCGGGCTCCTCTGGTCGACTTCCAAGCCGTTACGGCCGAGTCCAGAGTTATATGTCCACGAAGCTCCACGGGGAGGAGAGAGACAGGGTTTTCTGCCACTAACCCCTGAGCTACTCCTACTTCATTAACATCCAAAGCACTCTCCCTGGAACCGCGTCAATCCCCGGGGCCCTGGTCGGCGGGGCCGCTGGAAATCTCTGCCACCGATTCCCGACCCTCTACTACTGACTCTCCAGGGGACCCTCTGGTCGGCACCAGGGCGAAGACCTGCACTGGGGCAGGAGAAAGAGTCTCTGCCGCCGGCTCCTGATGGTATGGCCGTCCAGTAACTCCGTCCCCCTGCGCCAACCCTCCGAGGCCCGGGAAGCAGCCGCGGCGGGGATGGCAGAAACGGCCGAGACGGAGGCCCCCACCAGAGCGGGGGGGAGGGACGCAGAGAAAGCGAGGAGTCAGGTACCTCATCCCGTCGATTCACTCCATTTCGTCTTATGTTGTTGCAATTTACTTCGCCCACGGTTTGTTTTCGGTTCGTTTGTCTCGCTGCGCCTCGCCCCAGATTATTGTGCCTTATTGTGCCTTACGTTGAAACGCTCACCAGGCGGTCTTATGGCTTCCAGTCTCAAACTCCCAGACCCACTACGTCCGGGTACAAACAGTAGAGCAGTAGAACAGTAGAGCAGTAGAACAAGCAAAGAGTTCGGCAGCTAGCTAAAAACTATGATATCATGATATATTCAGTGCAAATACAGTTGGATGTGTGATTTAAACCCCATATTTATTGGTCACCAGTACTGGTCACCAGTTTCATTTATAAAGTGAATGCATGCTGGCCCTTCCTTACAAACAAATGTACACATGCAAGATATACAGGATGTACATGCATTCATTATAACATGTGAAATAGGGCTTCTGACCCAGCATGGAGTTAGGGTGCAGGAGTCAGGGTGTTTGCCCTTTTGGAGTGTAGAAAGAGCAAAAGTCATAGCCATGAAGTGCTATTTTGAATATTAAAACATAGATCCTCTATAAGCTTTTAGAATTTCTAACTTCGGGAGAAAATGTTCAAGGCCCCTGTCGCTAGCAATTCAATACTCTAACCTACCCATATTTCCCTCTGTGCGGTTCTTCAATCCAGGCCAATTTGAAAATGGTGCATGTTAACTCTCTTCAGCAGGTTAGCTGTGTGATAATATAATATGGAAACCAAACATAAGTAGAAGTATAGCACAGATCTAAAACTGAAATGGAAGAGCTAGATTTTTCCATCTTGACAGCAACTGTGAGTAAACAGGGCACTTCAGAAATACCTGGGAGGAGGAACAGTTGATGAGGCAAAGGATTGCCAGGATTCTTGCTATGGTGGGAGACTTCCTGCCAGCAGCCTTAGTTAAACCTTTGTTTAAAAATCACCCAGGTCATGTATGGCACTATGTGCCTTTCAAGGAAAACCCAGAAAACTTTATGGTATGTTTTCACCATAGTGATTGTAGCAATTCCTAGAATGACATGATGCTGGTTCACTCCCCCCGCCCTCCAATGTCCCTGCCCCTAATGCTCTCATTGGTTGCCAAGTGTGATTTGTCAATCCTACATTACTTTGTTATGGACTTTTATTACAGCAAAAAAAATGACAGGTTTTTCTATGTCATCTCAGTTAAAGGTAGCTGACATAGCAAGACATTAGCTTCCTGTACAATGCTCAGTTGGTAATCTAAAATATTCTAACTCATCTGTCAGGTCAGAAACACGAAAATGTCATTACCTGACATTGTTTATTCTTTTGACTTTTTGTTTTAAAATCATCACTATCAATTTAAATCTATGACTGTACCTTTCTACTGTTGAATATTCAACAAAAACGTCTTGTTTTGAAAAAACAGCATCAGAACTCAAAACATACTTTGCTGAGAGGGGATGGAAATCTCCTACCCTACTTTCTGAACCATAATGCTATTAGTCCACAGACCTGAAACTTTACACAAATATGGCATTTATATTTTAAACTGCAAGTTTATATAGATTTGTATTGTTCTGGACTTAAGCATCAAGTGATTTTTTTGAAAGAAAAACTGTTAGCATACTGCCATCTGCTGTCAATAGTTAATTTTCCCTTATTCACCTTCCCTTTAATAAACTTAAACTTTGTGTGATTCTATGGAGGGATGGAACATGCTGAAGTACAGTGATCTGATTTCCAGTCTTGATTTTTAAGCAGCTGTGAGAGGAGGGAAGCTACTTATTTGGGCAGCCTAGTGGCACTATGGGGAGGGGACATTAGTTAACCTTTTCCTCACTTGCCTGTTTCTGACCTAAGTAGCTTTCTGCCTCAATTTGCTGAAAGTCTTGGAAGGGAAAAATTGCAGGCACAAAATAGACAATTGTATTTCCCCCCTCTGCTGTGAACTAATAGCAACTTCAGTTTGGGAGTGATGTACATTAGGAAAATGGTGGAAGGGAAAAAGGAAATTACCTTTTTCCCAGCAGTACTGTTGTGATCAAATTAGAAATATTCAGTGCAAGATGCACATGTTAGCAAGGAACATGCTATTACCTTTGGGACTCTTTAGTGTGGAGAGGAGACGTCTGAGGGGTGATATGATTGAAATCTATAAAATTATGCATGAGGTAGAAAATGTTGACAGAGAGAAGTTTTTCCCTCTTTCTCACAATACTAGAACCAAGGGGCATACATTGAAAATGCTGGGGGGAAGAATTAGGACTAATAAAAGGAAACATTTCTTCACGCAATGCTTGGTGTTTGGAATATGCTGCCACAGGAGGTGGTGATGGCCACTAACCTGGATAGCTTTAAAAGGGACTTGGACAGATTTATGGAGAAGTCGATCTATGGCTACCAATCTTGATCCTCCTTGATCTGAGATTGCAAATACTTTAGCAGACCAGGTGCTCGGGAGCAACAGCCGCAGAAGGCCATTGCTTTCACCTCCTGCATGTGAGCTCCCAAAGGCACCTGGTGGGCCACTGCGAGTAGCAGACTGCTGGACTAGATGGACTCTGGTCTGATCCAGCAGGCTCTTTCTTATGTTCTTAAGTCATAAACTCCTTCATTCTAAGTTGAATTGAAATCTTACCTTCTTACAATGTACTAGCAACATATAGCTCAAATTAGAGAGGATTGTTTTATTGTTTTCTCCCATGTAACCCTTCCCTATTTTCGTAGTAAAGTTACTTAAGCTAACCAGCAGTGCTTCTTATTATTCACTCTGTTAACTATATTATATTTTTACACCAACATTCTACCATGTATAATGGTTGTTCATTTCTCTTCTCCTGTCTTTCAGGTAGCACAAGGGTTTCCATTCCTTCTAGGATGCAAGCTGACAAAGTTCTATACCGTCAATATTTGAACAGAGAGGTATTTTCAGCAAGTAGTTTGTTAGTTTGTTATATCATATTGTGGTGACATCAGAATGCATATAATGTGACGTCAGAATGCATATAACAATTTCTACATAGGATGTTTATAGCTGAGAGTTAACCACATGGGGACAACCTAGGCAGGCAAATTCGCAGCCTAGAAGTTTGGCTGGAAACTGGGTCCTGCTCCTTTCTAGCTTCACTGTGCATTCCTCAGGCAAGGGGATGCTTTCTCTACCTACAGGTCACCCACAAGTTTTCTTTGATAAAGCTAAGGAAAAACATTTAGGAGTTCTGCAATGTTTCTATGCCCATACAATAGCGACACTATCATGTTGTCATGGGGATTATGCCCCCCTACTGCCCACTAAGTGACATGGGGGAATCAAGGACCATTAAGCGGTGATTTGTTTGCACCTTTGACATCAAGGGGTCAACTTCCTCCCTCCCTGAGAAACTCAACTCATTCCCTGGCTCCATAAATCACTGACCTAGACAAACAAAGACAGGACCATCCAGACACAACTATTGAAATGGAATAGACCCAAAATGAAATGTGAAAGCTGTCACATTCATTATTGCACTTTTAGAGAGTAACTGCTTTCAGTTCTCAACAGTGACCATTTTAATTGTGGATGCTATCTGCCATTACTCCATCTTCCTAGTGCACTACTAACAGGATGCTCTTTCTTCTAGGACCGTTATAACAGCAGCAAGAGGCTTATGTACTAGCCAGAAACACCTCTCCCATTTCAGAAGCATCACCCAAGAAGAAGACATGGGACCTTTGCTGGTGATGCCGCAAGGCCACGGGCACCCTGAATCAGAGCAGTATATCCTCCTTACTGTTACTTTACCACCAGTTCATATGCCTCCCCACTCAGCTCTCTACCTCCTGCATCAGGTTTTGATGGGATCTTTTGTTTCTTTTATTGGTCAGAAAAATACACTTCAATTGAAAGTATTTCTAGTTTAATTGGATTCTTACCTCGTCCCTTGCTAATGTATTCTGTGGTTTTCTTAGCAAATTTGATTACTTTGTTGCAAAATTGTTGTAAAACTCCAATTAAACTGTTCTGAAGATCTTCCTTTCTTCAAATGGAATTATGAGCTACCTTGACAGCATTTTGGGGTGCTGTGTGGTTTCCAGGCTGTATGGCCGTGTTCTAGCAGCATTCTCTGGAACCAGCAGAGAAGAGGAGCAGTGGAGAACAGCAGTGGGCCAGAAAGGGCTGAGAAGTGGGCCAGAAAGGGCTGAGGAGCTCTGATTTTTCTTAACAGAGGGCTTTTCTCAAAGCCACATCTTTTAAACAGTGTATTTTAAACAGGGGGTTTCTCTTTTTTTTCTCCTTGTCCTAGGGCTGCTGATTGGTGGAGGCTGCTGAAGGGGTGGAGCTTCTCACATTTGTAAATCTTTTCAGTTAGTGCTGAAGGGGTGGGGCTTCTCACATTTTTAAATCTTTTCAGTTAGTCTCTGGAACCAGAGGCAGGTGTTTTCCTAAATAAGAACTTATTTTAAGGGATAGTAGAAGGTATAGATACCTTAAGAGGGAGGCACTAATTAAAATCAGTATTTGAATATCTAAACAAAATTAGATATGAAGGCAGGAAGCCAGCAGGGGGATGGGGGCTTTCCAGTGTTTTGCACTGAGTGTCACATGTATGACTATCTGCCACTAGGGCAGAAGTCATGGGTGTGCCCTAAGCTGCAATGAGCTCCTGGCACTCAAAGGAGTAATGCGTTCTCTTGAAGCCAAGGTGGCAGACCTGGCGAGAAGCTGAGAGAAGGCAGAGAGGGCAACAAACGAGGCTTTCAGGGACCCTAGCAGCCGGGTCCCACTCCCAAAGTTGACATCTCTTCAGATGTCATGGAGAATTAGAGTCTGAGTGGTGGAGGGTGCCAGTCTGAGGTGGTGGAAGATGCTCCCTTAGATGGGACCCCCTCCTTAGCTGGTGGTCAGATATCCTCTGCGCACTGAGGATACCCCTGAGGTGGGGAGCTCCCTTGTAGTGGGTGATTTGATCATCAGGAATATAGAGAGTTGGGTTTGTGACGAAGTGATGACCGCATGGTGACTTGCCTGCCTGGTGCGAAGGTTGGATGTCACTTGCCGTCTAGATAGGCTGTTAGACAGTGCTGAGAATTGGAGTCAGCAGTTGTGGTCCACATTGGTACCAATGACATTGGGAAATGTAGCGGAGGTTCTGGAAGCTAAACTTAGGCTGCGAGGAAAAAAGTTAAAATCCAGGACCCCCCCAAGGTGGCCTTCTCGAAATGCTACCTGTTCCATGGCAAGAGGCCGAGCTAGGCAAAGCGAGGAGATACAGCAGGGTCTCAATGCGTGGATGAGAGAGAAGGTGGTGTAAAGGCAGAGGGTTTTCAGCTTTGTGGGAACTGGGGAACCTTTTGGGATAAGGCAGGCCTGTACAAAGGGGCGGGCTTCATCTTAACCAGAGAGGAACCAGGCTGCTGGCTCAACGTTAAAAAAGGTGGCAGAACAGCTTTTAAACTGATCCTTGGGGAAAACTGGAAGGCAGAGCTGAGGTGACTTCGGTTCGGAATACAGAGTCCATGGGGATGCAGACAGAGAGGGAGGATTTTTTCTAAATCAACCACATACAAAGCGAGGAGCATAGCAGTATGATAAGTATAGTGTCTACAAAAGGCTAGAAGAGCAAAACCATAAATCCCAGGTTAGGGAGAGAGACAGGGCAGAGTATACAAGTGTCTCTATGCTAATAGTAGAAGCATTCGACCTAAAATGGGGGGAGCTGGAGTACAGAGGAAGTTTTGAAGAAGGAGGATATTGATATAGTGGGCATCACAGAGACATGGTGGAATGAGGAGAACCAGTGGGATGCTGTTATCCCAGGTTACAGGCTCTACAGAGGAAGGATAGGACCAGAGGCGTATTGGGGGTGGGGTGGCCCTCTACATCAAAAAGAGCATAGTGTCACATAAAATAGACAATGCAGGGGAGCTGATTCCTCTACAGAAGCACTGTGGATATCAATACCAGGAGGTGAAGCATATAGTTTAACATTAGGAATATATTATAGGTCCCTGACCAAGAGTGCACAACAGGATTACAGAGATGGAAAAGAAATTAGAGAGGCCAACAAAGAAACAAAGAAATGTCGTGGTAATGGTATCTTTAAACTATCCCCATAAACTGGAAAAGAAATGCATGTTCAGGTCATAGTAAGAACATTCCTGGATATGCTTAAAATGACTGTGGCTTAAGAAGGAGCAGATGGTTGTAGAACCAACCATGGGAGAGGTGATCCTAGATCCTAATTCTATGTGGGACCCAGGACCTGGTCTTTGAAGTCAGTGTTGTTGTTGTTGAGCCGATAGGAAGAACAGTGACCACAATGCTGTCAGATTCCAGTATCTCTGCATGCGAACAAAGCTTTACATTAACTACTAATGTAGTTACATTCGCCTTCAGAAAGGGAAATTTCTCAAAAGATGAGAGGGGGATAGTGCATAGGAAGCTGAAAGAGGAAAATCCAAGAAGAGTCAAAATGTCCAGCGGATGCTTGGAGGTTAGCTTTAAAAAACACAGTCTTAAAAAAGCTCAGCTTGGAATGTGTTCATGAGTTGGGTTAAAAGGCAGCCAGCTTCAGTCCAAAAGAAAGCCACCATGGTTAACAAGGGAGGTTGAGGAAATTATTAGGAAAAAAAGATGTCTCTTTTAGAAAATGGAAGTCCAACTTAACTGATGAAGAGATACCAAAGAGAACACAAATGGTGGCAAAAGAGAGAAACAAGTTAGCTGTAAGCAGGAGGCAAAAAAAAGGATTATGAGGAATCCATGGCTGTGGTACTTATCAAGACTAGCAACAAAACAGTTCTTCAAGAAGTACACTGCAAAAGCAGGGAAGCCAGCTAAGGAAGCGGTAGGCCCGTTAGGATGATGAAGGAAACAAAGGTGTGCTAAAAGATGACAGAGGAGATTGCAGAGAAGCTGAATGAATTCTTTAATCTGTCTTCACCTGAAGAGGTGAGGAAAATTCCCGCACCTGGAACCAAGCTTCTGTAGGAGGTTAACCGAGATCAGAACTAAGCGAGAGTTAGTGGTAGACAAGGAAGAAGTTTCTGGCAGCCATTGATAAACTAAATGCTACCAAATCCCCTGGCCCAGATTGCATCTCACCCAAGGAGTTCTTATTAAAGAGCTCAAGCATGAAATTGCTGATGTTCTCACATTAATATGCAACTTATCCCTGAAATCAGGCTCCATCCCCTGAAGACTGGAAAGATGGCCAATGTCACACCAGTCTTTAAGAAAGGATCTAGGGGGGACCCGGGAAATTACAGGCCAGTCAGTTTGACGATCCGTTCCTGGTAAATCTAGTAGAATCTATCATTAAAGATAAAATTATTAAACATGTTGAAAAGCAAGACCTGCTGAGGAAGAGTCAGCATGGTTTTCTTTGTAGAGGTGCAAGTCCTGGTCTCTACAAACTTACTAGAGTTCTTTGAGGGTGTAAACAGACATGTGGATAAGGGGGAACCAGTGGACATTGTCTACTTGGATTTCCAAAAGGCTTTTAACAAAGTTCCTCACCAGAGACTGTTGAGAAAACTCAGCAATGAAGGAATAAGAGGGGAAGTCCTCCTATGGATTAAAAACTGGTTGAGGAACAGGAAACAAAGGGTGGGTATAAATGGGAAGTTCCTTACAATGGAGAGATGTCGGGAGTGGTGGTGTCCCCCAAGCGATCCGTTTTAGGACCACCAGTAACTCTTTAACTTCTATTCATTAATGAGAGCTTGCAGGAGAGTAGGGGTGGGTAGTGTGAGGTATGGCCAAGCTCTGCCAGATGATACCAAATTATGTAGGGTTGAGTACAAGAACCACAAAGGATCATGGCTTGAAGAGCTCAAAGTGCTGACCTTGATAGAATTAGGTGAATGGGCTCCAGAAATTGGCAAATGCAGGTTCAATGTAAGCTAGAAATGTAAAAGTGATGCACATAGGGCAAAAAAATCCAAACTTCACATACACGCTTACAGGGGTCAGTGCTATCAGTCAGCAGACCAGGGGAAGAAAGGGATTTGAAGGCGCCTGTAGTTGATAGTTCCATGGGAATGTCCAACTCAATGCATGGCAGCCGTGAAAAAAGGCAAACTCTATGCTGGGGATAGTGGGGAAAGAGGTTGATAATAAAACTGCAAGGATTGTCGTAACATATATATAAAGCAGTGAAGATGCGACAGCACTTAGATTGCAATGTTCAGTTCTGGTCGCATACATCTAAAAAAGGATCTTGAAAGAGATAGAAAAAGTGCAGAGAAGGGCAAGCAAAAGGATGATTTAAGGAAAAGTTGGAGCACCTTCCTTATGAGGAGAGGCTGCAGCGTTTAAGGACTCTTTAGTTTGGAGAGGAGGCGTCTGAGGGGGGATATGATTTGAAGTCTATAAAATTATGCATGGGGTAGAAAATGTTGACAGAGAGAAATTTTTCTCTCTTTCTCCTAATGTCTAGAACCAGGGGGCATTCAGTGAAAATGCTGGGGGGAAGAATTAGGACTAATAAAAGGAAACACTTCTTCACGCAACGTGTGATTGGTGTTTGGAATATGCTGCCACAGGAGGTGGTGATGGCCACTAACCTGGATAGCTTTAAAAAGGGCTTGGACAGATTTATGGAGGAGACGTCGATCTATGGCTACCAATCTTGATCTCCTTGATCTCAGATTGCAAATGCCTTAGCAGACCAGGTGCTCAGGAGCAGCATATGGATATCAGCAGCAGCAGCAGCAGAAGGCCATTGCTTTCACCTCCAGCATGTGAGCTCCCAAAGGCACCTGGTGGGCCACTGCGAGTAGCAGAATGCTGGACTAGATGGACTCTGGTCTGATCCAGCAGGCTAGTTCTTATGTTCTTATGTTCTTATGTTCTCTCCTGACGTTTCACCTGCATCTGTGGCTGGCATCTTCAGAGGATCTGATTCAGCCAGCCACAGATGCAGGCAAAACATCAGGAGAGAATGCTGCTAGAACACGGCCATACAGCCCGGTAACCACACAGGACCCCAGTGATTCCGGGCATGAAAGCCTTCGACAATACATACCATATTTTGACAGTTTGTTCATTTCAAAAATTGTTATAGATGCCAAATTGATCTTCCAGTATCATAAACAAATTTTTTTCCATCTTATTAATGGTCTTTATTGGCAGGTATGGGTTAAAAAAAGAATAAATACATAACATGAAGATTTTGTCAAGTTAATTCATTCTCAAAAGATATGTTCAATTTGGTTTGAAAATTAACCACAAAAAATTGTTTGAAAGCAGTTTTAATTGTTTAATGGAATGTAGGGGTGTGCATTCACTAAAGCTGACCTGAAAAGAAAACAGGGGAATTTGGTGACAGCCAGCAATTCCAATCCAGAAAAAACTGGGGAAAATGGCTTTTTTCCAATTCAGGATTGCTCGTTACAACCTGCAAAAGGGGGAAGAACCCTCTTTCAGTCAAGCTTTCACTTCCAAAATGTGCCTGGATTCTTCTGGGCTTGCAAAATTGCCCTTTCAGTTTGTTCTACAGAGATTCTCCAGTTTGATAATTATTTAATTGGACTTTATCCTGGGTTCTTCAGGGCTTTTGTACACTGCAATAGGTTTTGATAGTCTTGCTCTGCCAGAACGTGCCTGGGTTCTGCAGGACTTCAACACACTGCAGTCAATTTTGCTCAGCTAGCAAAATTTGCTCTTCAGTTTGTTCCGGAGAGATTCTCCAGTTTGAAAAGGTTTCTGCTGGGCTTTATCCTGAGTTCTGCAGGGTTTGTGAAATTCCCCCTTCATTTGTTCAGCAGAGATTTCGTTCAGCAGAAATTCCCCCTCCAATTTGTTCAGCAAAAATTCCCCCTTTACTTTTTTTCAGCAGAGATTGTTCAGCACTTTATCTTGGGTTAGACAGGGCTTCTGCACATTGCAGTGGTTGTGCTGGGTTTGCACTGCCAGATTATGCCTGGGTTTTGCAGGGCTTTTGCACATTACATTTGGTTTTGCCAGGATAGCAAAAGTGCCATGCCATCTTTAGTTTCCACTTCTAAGATTATCTGGTGTGACAAAGGTTCTTGTAGGCTTCCACTGCCTGAGTGTGCCTAGGTTCTACAGGGCTTCTTCCCACTTCAATGGGTTCTGCTGGGCTAGCAAAATCACCTCCTTCAGTTTGATTTGCATAGATTCACTGATTTGACATAGTTTTTTTCCAGTTTTGCACTGCTTGAATGGGGCTGAGTTCTGTGGGACTTCTGCTCATTCCAAAGGGTTCTGTTGAGCTTGCAAAAGTGCCCCCCACCCCGTTTAAGATTGCTGTGTTTTGCTTCTATGGATTACCCTTGGTTGTGAAAAAAATGGGGAAAAGTGGCCACTGCTTGATTTGTTTGATCTGGTTTGACATTGGTTCTGTTACGCTTTGCCACTTTGGCTTGTGATTCTACTGGATATTTGTTTGATCCTGTTGGGCTTGGACTGGTTCTTGGGGTGGGAGGCATTGACCTGTGCTTGCTCACAAGCATGCCTCTTTGCTTTTTCCCTGTAGGAAAGGAGGCTGTTTCCCCCCTCCCTGTTGCAAAGTAAAAGATGATGGGGGGGGGGCATAAAATTAAGAGCCCATAGCAAAGCTTGCAATGGTGGGTGGATCAGCTTAAATAGCTGGTCTCAACTGGTCTGGACCCATTAGTAGCAATGCACAAAGAGAAAAATGGTCCAGTCAGAGCCAATCAATGTCCCACATATTATTTAAAAGACAGACTTCCATGGTCTTATAGGCTAGGAACACAATTGCTGGACTGTGTGTTTACTGTAGAAGTGTTTGTGAAAAGTCTTTCAAAAACAATACAAGAAAACAGTGTGACAGTACAAACCAAACCAAAGTGAACTGGACTTCTGCTGGAAAAGAAAGTTGCTAGTTCTGTTATCACATTGCTGAATATTTTATCTAGGGCTCATTCCGCACATGCAGAATAATGCACTTTCAAACTGTTTTCAGTGCTCTTTGAAGCTGTGCGGAATGGCAAAAGCCACTTGCAAACAGTTGTGAAAGTGGTTTGAAAACGCATTATTTTGTGTGTGCGGAAGGGACCTAAGAAATGTACAGATTTAGGGGGACTGTGTCATAGCTAAATATAGTTTCATCCATGTTTACCTCTCCAAGCATTTTTCCACCACTCTTGTTCTGTTGTTTGCTTTCTGTGGGATTGTTTCAGTGCCAACATTTAGCTCAATGGCAGCCTGAGGTCATGGTTTAGGAAGGAGAAGCTGGCTAACTTTAAAGGCAAATGCTTCTGTTTAGCCACAGACATATTGGCAAACAATCATGGGGGGAAATCACGGCAGTAAAAACAAAAGATTTTCAACAGGCATATCATGAAAAGCTGAAGAACCTGCTGGGAAATTTTAACAGGGCAAGGAAACCCTGTTTGTTTATGAGATGTCATGGGAACATACAGGAAGGAGGTCATTTCTGTTTGCAGAAAAACATTATTTCGTTCTGTCTTGTTAAATCTCAGACTTGGCTCACTACATGCAATGCTCCATTTTGGCCCCATTCTTTCTGTGGTCTTTCACAGGAAGAGCTGTGCACCTTTCTTTGTTATAATTACCACTTTTTGTTCTGGGAGAAAAGAAAAAAACCTGCAATATAAAAAAATTAAGAATAGCAAATTTAATAATTTAATAAAAATATTTTAAAAACAATGGCTAGTCCCGTATGCAAATGACCATTGTTTTTCCAGATATTCATGTTTAGGGAATGTACCTGTAGAGGGAAAAATTAGTTTGAACTTTGGAAAAGGTAAACATTGACAACAGTGGTCATGTGTTATTATTTTATTATTATCATCATCACCACATCATCAACAGTGAGCATAGCATTTTCCATTTCCACAACCATTTAACTTTTCTGGTTCATAGTACTGTTTCTGTGTGAATCTCTGTACAAAGTTGGTTGTGGGCAGGCTTTGGGGGGCCTGCACTATTGCATATACTCTATGACACTCTTAGTAATAACTGATATTGATATCAAGCTAACTGGCTTATAATTTTCAAGGTTCACTTGTTTTTTATCCCCTAGTATAGGATAACATTTGTCTAACTCCATTTTATAGCACTGTTCGGGCGCGAGCCCCAGCACAGCGCCCGGACTTGCTGCAGCACTGGAGACGGCCGCGGCTGTGCCCATATCCCGAGAGGAGGTGGCGCTGCACCAGCTGGCCGGGATAAGCGGCTTGCCAAGTGGCCCCGTCGATCCGCTGCCTCTCCGCCCCGGCGACTCATCGCCTCGGGATCCGGACGGGCTGCTGGTATCAGGATATTTATTTTTTACAAAGGCCACCAAGGCAGCTAACAATTTAAAACATACATGAAAAAATTATATTTTAAAACCATTCTACAGTATTTAAAGTATTGGGTTGGACTGAGCAATTCTTGGGCACAGCAGCTGGAATTTGCTAACAAGAAGGAGCACAGAGGGCAATTTTATCTTCTTTCCCCTCAATACTACATGTCCCAAACCTGTCTGGCTTGCCAGTTCACAAGGATCCTGCAGCGTTGGTGGTGGTAGGAAGTGCTGTCAAGTTGCTGCCAACATATGGTGACCCCAAGGCAAGAGATGCCCTTGCCTTTGGCTGCCTCTGTGTAGTGACCCTGTACTTCCTAGATGTCTCCCATCCCAATACTGACCACAGCTGACCTGGCTTAGCTTCTGAGACCTCATGAGACTGGGCTAACCTGGACCATCCGAGTCAAAGCTGCAGCCCCACAAATAATAACATTTCTGGGCTCAGCAAAATGCAGCAGAGAGAGAAGCAAGGGAGAGACCCATGATATTTGTACCCATGGATCTAACCCACAGGCTGCAGTACATTTCGGATCAGGAAATTTCTCAATATGCAGGACAATGTTGCACTAGCCATTTGCTTGATCTTAAGCATGGTTTTGTCAATATACAAGTAATCATCCCAGTAGTCAGAATACTAATTTGGTCTAGCTACTGCCAATCCAGCAACTAAAAGAGCTGTTTTAGACATCTGTGAATCCTGACATGATGGTGTGATGCCTTTTCTCCCTTACGGCAACATGCACTGAGACATTGGTCGAATCCCCACTTGAAATTTGCACGCAGATCCAAACCTGTTCGTTGTGAAACCGTGTCCTCTTCATCAGATTCTCCCTCCCCACCACAGCGAGGACACAGCAGACACACCCAGTTGCAGAACTCTTAGCAATCCCCACTACCAGGCGAGCTCGCTTCGCCAGTCTCTCCTGATTGGCTGGCGTGCTTTGAAGGGGCGGGACCTTTTCCCACTGTGAAAACGTACATTGTAGGGGTGTGATAAAAAACCAGTGTGTAAAAGTTTAATGTTTAACTGTTTAACTGTGCAAACAGTTAATTGTTACCTGTGTAAACCATTAACGATTCAAAGTTACACATTTGACTGTTTAACGTTTGCGTCCCCTTCTGTTGGCCAATCGCAAAAGCGGAAACGAAACCAAGAAAAGGCTGTGCGCACATCACAGCGCTGATTGGTTGCCCGAATTCCACGTCACACTCCAGGGTGGGAAACGAGTCAGGGTTTCAACCCTCATCCCTTCCCTCGGATCAGCTCTGAACCGTGTTAATGGGGTCTATGCCACTTGCAATCAGGTCCTGCCAGAATGCAGATTATCGGGGAGAACGAGCACCAGAAACGGAATCTGCCACGCAAGCAATGGGGAGGTCGTCCCTCAAACCTGGTTAGTTTGTGTTCTGAAACCTGGCTAAGATGGTAGTGGGGATTCAACCATTATGGAGCTCAGGCAACCTGGGTGGACCCCTCAAACTCTCCATTCAGAACTCTCTGTCAAGTTTATGTTCTTTGTGATCTGGCTCTTGAATAAACTGAACAATGCAAAGAGAGAACAAGTAAAGAGAATATGGAAGAAAGGAACACATTCCTGAGGAAGAAGCAAACAGGACCTGCATTGATCTTTAGGGGTTTCTCCACATGTGGGTGCTTCACAATTTAAAATAGAAAAAAGATTGCTGATAAAAATCACAAGGATCAACATGAAACACTCCTGGAAACTATTTTTCAAAGCTAGAGGAGAAAAAACACATAGCCTTTCTAAATTGGTGGGTTTAACGCAGAGGCGTAGGTAGGAAAAATGGAGTCTGGGGCAAAATCTGAGTTTTGTTCCCCACCACCGGGCCCCTGAAGGTCTGGCTAGCCTTTTTGGGTGTGGGGGAGAGAGGAAAGGCTTCTGCCGGGCCCCTGCATGCCTGGCTGCCCTTTTTGGGTGAAGAGGAGCAGAGGCGTTCCTCCCATTGGGAAAAGTGTACAGCTGCCCAGGGCGCCACTTTGTGATGGGCGACAAAATTGCAGGTTTGTTTGTGGGGGATTTTGTATTTTCAGTGTTTTTCCTGTTTTTGGCCTGCAGGGGGCACAGATTTTAGGCTAGCAGCACCAAAATTTCAGGGATTTTTTGGGAGACTCTCCTGATGATATGACCCGGGTTTGGTGAGGTTTGGTTTAGAGAGTCCAAAGTTGTGGTTATCATTATCATTATCATTATCATTATCATTAAATCCACCCCCTTCAGCATGGATTTAAAGGGAGAATCTGAGGTCCCCAGTTTTAACATTGAAAGGGATGCTGTTTCAGGGTGGGTGAGAATCCACCCCCAAACAGCATCATTTTCAATGTTGTTTAAACTGGAGACCCCAGATTCTCCCTTTAAGGTGGATTTAAAAGGAGAATCTGGGCTCCCTAGTTTAAACACCATTGAAAATGATGCTGTTTGGGGGTGAATTCCATCATCACTTGTTTAAACTAGGGAGCGCAAATTCTCCTTTTAAATCCACCTTAAAGGGAGAATCTGGGGTCCCCAGTTTAAATAACAATGAAAGTGATGCTGTTTTCCCCAATTGGGGGCACTGGATACAATACCGTAAAATGTTTTCATAGCAGTAATAAAACATTTTGAAAGCATTTTGAAAATGTTTTCCAAACATTATTTCTGCTGTGTGGCATGGCCCATTGCTGTGTTCAGATTTGTGAGTTGGGGCATGTTCTATAATGTGATGGTGGACTTCTGAAACTAATCCTGGTGGAAAAAAATCATTGTTTGGTCATGGTAGGGGAGGGTGGCCCCACGGATGGGGGGGCATCAAACTCAGGTTTTGCCCAGGGCTCCAGTTTGCCTAGGTATGCCTCTGGAGAGGAGGGAGGGAAGGCTTCTGTCGGGCCCCTGGAGGCCTGGCTGGCCTTTAGGGGGGATGGGGGAAAATCCTTCTGCCCAGGCTGCGCCCCCACCCCCTGCACCCCACTGATCTTTATGGCACGGCGGTGGTGTCAGGCAGCCTGCAGGGCTGGGTCTGTTTCCCAGCTTGGCCCCGCCCCGCCCTGCCCCAACAGACTACTCCTTCAGCCGGCTCTGCCAGATTGAGCAGTCTGTTGAGGTGGGACGGGCCGAGGGGGGAAGGAAGATGGGTTTGGGGGCATTCTGCCTTCACGTGACTTAACAGGGGGTGCCTTGGACAATTGTCCCCAGATGTCCCCATTGTTGCTTTGCCACAGGTTTAACGTAATTAAAAAGCTGAACACCTCTGCTGAATTCTTCAAACTATGCAAGGATAGCCTGGTCTCATCAGATCTCAGAAGCTAAGCAGGTTCAACCCTGGCAAGTATTTCAGTGGGAGATCAGACCTCCAAGAGATACCAGGGGTGTGATGCAGAAGCAGGCAATGGTAAACTACCCATGAATGTCTCTTGACTTGAAAACCGTACAGATAACTCAACTGTGACTTGATGACAAATATGTCTGTGTATAAGATGGAGATATATATTTGAAAATATCATGTGATGGTTTGGTTTCAAAAATAGTGTAGATAAATTAACCATTTGTAGTATAGATATAATACTTCCCTTGTTCTGAGTAATTCCTCACAATTCCTTTAGGCAGCAGTATGTGATAAAATTTGATCCCCCTTTTTTATGTGTCTAAACATCTCAACTGATCAGTGAGGGGAAAGGCATCTTTAAAACAGGATTGTTTGGAGGGGCACTGGTACTTATTACATCAGATCAAAATAAATACACTTCTGTTTTGATTATTTACAATGATGAGCTGCTGCAGTTGAACAGCTGATCATTATGCTCAGAAAAGAACCAGACCATTTGAACCATTTCTCCCTCCCTATTCACTCTCCGTGGTGTTTCTTTGGGTCCCCTGTGCCTCAGGATCAGCATTCTAGCTGCAGCAGAAGGGTAGAAGTGAGAAAGTCCTATTCTACTGACTGAACTCACTTTTGACAGAAATTACGGTAGAATTCCCTTTCGCAGGACATAGTGGTGGCTGGAGATCTTCTGTTGTTAACAACTGATCTCCCGGCAACAGAGATCAGTTCATCTGGAGAAAAACGGCTACTTTGGAAGGTGGACTCTAAGGCATTATACCACATTATAATTTCCCCAGTCCCCCTCCTCCACAGGCTCCACCCTCAAAATCTTCAGGTATTTTCCAACCTTGAGCTGGCAACCCTGGCATAAGAACTTAAATGACCCAAGATTGTTTTTTAGTTTGTTTTAGTTTCCTTAACTGCTTTTTTCCAGATTGTTGGCAACCTTGTCTGCAGCTGTTGCAACATTGACTGGATGGAACATCTTGGCAGAACGACACTATCCAGCAATCTTCTTGTTCTTTAGGGGAGTTCTTTGGACCTCTCTACTCTTTTTCCTAGACAATCTGCCACCAGTTGTGTCCTGCTGCTTGGCCAGGGAAAAGGACAGATTACAGTACCAGCATCCTAAACAGGTCAGGATCAACATGATAGCCCTACTCCACAGAAGCTTTTCTGGCCTGCCTAGTAGGCTGTGCTAGTACAAAGCTAGCTTTCTTTGGCCAGGCTGCAGGGACATAGGTATAGATTTTTTATGGGGGGGTTCAGGGTGGGGCCACACCCCTACCCGTCCCTAGAGCATGGCCACGCCTCCCCAAGCCCCGCCCCTGGCTCCAGCTTAATAAAAGCAGCCTCCCGGGAGGTCAGGGGATGGCAGGACTCTGTCTGCTCTGCCCCTGCCTCTCCCCTGCCCCTCCTGGGCAGAGGCAGGCATAGAGGGAAAATGGAGCCCTGGTGCAAAATCTGAGGCCTTTATGCTATGGGGCCCAGCAGCTCACTCAGGTGGGATGCTGGAATCCACCCCCAAACAGCATCACTTTCAATGGTGTTTAAACTAGAGAGCCCAAATTCTCCTTTTAAATCCACCTTAAAGGGAGAATCTGGGGCCCCTAGTTAAACAACACTGAAAGTGATGCTGTTTGGGGGTGGATTATCCCCCACCCCGAAACAGCACTTCACTCTCTAATGTATGCAGTGGTTAAGAGCAGGTGCATTCTAATCTGGAGGAACCGGGTTTGATTCCCTGCTCTGCCACTTGAGCTGTGGAGGCTTATCTGGGGAATTCAGATTAGCCTGTGCATTCCCACACCTGCCAGCTGGGTGCCCTTGGGCTAGTCACAGCTTTTCGGAGCTCTCTCAGCCCCACCCACCTCACAGGGTGTTTGTTGTGAGGGAGCAAGGGCAAGGAGATTATAAGCCCCTTTGAGTCTCCTACAGGAGAGAAAGGGGGGATATAAATCCAAACTCTTCTTCTTCTAAACCGAGGACCTCAGATTCTCCCTTTAAATCCATGCCGAAGGGGGTAGATTTAAAAGGAGAATCTGGGGAAATTTGGGGGGTGCCTGCTGTCAGGGGTGCAATTGTTAAGCTAGAAGCACAAAACTTTTAGGGTATCTTTAGGAGTCTCTCCTAATGATACCACCCAGGTTTGGTGAAGTTTGGTTCCCTCAAATTGGTTCCCTCAAAGTTATGGACCCTCAAATATGTAGCCCCCATCTCCTATTAGCTCCCATTGGAAACAATGGGGGATGGGGGCACCCACTTTAGGAGTCCATAGCTTTGGACTCCCTCAACCAAACTGCACAAAACCTGGGTGGTATCAATAAGAGACTCTTCTGATAGCAAATCCCAGGTTTGGTGAAGTTTGGTTCAGGATGTCCAAAGTTATGGACCCTCAAAGATGTAGCCTTCATCTTCTATTAGCTCCCATTGAAAGCAATGGAGGATGGGGCACCCCCTTTGGGAGTCCATAACTTTGGACCCCCTGAACCTCACCTCACCAAACCCAGGTAATATCATCAGGAGAGTTTCCAAAACAATCCCTGAAAGTTTGGAGTTAAGCTAGCTCCAGGGGTTCTGCAACTTGTGGGAAGCCTAGGATGTTCATGGATTAGCTGGGCCCATCAGCCCCTGCCAGCATGACCAATTGGCAGGGGCTGATGGGAATTGTATTCCATGAACATCTGGAGAGCTGCAGGTTGCAGACCCCTGTGCTAGCCCAAACAATGTGCCCCCTGCAGGCCAAAAACCGAAAAACACTAAAATGTTTTAAAAACCCACAAACGGAGGGGCGGAGCTTCGGATCTGAATGCAGGGGGTTCAAACCCGAGAACCCCCCCTTACCTACGTCCATGCCAGGCTGTAGTAAAACAGTACAGTGGAGTAGGAAAGGGGGAAGATATAATGGACACAACATGGCCAATAATTGATCATACTGAGAGTCTCCACATGCTCTCAGTGGCTACTAAAATGTCTGGAAGGGTCATAAACCTCTTAATATGTTGCTAATGATCCAAACAAAACAGTCCTAAATGGTACAGTCAAGATTTGTAGCCTTTCTACTGGGAGTGCTGGCCTTAACCAGGCACCTATGCCAGTTGGAGCTGAGCTTACTGTTGCTATCAGCCATATTGCTTCTCTTAGGAAAACCAGGAGGGGGCGATGTTGATTTCTGTCTGGGACTCCTGGTGATACTTTTGTCTACTACTGATAGCACACACTTCCAAAGACTAGTATCACATAATTCACACTACATTTTGGAAACGAGACTGAATTAGGAAGCATTGGAAAGATATATGCTTATAACAGCAATATACTTAAAATACAATCTTCCCACAAAATGCATTAAGATATATACATGGGTAAGGTAAACAACTACCAGTCTACTTGCATTCTCTGTAGTGGCCCCCACCCTGTGGAAGGACATCTAAGGAGATGAGGCACCCTTGGTCTTGGCATTTCATCAAACTATGCAAATCAGAAGTGTTCAGGAGGGCATTTTTACAATGGTAATAGGACTATATCATAATAGCTAGGCCAAAGAAAATGCCTAGCTGTAATGCCATGTTCTGCATTGTTCAGGATGTTACATTTAATATTTATGCCTTGTTCAGATAATCTGAAATTCCTAGTCCTATTACTTTGCTTATTAAATGTATCAGTCTACTGATTGCATTGATTCATATTGTGCAATCTGCTTGGAGGCTGTGAGAAAGGCTGACTGTGAACAACAAAAATATATAAAATAGATTACAGGTCAAAAGCATCTTAGAGACCAACATGATTTTGAGGATATAACCTTAGAGAGTCAAAGCCCCCTTTGACAGATTGTTTGAAATGGTAGAGGTAAATGATGCATTCACTGGAAAGGAGAAGCACCTGCCACCAGACTCACATATTGCCATGGCTGGACATCTCCTCTTCTTCCCTTGGAGCATTTATAATAGCAACATGGTTGGTGTCACTGTGTTACAAGTTTTCCCATCTCCACCAATGGCAGTGATTAAGTGGAATGTGATGAGGATGGAAGCTAACATTGTGATGTCACATCTTGCAGTTATCCTGACCTGGATGGCCTATATATTATTCTTATCTTGTCAGATCTCCAAAGCTAAGCAGGGTTGGCTCTCACTAAGAGTGCAATCCAGGTAGCTGGGGGAGTGTTGAGGTGGCCAGAGGTTGTTACCTGCTGCTAAGGCAACACTCATTGAGTTTATTTCAATGATTCAGACCAGCAGCAACAAAACTGAAGCCACAAATTGGAAAAAAAAAACATGATAAAGTTTTAATGCAGTCGAACAGAGTTTCGTTCAGTAGGCAGTGAAGTCAGCAGCAGCTCATGGGCACACTGGCATGCAGGCTCAATGCACACTGACCACCAGGTAAGGCACAAGGCCAAGCTTGGCAGAGAGCCCTAAACGCAGAAAAATACAGACTTCCTATAGTAATTTTAGAGGTTACATGATAGATTGAATTTTACAATAACAATACAGAGCCATCAAGGGCCACAAAGGTCCATTAAGCTTCTTCTTCCGAGATGTCCAGGTCTTATCTTTGGTCAGGTAACACTTCTGGATAGTTGTTCTTGTGATAGCGCAGATGTTTGCCTGCTGGCTTTTATGCATATATACTTTGACATTCTGCCCTGTATCTGTCTGTTAATGGGTTTTTAAAATTTTGGGAGAGAACTTAGTAAGGTTAGGTGATTAAATTATTCTTTTGACTTTCCCCAAACCAAGAGGAAATTGTTTAATTTAAATTCCGCCATCGACTATGGCAGTGGTGGCGAACCTTTGGCACTCCAGATGTTATGAACTACATTTCCCATCAGCCCCTGCCAGCACGGCCAATTGGCCATGTTGGCAGGGGCTGATGGGAATTGTAGTCCATAACATCTGGAGTGCCAAAGGTTCGCCACCACCGGACTATGGGCTTTTCCTGGGTGTGTTGACAATTACTCGGGGCTATGTCAAAATGCAAAAAGGGGTTTGCCTGATTCATTAACTGTTTGTATTCTGTTTCTCTGGGTCCACCTTTAGCATAATCTAATCTTTTGTTTCAGCAAGCTTGTGACCTTAGACAATGGTTTCAGGGAATGGTACATTTTACAGCAGAAAGAGAAAACTTTACTGAAAACCAGAATAAAACCTAAATTCTACTAACATATATCTAATCAAAACTATTTAAAACAAAAATTATTATCTGTCCCTCTAGCTACAAGGTGAAGGTGCCACTGCGTCACCATGCTATATCCAAAAGGACTTTGGGCTGCCAGCAGGGTTGGAAAACAACAAGCCCTCCTGTTTCCCAAAAAGCCCCATAGGCCAAACAGGGTTACCCTGCATAAAAGTGTGGCATGAGCCTATGAGCTCTCAGTGTGGTGAAAGCTGACTAATGTTGACCCCACCTCAAGGAATGCACTGACCTCCCCCCTCATGCCAATGTCTGCTAAATATGCCAGCACAGCTCTCCAGTGCCCCAGACCTCCAGGTTTCAGTGCTGTGGAGCAGAGGGGCAGCATTTGCACCCTGTGCTGGTGAGGCAAACACGTCGTTGTAGTCCTCCACTATTCTCTTTCCGGATTCTATGTGGTTTTAAGCATTAATGCACTGAACAAACATTCTTCATATAGTAGCAAACAAAGTTCTAGTATTGCTTTCAAGGTCTCTGTTGTCTGAGCCCAGATCCCATATACACATTGAAGAGCTAAGCCATTACATCTAAAGATTTTGTGATATCATTGCCCCTTGTAGTCTACTGTGATCAGAGCACATCCGCCAGTGGCCTCAAGAGATATAGGATAAGCAGAGAACAAAAGTTAATCAAGATTGTGGCAGAAAAAGAAGAATGACAGCACAGCATACAATTTGACCTGTAAGTAGTGATTAACTGTGCAACCCGTGGCAGGTCTACTCTAAATTCTTTAAAAAATCTACTCAGTGTGGCTTACTCCCAGGGAAATGGTTTTTTTTTTGTACTCTTCAATTATGGAAGTATGTTTTTTCAAACTTCAAGTTTCCACAGATAAAGACATTGTCATCGTGGCATAGAAATATATCACTACTCAAATAAGTAAGGCATAGATCAGGGGTAGGGAACCTATAACACTCAAAGAGCCATTTGGACCCGTTTTCCACAGGAAAAGAAAACACTTGGAGCCGCAAATAATTTTTGACATTTAAAATAAGGATAACACTATATATATAGGGTTTTTTTAACCTTTTACTCTGCTCATTCTGAGAAGGTGATGGGATGTGCCTGTCTCCCCACATGCCTTTGCAGGTACGTGGGCGGCAAGGATGAAGCCAGGGTGGCATAAGCCTTGCCGGCCGCCAGCTAGAGGCACCCGCCCCGGGCTCCAAATGGGCGTGGGCGAGAGGGGAAGCTGCCAGCGCCGCAGGCCCAGTTTCCGATCGTGGGCAGTTGGTGCTCTACGGCATACTACCTCAGCAGGGCGGGCAAGGATGGGGCCAGCGGCTCGGCTCGTGGAGCCACAGTGCAAGGGCAGAAGAGCCGCATGCGGCTCTCGAGCTGCAGGTTCCCTACCCCTGGCATAGATATTTGAAAAGAAATACATTGTCACAATGTGAAAGAAGACACAAATATCTTGCTAGTGTGTCTACCATATGATGCTTTTCAAAAAAAATTCAGGTTCTTTATATATAGAACATAGTATAAAACAAAATGAGAAAATATGTGATTAAACAAAAAAGAACAAAACTTGTTTATAAACAAATGCCCCTTCAAACTATAAGCATATTATTATAGTTAGTTGGTTGATTCTTTCCAATTTCATTATATATGTGCTCCTATCTTTCCAGTTACAGTGGCCGATAATCTGATTATTCCTTGAGGATCTTGATGTTTTGTATTAAAGTTAATTTAACAGTTTCAAAGCTATTTAATTAGTCATTCTCCAACTAAAGGTCTACAATTTGACTTCCTTGTCTTTGTGAAGACGGGTCTTGCAGCTGTCAACAAATGCAAAGCAATAGTCTGATGCTGCTTAAGAACTGAAACTACATCACTCAGTAAAATACATTCAGTTGTATTATCTACTTTACACTAAAAAGCTCCTGTCTTCAAAGCACTGTGTATAATACATTTCACAGACTATTGTTCAATGAACCATTTAACTAAATAGAAACAAATTACTTATAAACAGTTCTTAATATGTACTAATCAGATCATGAAAAGCATTTTAAAGCTGTTCCTAAACCATATTTTTCTCTAACAAATTAGGAAGTAGAAATCCTGTTATCTCTTGGAGTGCAATCCTAAAACAAGTTACTGCATTCTAAATCTATTAGAATTAATGGGTTTAAAAGGGTGTAACTCTGTTTAGGATTTCACCATGAAGGCCCTTTAAGTTATTTTCTGTGGTCCTGACTTCCATGGTGACGTAACTGGCTTTCTCTGAATGCTAATTATTTAAGCATACAGCTCTCACGCCATATATTTATTATTCTATTGTAATGTCACTGGATGACTCACTGTAAAAGAAACATTCTGGTCTAAGACAGGGCATTGCTATTATAAAACCGATATGAATATGGCATTTCACATAACAAGCGGTTGTTTCAAAGAAGTTTTCTCCAAGTGGCTGCATAATATTTCAGCTGTGCTTTGATGACTCAGACTTAATAGTTGAAGCAGTCCTGTGGGAATACATCTGCCAGATATAAATATTAATGTAAGGAATGCAGAGAAGGAAGATTAAAATTCATCAGTCATCTCTTAGCATAAACCATCAGATGCTAGCTAGGCTCATTTGGAATCAGACACTGTCACCTTTGCATCTAAAGTGCAATTAATAGACCTTTTATGCAAAAAAAAAATCAAAATCCAAATTTCCATGAAATACATTAATCCCCCATCCCCACCCCTAAAACCCTACCTTTGGTTCTTATGTAAATTCCTGTTGGTTCGTATCATGTTCCATTCCCCATCGCGAGTCATGAACACAGTCATTTTTGTGGAAATTGTTTTTGCCTGTGAATCAAATATAACAACTCTACAGAATTAATATTATGTCTGAGATTTGCTATCCTGAGATGTTTCCTCCTGTTTGATTCCATAAGACACAGTTAGACCTTCTGCATGTGCTCAGATATTTTCAGTGCTCCATACAGTTCAATGATACTGTGGCTTTGAAAACATAAATAAAACATGGGATGTATCTACACATGGGTAGCAAGACTGGGTGCAGCCTAATAGAACCACCACCAGATCTTGGTCCACAACCCTGACAGACAGACATTGAAGCATCCATATTCTTAATCAATTGATTAATCGTTGGGAAACTTATTAAAACATGTCCTGCTTTGCAAGCTTGTTCCATGGCTATTGTGACTGGAAAACTGTGGGTGTCATGTGTAGCCTGGCTGAACCACAGACCCAGTTCAAGAAAGGACAATTGAGTGAGGGAAAGGCATTACAAAAATGAACTTCAGAACTAGTAGTGATCTAGCTTCACTTGCTAGGGAAACAAAACCAAGAACTGCTAGAATGCAAGACTCAAGAGTAGAATAACAAACGTCTAATGGAGGTATTGCTGATCCTGAGGAGGTGGGGCAGATTTAAGGGTGCAGTTTGACTCTGGGGCAAGCCTTGGAGCTACTTGAAGATCTGAAGTCTCTGCAGAAGTAAATTCTAACCAATTACTAATATCTCTTTGACATTCTATTATTAAATCTATTCCAAGACCTTAGTGATCACCTGTAGGTGTTGCTCAGGGTCCAGGGAGTTACCTTGACGATTCTTTGAGGTCAAAAGAGATGAATACATTAAATAAATTGGCATGCATCTTATGAATCATGAATAAATACATAATTGATTTGTTCTGTTCTTACACTCAACCATTATCTGAGTTGTTGCTGTGCATCAGGAAGCCTTTATTAATGCTAAGTAGTGTTATAACTAATATTATATCAATTTTCTCTCTGCTAGTCACCCATGAGAACAAAACAAGTCATATGTATGGGATCCCAGACACAAACCTAGTTGTAGTAGGAATCCAATATTGTCCTGAATGTCTGCTGAATGTGTAGATACGTGTGAAAATATCAGATCAGTAATAATGCAGTGAGCTAATGACATGAATAAATGTGTTGGGCACTGCTTGTTCAAGCTGAATGTATAAAAGTATAAAAGGTCAAGGTGCTACTTTTAATGCTATCACAATGACAAGAAAATCTCTAAATGGAAGTAAAGCAACTTCCTCATAATGGATCATTTCCAATTTCTGCATAAAGTGGGAAGGCTGGAAATTATAAGCTTCTTTTGTTGAATGTCAAGTTCTGTTGCAGTACTATAAGTTTCCAATGGAATTTGAAGCCAAATTATTAATGGTACAATCCTAAGTGGAGTTGCATACTTTTAAGACCATTGATCTCAATGGATTTAGAAGAGTGTAACTCTGTTTAGGATTGCATTGTACATCAGACTCAGAGGAAGGGGCAAGAGCTTAAACATACCTGCAGTGTTTTTCAATGAATTCACCTGCTCAACTTAAGCCTCTTTACAATATATCCTACAGGTTCTTAAAGTGCTTTTTATAGTCTGATACATAGTCAAATTGGGCCTTGAGAAAAGTTCACTGGAAGAATGGAGGTTGTCTTTGGTGCTTAGATTCCTTTTAAACTTTTTAATATAGAACTTTGATCAAAAATTGCTCATAACTTCATATATCTTGCTATTTTATGAATCAGTTAAATTATTTCCATTACAATGGAAACTATCTGTTGATTATAGGAGGCATTATACCAGACAAGAAGATTTCAAGTATCATGTCATTTGGATATCTGCTCAAACATGGCATTTGAGGACTTACTGACTTTAGCTGATGTCTCTTCCTATGGAGTGATTGACTATGGAATGTCTCAAGAAATGGCTTATGCTATACCCAAGATGAAGAGAAAATAAGGATTTGTGGATAGCCTGGCTCAGATATACCTCCAAGATTGCTCTATCTTAGAAACCTGTGTCCTACATCCTCCTGGATCTGACATTCAAGTTGGGTTACAGCCATGTCTACCAAACTGAAGTAAACTCATTCTTGTTCATGATTTGGGAAAAAAAACACAAAGTATCTCAACTGCCTATGAATAAGGACAATACTGTTATCTTACTACCAAGGTATTGGTATCATTCTTTTACCATGTTTGATGGACAGGGCAGGTTAGGTATATATTATTATGTGATTACACCCTTACATTAACCTTGGAGGTAAGTTTTGATTACTCTAAAGGACCTGTCACCTGTGGGTTCAAATAGGATTATGTCCTTTGAGGTAATGTGCTAAGTAGTTCTTACCAGCCTTCAGCTAGCAACTGCTATGCAGGAGAAGACTTCCATGGGCCTTCTGTCACCAATTTGTATTTATTATTTTCATTTGTTGGCTACTGTATTTTTTAAAGGAAGGTGGAAGATATAGCTACAATAACATTATACATTTAAATGTCATATGTTGTTTCTACTCAATACTACTCATCATCATCACTACTACCATCATCAATACCATCATCATCATGGCTATTACATACATACATTATTATTATTATTTGTATTAACTTGATTTGATATACCCCCGAAGGGCTCTAATTTGATATGCTGCTCTACCCCCGAAGGGTTTTAAACATGGCAAACGCATCTTGTTTATAATTATTTGAGTTTGTGATGCTTAGCTACCAATGGAGTAGCGTTCAATGTCATCCTCAACTACAAGCATTATAACATCACAATGGAAATAGGTCATTTGTCATGGAGGTTATGTCTGGACAATGTCAAAACTATTTAAATAAACAGTGAAACTAATTACCCACTAAAGATAATTTAACCCCAGTCACAGTCTTAAGTTTATGACATCTCTATATTAATTTCCAAATATGGACGCAGGAAGAGCATGGATTATTTATTTATTTTTTCTTACCATGTCTGACAAACAGAGCAGGTTTGTAATACATTAAGCCTCTAATCTTGGAGGTAAATTTGGGTGACAGATATGACTTGGCCAAAGTCAAGTGTGACAGAAAATCTTATATGTGCTTCAAAACATAGCTCAGTCCAGTCTCTTGAGCTAATCCCCTAAGTAATCAACCCCAATCAAACCCCCCCCCCCCAATTTCATTATTTACAGGGAACGTTTTGTTGAAGCTTGTTTGTCAGCATTAACTTTGTGGCTTCATGAGATTAAAGGATTATACGAGATCAATAAAACAACACAGTGTGTCTCTAAGTAATTGTGGATTGTTTAGCAAACTTGAAAGGATCCCTAATAATATTGACATTTTGAGTTCTCAAAGTAATAGTTATGAATTTTTCAAGCAGGAAGATAAAAGTAAATATATTCCAGTCTGCCAAGTCTACTGAAATACTTGTCATTCCCAGATGAGACGTTTCCTGAGTAAAGGCTACAGCGGCATGCCCTTTCCCAATGCAACATGCTAAAATACGGAGGGAAAAAAAATGAGCATTCTGTGGTTTGAATGCTATGGGCGCTAACAGACCACTTGGAAAAACAAGTAATAATTTGTTTGGAGAGTATATGATATTCAAGGAAAGGAAATTGCATCCAATATTCTTGTTCTATCTCTCTCTGCCATTTGCAGGCATATATGGAAAATTTCCACAGGATAATAACTTTCCATATAATAATGTAAATTGCAATACTTAAAGGTTTTGCTTTAGATTTTACTTCCTAATCCAGAGAGCCTGTAATATACTTATTTCCAAAATCCTTGATTTCACAGAATCATAAATTATACAGAACTGCCAGTATGGATCAGCTAATTTTAGATATAGTAACTGGAAATGAGAGCTTCCTTTGATCCTTGGAGTGTTTGGAAATGCAAATATTAAGCTTCAAGATAATCTTCCTATTTTTTCTTTAAGTCTTTGGTATTATGCCTGCTTTACACATCAGAATACTTTCTATGTTGAACTTATTCGACTGGTGTCACTTCAGACATTTTCAGCATTTAGGTCTTAAGGGACTGCTATAACATCAATTGATTCTACTGTATCCACAACAGATGCTACTAAAGAGGGTAAGAAGATACCTTTTCAACACTACAAGATATGTTTATGAAATTGCAATATCAATATTAACAATTTTCAGGATAAAATGACCATGTGCGTATTAGTTAAATGTTGTGAAGTCACTTCTAAATTATGGCGAACCTATAAATAAATATCCTCCCAAATGGCCTATTGTTAATAGCCTTGCTCAGGTCTTGAAGAATTAGGGCTGCAATTTCCTTTATAGTTTCAGTCTATCTCATGGTGGGTTTTCCTTACTTGCTGTATCCTTCAACTTTGCCAAGTATTTTTTTTTTTACAGTGACTCCTGTCTTCTCATAATGTGACCAAAGTACAATAGCCTCGGTTTAGTCATTTTAATTTATAGGGAATGTAAATTGATCTAGAACCCACTGATTTGTCTTTTTAGTGGTCCACAATATCTGTAAAATTTTCCTCCAACCCTGCATTTCAAAGGAATCAACTTTCTTCCTGTCAGCTTTCTTCATTGTTATTTCTGGGGTAGTAGGACCTGAATGGAGTAATAGCCATATGTGTCTGGGGTGGGGTTGAAATTGCTCTCCTCTTCCATGAGTAGAGTTCTGCTCATGCAAGGGGCAGGAGGGAGTAATTTTGTTCCCTTCCTCCTCCCCAGGGCAGCCTCCCAACGCACATGGTTATTATTCCAAATGGATCCTGAAAACCTGGGAATAAATGTTCTTGGAGATGGAAATAGCTGCTGATGGCAGGAAAACTGGCAACCACCAGCACCTTCTTCAGCTGGATTGTGGGATGCAACCCAATGGAAGTAGACAAGCCAGCATTGCTGTCTGTCACAATCGACTCACAAAATTAGTGATGGCCATGGGAAAGTTCACTGTTTTCCCAGTTTTCTTCAGTCTATTCAGTATTTATACTCAATGGCATGGTTGAAGTTATGGGTTTTCATTGTGGTTGAAAGCATGGTTTTACATGGCCCATCCACTGTAATGGAGGGAGGGGGATGGAGGGGAAGGGGTGCCATGCAAGGGAAGGGGAGTGAGGGAGGGGAGGGAGGGAGGGGTGGCATGCAAGGGATGGGAGGGAGGGGGCCTGGCATCTGGACATGGCCCATCCACCCTACCGAAGGGAGGGGAGGGAGGCTATATGGATCCAATGAAAAGAGTTGTGTAAAAACTCATAGTTACTAAAGTCCTTCAGTGTACTTTTCTCGCATGAGGAGCCTCACAATTTTCAAGGATTCCACAAATATATCATATTTTGGGAATGGTAGCCAAACACTCCTTCTGTTATGTGCCTATCAGCAAAGCAGTGAAAGGAGCTATCCCCATTTAAGGTTGGGGAGATATATATACAAGGACAGATGGAAGGTATGGGGTAAAGTGTGAAAAGTAGAACAAGGAAAATGTGATATGGCACAGAAGGGTAAATGTTTTCAGTTTTTAACTTGTACAATGAGTATGGTTTTTTAAAAAAAATTACAGTCAGATACCAGCATATACAAAGGCAACTAGCCGGTATTACAAGTGTTATTGAAAACCAATACAAGGTTAAAAAGTTCCCTATTAACCTACAATTCACTATTACATTTCTATTTCTATGCTAAAATTACAAGTAAAATCAGTAAAGCTAAAACACATTTTTTAAAAATCCATAAAATCCATAATATCCTTAAAATTCAGGTCTAGTCATATTTTTTCCCTTTTTTCTTTAATTTTACAGTACCCCCAAGCAAATTTGGCTACATTTGCCTTTATCTCTTTGTTCCATTAACCAAAATTGAAATGGGGGTTTTCCTTTCTCTTCCAGGATATTAAGGCAATGTTGGGTTAATGAAATTATGCCTTTCTGTTTCTAACAACTTGCAATCAAAAATAAGGTGCTCAGTAGTTTCTAATGATCCATCGTTGCATAAGCATTTGCAATCCTCATTCGCTTTAAAAAAATATTTGCCAGTTAAAACTAGTTGGTAAAGCATTATGTCTTATCAGCATAAAGCTTTTCCTGTATTGAGGAATGTCAAAAAAGTTAATATATGATGTCATCTTGATTTTCTTAGTTACTTGTGTCAAAAAGTGGACTTTTTAGTTTGTTTATATCATTGCACCTTTCTACATCATCAGTTCCTTGGTTAATTAACAGACGGGTTTGATTATATTCAGTTTTCACCAGTGTTTCTATAGATAGACCATATGTCCTCAGCTTTGATTCTACTTTTTGTCTCCAAAGAGATTTATATGTGTCTTTACTGATGAAATATATCAAATCTTTTGAAGTGTTGAATGTCCTGAGCCAGTACTGAAAACTTGCTTGCCATATCCTGGCCTCAATTGAAGTTAGGCCAGCATCCAGTCTAATGGCACCATTTGAGATGTATGGGGGTGCCTGAAACAATTCAATAAATTAGTAATAAGTATAGAAATTTGTGTTCTTAAGCAGCAGGACTGGCGGTCTTTTTTTGTTCATTGTTCATTGCTATTTAGTATGCTTCAGTCCTATTTGCAGTGTATTTGCTTGTTAACATGCTCCAGATCAGTGGTGGGATTCAGCAGGTTTGCACCACTTCAACAGTTGTTAAATGGTGCTTGTAAACAACCAGTTGTTAAATTACTTGAATTCCACCACCGGAACCGGTTGTTAAATTATTTGAATCCCACCACTGCCCCAGATCAAGACTAAGGTGCTTGAAGCCCCTGTGGTTGAACACTGCTTGGAGAAAAATCATATACCTAATTCTCTCAAGGCTACAGTACTGGCATCGCTGGAAACTAAGGAATACATGGGATATAGAAAGCAGAGACTTCAACATTTGAAATCCAGTTTTGTCTTCCATTTGAACTGTGTTTATCCATAAGGAGTCAGTCAAAATATTGCTTTTTTAATATATCTGTGATTGTATAAAATGATTGGCATTAATTTGACTGAATGGGTTAAAAGAAGGGAGAATGCACAGATAGTGCTTTTTGATGAGGACTAAGGTAGAGTGGAAGAGTAAACAGCAAACAGCCCATCCTGGGTATATTGTTATGATGTGATTTGTCACTGATGTATGATAGTGTTTATTTAAGGAAGTGGGAACAATGCTGAGAGATGTGTTTCAGAATTAATAAAAGTGGCACATTTATTCAGCCCGATATGGGAGAAGATAAGTAGCACAATACATGAGAACTGTTACAGAGTATTCTTTTGGCAACTTTAAAAGAACTAATTATCAATTATTATTATTTGACACTCAGATAAAACCAGACAGAGGTTTTACAGGAAATCACACCTAACTGGAGGTAAATAGCTTGCAAAAGAAGCCCAACATATAGGGTTGCAACTTGTCAGCTCACTGTTTGCAGTTCCTTTAAATTTTGCAGCAACTTTGTGAGCCTATGTGGCCACAGTTTGTATTTGTTCTGTTGCTGGTACAACATTTGAGTTGGTTTTTGATGAATATAGAACATGAGTGTATATTACATGGTTATAAAGGAGAGCATATTCCTGTTTACTGTATATTTCATGTTTGTAAAATGAGAGAGAATGCCAGAAGTTTATGTTTAAGAGATTTCTCATCCAAACAAACATTGAAACAATGATTCAGAATAAAAAATATTTCATTATTTAAAATATATAGTATAATGGTTCTTTAAGCTCAGTTAATGCAGTCTTTTCAATTTTACTATAACCTCCAGATGGAGCGTAGGAATCTCCCAGAATTACAACTTATCTCCTGAGGACAGAAATCTGTTCTCCTGAAGATTTGGAGAGTAGAGTCTACAGCATTATGCCCCGCTAAGGTCCTTTCTATCCCCAAATCTATCCCCAGTCCACATCCACATATCTCCAGGAATTTCCCAACCTCAGTCCTAAAGAAGCTGCTGAGAGGTCCACCATGCCACCATACTTTGCTAGAAGGGAAATTTCCTAACACTTCATTCCCACCCTACAATTTCTCACAGGTCCCCAAATTGTAACCTGTGGGCTGATGAAGTCCAAAAATCTGTGAGTTTAATCAGTGGATCTCTGTATGACAACTTTTCACTACATTGTCATCCCCAGAGCCCCTAGGGGATGGGGCGGTCTAGAAATCTGAAAATAAATAAATAAATAAATAAATAAATAAATAAATAAAATGAAAGTCCCAAGAGCCCTAGGATGGGGCGGTCTAGAAATCTGAAAATAAATAAATAAATAAATAAATAAATAAATAAATAAATAAATAATTTATGGTGGTCTATGCATTCATTCAGGAAAAACACATCTTACTTTTCTGATCAATGAGGTAGAAAAGAACTAATTCCATTGGACACATTTTAAGAGTTGCTTGCATGTATCAACCACACAATCCTTATGGGTGAATATCATTAAGAGAACTGTTAGGTTGCCAAGATAAACACAACTAAATTTTGAAAACAAGGAGGTCCAGCAGCTTAGCAACAATGAGAAAGAAGGACATGAGTTGCCAACTCTGTGTGAAGTCTAAAAGAGGTGAGATATTTGGCAAGGATAAAGGTATGCTGCAATTCTTCTGTTCCCAAAAGAGAAAAGGAAATAGTAGCCTTTCTTTTTGAACTGCATCTACATTTTGCTGCTCTGGAGCTAGTTTCATTCAGGGGTTGCCAGACATTTAAGTTAATTTCCACTATTTAAAAATATATTAATTATGTAAACCAGTATGATTAGGCATGCGTTACAACATAATAAAGCGCTTTCCAAAAGTTGATTTGTTTGGAAATCAGAGTGTTTGACGTACATGAAACAGAAGATGAATAAACCAGAATCTTGGCTTTTATATATATAGCAGTCCAACAATAACGTCAGAATGGGTTTATGACTAGCACAGAGATTCAGAACCACAACTGTGGACACATTTAAAGGAATACTGGCCAGTTCCATGCTGTTATCCTTTTTTAGTTTTAAAAGTTTTATTTCAATACACAAATCAAACACAAACATAAAACATAGACATTCACACTAGTACAATTTGTATTGAACTAACTATCTAATTGTACATTTCATTACATTATTCTAGCTTTTCAATATATCTTCATATCTAATAACATATTTATTGTGAAATATATATTACCTAAATGTTATTGTTTTAGTTTAACTTGATTTAACTTAATTCTTAATTTTCAACTATATAATTAAAAAAGATATTCCATTTTTCTTGAAATTCTGAAATTGCTTTATTATGTTTAAAAGATGTTAATTTTGCAATAATCACATATTCAGTTAACTTACCCATCCATTCATTCAAATCTGGATATTTCTCTGCCTTCTATTTTAATGCTTATGTTTACTTTTGCTGCTGTCATCCTGTACTTGAATAATTCACAATATATTTTAGAAATATTACTTGGTACAATATTTACTTGGTACAATATTTAGAAAAAAACAACATTTTCAAATAATTTTTCTGCATTTCTTCTGCTTTTAACAAATCCAGTTGATCCTTCAGTTGTTTTAAACTCTTCAGTCTTTTCTTATTGCCTGTACTTTTATGGTCCTGTTCTAACATCTTCATTTTGTTATTTTCTTTATTCATTCTTGTTTCTCTTTTTTCTTTCTAGCAGCTATTGCTATTAAATTTTCACCGATGAAGGCCTCACCTACCTCCCATATTGTTGACACAGTATTTTCAGTTGTTTTATGAACGCTAAAATAATCCATCAGATCTCTCTTGCATTTCTGTATTACCTCATCATGTAATAACCTTGTTTTATTTTGTCTCCATTTTCGTTCATGTTTTTTTTGTCAAATTAATTCCATTGGATTATGATCTGCCAACATCTTTGGGAAGATTTCTGCTTTCCCAACTTCTATAATTTATGTTTTTGATACCCAACATGTCTATTCTTAAATATGATTGGTGTCTATTAAAGAATACATGAAATCTTTTTCTGCTGTGTGAATTCCCATATACCTAAACAGAGTTTTGGATAGTTTTCTGCCAATATTTGTACATCTGCCTTTTTTATTTTGGTATCTAACATTCTATTAATATCTTCAAAAAATAAAATCTCTCCTTCTAGCAAGTCTAATAATTTTTGTGAAAAACTTTCAAAAATTCAGTTTTAGAATTATTTGGAGCATTTATTAATGGTCATGTCCATACTTGTACTTCTGGTAATCTAATCTTCAAAATTAGATACCATCTATTTAAATCTTTTAATTCTTTAAATACTTCCACACTTTTGCTATTAATATACATTGCAATACCTTTTTTGTATGCTTGTGCTGATGCTATATATATTTTACCTGTTTTGCAAGTTAATGTTCTTTTTTAATGTGAGTTTCTTGGACATATAATTTATTTTCGCGGGTGTTTAGTTGATTACATTTTTTTGAATGTTTGAAGGTGAGAGTTTAGATGTTCTTCATTATCAATCCATTCTTTCAGTTAAAGTCCCCCAGATATTTTTATATTTTTAAAATGTTGTTGTCCTAGTTCTCATGAATGAACGAATGAATGGTTTATTGTGCTAGAGTTGAAATATTGCAACGATATAAACAGATGAAAATAGTGCAAGTGCTTTAATTCAAAGACAACAATATTGTAAGCAAACATGATGGGTTGGATCCAGATATCTGCAGGTAGAATACAGCTTGCAGAATCGGCTCTTCCTGCTTCTTCTCTCCCACTGAGTCCCCTTAAATTCTGCTCCATTGGGTCAGGATTCTCAAAAAATGTGTGGGAGCAAAAGGAGGACAGTCAGAAGGGGAGATTGACAAAAATTGCCTCCTCAGCTGCTAAGGCAGGGGTAGGGAACCTTTAAGAGCCATTTGGACCCGTTTTCCATGGGAAAAGGAAACACTTGGAGCTGCAAATAATTTTTGACATTTAAAATAAAGATAACACTGTATATATTGGGGTTTTTTACCTTTTACTCCGCTCATTCTGAGAAGCGCATGGATGCGTCCGCCTTGCTGCCTGCAGGGCGGGCAAGGATGGGACCAGCGGCTCAGCTCGTGGAGCTGCAGTGCAAGGGCAGAAGAGCTGCATGCGGCTCTCGAGCCGCAGGTTCCCTACCCCTGTGCTAAGGGAAGTACACTTCTGTTTGTGCAAATGCCATTATGCTAGGGGAACAGCATCAACCCAATGATTTGGGTTTGTAATGATTTTGTATGCCAATAAAGGCTTGTTGTTGTTGTTGTAATAATGATTCTTAGGCATAGCAGATATTGCAATGGCTGCTGGAACTTACACATCAGAAGTGACTGAACTGCAATATTAAACCAAATTACATTTTTTCACATTTGGACCAGAATTCTAATTAGGACAATTCTTTTACATCCCTTGAACAAATTTGGCAACTGGGCTTGTTTTTAATTCCTAGAAAACTGTCTGAAGGTACATGAAACAATTTTAATCAGGCTTGATTCTATAAGTGGGATGAATAGAAGTCACTTTATGTAAGTTTCTTGGAGCTAAACTGGATACATGTGTGGAAGCATTTATATATTTATAGATATAACTGCAAATTAATTTGTAGAAAATAGAACATACACTTTAAAACACCAACACATCAAAATATATATTTACTAAATTTTAATGCAAACAATTTCCTTTCTGTAGCACACATAAATACCATATACAATTTGCCTTTCTTGTATCACAAAGAAGCCTAGCAATGCTTTTTACTAGTTATATTGTCCTTTGTTCATTTGTACACATTACCCTCAATGTTCACCATTCCCATCTCTCTTCTTCTGTAATTATTAAAATCTGACATCAAATTGTTGAAGCTGGCAGGGTGGAATGCAGCATTTAGAAAAGCATATTGAAAGTTACTCCATGGTAACAAGAGGACTGTATCACGTAGCAGCATCATATTATTTAAGTATATTATTTAACAGTTACGAGTTAAAACAGGGAAAATAATGCAAATGAGACTACTTATTGAATTAAGTATAGAACAAAGAGTTTTCATCTTCATGTTTACAGCATCTTCTGTGGAACAATGGGCAAATCCCATTCCATTTGTCTTTATCTGCTTGGCTGCAAAGACAACTTCTACCTCTTATTTTTCACAGGCTATTAGAGGACTGGTACAGAGAAAGAGATTCAATTTTCAGAATTTATACTGGAAAATTCTTCAGTTCTTTAGAAGCTGGCTTTGATAATGGGATTTTTTTTCTTTAGGCATCTTTGAGAATCTGTTTGATCATATAAACCTGCCCGAGCATCTTCACAGGCCCTTCTCCATGCACCCCTGTGGAATGAGAGTGCTACAATAACTGTGGAATATCCTCAGAAAAGAAGTCTGTCGGAAACTTTCTTCGCTGGCTTTTGATTGGCTGCTGAAGACTGTTAACAGAGATAGCTTTTTTGCTTATGAGTTCTTAAGGTCTTGTTTAGTCATTTAGCAGCAAATAGCTTCTCTGAATTGACATCATACTGGGATCTTTCAACATATTGGTGTTTTTATGCTGTTAATGGCATGTAACTGAGCAGTAATCCACTTCAGGATCTAGTCTGGTGGAAAGGTTGGGTATAAATGTTTAAAAAAACATATTAGTCTTCTACTCAGTAGCATCAGCAAAAATGATATCAGCATCAGCAAAAATTCCTCTTTCCCTTGTCTATTATCACTTTCTTTAACACATGACCCAATCTCTCAAATCAAGACATGACTTGAATTAATCTTCTTATTAACAAAAAATCTCACGTGTGTTCTTCAAAAACATCCATTTAGCATTACATTGAGTTTTTTTAATGAGAAAATGTAAATGTGAATTATGATTAGGCTGGTATGATTACAAGATTCTTCAAAACTCTGCCCATGCTCATGAATTTCAGTGGGATCAACCCTTTGAACAGCCATTGTTATACTTCTTTGTTTCTTCCTCTTGTTTCCACGTCAAATTCTACCAAAGCATCTTCACTGCTATGGAACATTCAGCATTACTTGAAGCTACTGGGCTGAAAAAAATCTGTCCCCATGTTCTATAATATGGATAATAGCTACTGGAAGAAGACCGATCCAGGCTTAGAATTTCATCAAGGGGAGAGATCTCAGAATCACCAGAATTAATAATGGAGTCAAGTAATAGATTGTTGTTAGTGAGTTCCTTAGTGCACTGGTTGACATTCTCATCTGTGGTGCACTCTCCCTGAACAACCTGGAAACAAAAATAGATACCTGCTCAAAATTTATGTGAAATAAACTGACATCAGCCTAATTTGAAGAGGGGATTCAGGAGGTTGTGTTTTAGAGTATGTATGCAAAGAATTTTGTGTTCTTTTGTTTACTAGTTGTTGTGGGTTTTCCGGGCTATGTGGCTGTGGTCTGGTAAATCTTGTTCCTAACATTTCGCCTGCATCTGTGGCTGGCATCCTCAGAGGTGTATCACAGAGGGAAGTCTGTTACACACTATATCCAGACTTCCATCTGTGATACCCCTCTGAAGATGCCAGCCACAGATGCAGGCAAAATGGTAAGAACAAGATCTACCAGACCACGGCTACATAGCCTGGAAAACCCACAACAACCAGTTGAATCCGGCCATGAAATCCTTTGAAAAATACATTCTTTTGTTTAATACATCAAACAAGCAAGACTACTTAATACAGATATCACTATAAACATTATAGTGTTCTGGGTTGAATTCAAAGATGCAGTTGTTGGCAAAATGGCACATTGGCCGATGTAATGAAAACATCTGTTGGTGGCTGTGGGGACAGTGATTTTCAACAATCTTCTTCTTCCCTGAGGGGTGTGGTGGGGGTAGGGCTGCCAGATCCAGTTTTGGAAATTCCTAGAGATTTGTGGATGGAGCCTAGGTCAGATAGGGAGCTTAGTGGGCTACAGCACAATTGAGTCTACATTTCCAAAGCATCTATTTTCTTCAAGGGAACTGATCTCTGTAGTTTGAAGAGGAGCTGTAATTCCAATGAATCCCCAGCTCCCACTTGCAGTCTGGCATGCCTGTTGCAGAGCTACCCTTTGTCCCCGCATTTTTATCAACAGTCACTTGTGTTTGGTAGCCAACAAGGACCAGAGGGATCAGGATGAGCCCAACATAGCAGAGACACCTGCTGACAATGTTCCAGCAGCACCAGAACCCATTCTGCAAAGGAGGCCTTCTCTGAGATATCCACCAGGCCTTCTGGGGGCAGGAAATGAACCCAGGTCCATAGTCCACCAAGTCCCACTACCACTCTACAAGCATGTCAGAAGCATGCTGAGGAGAAGTGCAAGACTGGCTGCATAAAACCCCAATATCTGAGAATCATACTTCCTGGGAGGATCCTGGCAAGAACACATTGCAGTTTCAGGAGTTCCAACATCAGCCATCAGGGCAGTTGGGTCCAATTACCTCCCAGTCTATTTAAACTGAGGCCTGGGAGGACTACCATGCTAGATTAGGTAGACCAATATGTGCAACCCTTCCAGCTCCACCTCCCCATGCCTCCAAGGTCAGCCAGCTCCAGAGCCAAAGGTCCAGTATCCTGGCAAAGGCAACCTGACTGCTGGGAGCAGAACAATCAGTCTTGTCTTTCCACATTATCTGAAGTGGCAACCCAACAAAGAGGCTGCCATTGCCAGGTGGCTCCGCTACCATGCTGCCTCCAGAGGGCTTTCAGGCAGCATGGGGGTGCAGCAAAAAGAAAAAGAAAAAAACTCAGCTGCTAGAAAGCCCTACATAAAGCTTAATTGAGTTATGCCAGTCTGAAGCCCTGGTTGCAGTATTCCTGACTCAAAAAACATGGGTGGAACATGGCCTCACCTCAGGAAATACCCCAGCCCACCCATACCAATGGGGCCAGGGTCACCTTTGGGAGTCTCAGAGTGCTGAGTCAACCATATACCAGCATTTTTGCCCCTCACCAGGGTAGGTTTCCCAGAAAGAGTATATACACCAGTGTGGGCCTGCGCAGCATCAAGGAGTTGAGTCACGCCCCTCCCCCTGAGATTGTGCCATCAGTCTTATAGTTCCACAGATGAACAGAGCAATTTCTGCCAGCTATGAAGCTTTCTGTAAAGTGATGACACTGAATTAGATTTAGTGGTAGATAAGGTCTACCCCTTCATATATAACTTACTGAGTTTTGTAATATTTCCTCAACTTCATGGTCAATTTCACTCTCTATTTCTTTTGTGATGTTTGCCTCAGTCTCCTCATTGTCTGCTCTACTGTGCACTTTGCTGGGAAGAGCTGGGTTGCCAAAGTAGTCCTCATATGATCGATAATATGGGACATATCCAGTGTCTAGACCCATGTTATTTAATGGTTCATCTTCATATATGGACTTAAAGACACACCCATTGCTTTGAATTTCTCCTTCTCCTTCCTTCTCCTCCTGTTTCACTTCTGTATTTATAAACTGAGGGATCTCCAAAAGGTTTGCATATGTTCTATAGTAAGGCAGATATTCATTACAGTACACCAAGTCACTGGTGTCCCATAAATCATTAAAAGGGGTCAGCTCAGTATCACAATCCTCAGCATTATCATCAAACAGTAATAAAGTTTTAGTGATTTCTTCACAGGAGATCAGTGATACCCTTTCAGTTCTTGCCTCGAGACTTTGTTGCTGAGCCTGAAAGAAACTGACACATGGTCAATGAAGTAAGTTCACAATCAGGATTTCAGACCCATTCTGATATGTTATCTAATCATAATCACTGATATCCCCCTAATGTATCAGTTATCATGCCTATGGCAGAAAAAATGTTAAGGTATTTACTGATATTTCAGTTTCCAAGGCTGTTTCCGCACAGGCGGAATACAGCGTCCCAGGGACGCTAAAAACAGTGTCCCTGGGGAGGGGTTTGCATGGCCGCCGCCGCTGCATTGCAGCAGCAGTGGCCTCGCAACCCCCGAGCGGCGTGAAGCCACTGTTTCCGAACCTCGCTCCCTGAGTGAGGTTTTTCGGCAACAGCAGCTTCCAAACACTGCCGTGCAAATGGCAGCGGCTGGAAGGCGCCATTTCCCCCCCTGGCCTGTGACTCCAGAGCCGTCGCTCCAGGCTGCGGGGCATGTCCCCTGGTTTCTATGATGAGCTGGAAGCCAGGAGACAAGGTAGGTGTTCGACGATGGCGCAGCCTGTGTGTAGGTTGCGCCGCCGCCTGCCGCACTCCCAGGACCGTCCATGTGAACAGTTCCGGGGGGGGGTGCGTTGGCATTGTTTATTCCGACGCACCCCCGCACCGTTGCGGTGCGAAATGGGCCTAAGTTTGAGTTTAAATTATTCTCATGATTCTTGTTATCTACAAATATAACACGATATCACTCAGTCCAGTTATCCAAGTACCAAACTCAGCTATCTGCACTTAGAGCTGTGATTTCTTAGCCCTCAGAATCAATTCAGGCACCTATGGAGTTTATGGCTCTTACAACAGGGCAGGAGGAGTGGACAGGACACCCTCCTCCTCCCCCCAGTAATGTTGCCAAACAGGATTGGCCCCTGGTGGTGTTTGTAAAGTGAGGGGATTCTGGGTTGTGTGGTTTCTAAGCTGTATGGCTGTGTTCTAGTTGCATTTTCTTCTGATGTTTCACCTGCATCTGTGGCTGGCATTTTCAGAGGATCATAGGGAATTCTGAGGGGATTCTGGTAAAATCACAGTGGTGACCCCAGAACTTTCCAAAGAATGCCATATAATCCTCAGAAAACAATGTCTAAGAGCCTGAACTGGAATTCATACCCACCACACTAGTGTTTGCAAATTGTAATGGACAAAAATGTAAAAAATAAAGAGACAGAGCAGTGAAGCAATGAATCTCTCCGATTTTCTGCTGGGATGAAGCTCACAAATTTTGATGGGAGATTTTTTTTTTTGATTGAATGCCCCATGATGAAGGGGCATTGAAACCTAACTCGAATGGAACATCAGGAATCCTCTTGTCTCTAAGCAAGGACCATACTTGGGATCAAACAGATTACATTTCCAGTTGTAGATAAGGGGTGGGGGTGGGGATAAGGATGTAAAAATGCAGTGTAAAAATAATTAGATGTAGAATCTAATATGTTTGAACAAGGATTAAAGAGTCAAGCAGAAACCAGAAAAAAATCAGAGGGAATCATGCACCACCACAGTCCTAATTAGCACTTCATCTCTAAAACTGAAGTGGTTTTTCATTTGAGCATAAAGTTTGTGGGATGTTCACCACAGAGATACTAAGGGATAGAAATACCCCACTCTGAATCCACAGCTAATCATAGCCAGTTATAGCTTTTAGTTTCTATCACAAGTTCAAGCTTTATATCAATCTAGTATTATGGGTAAAATCAGCATCCTGGATAGGTGACTGATGGCTGCTGCAGAGAAGCAGAAGAGGTAGTTTCTGAAGAAGCTCCAACTAAAGGAAGTGATACCTCATTTGTTTGTAACTGCAACATTTTCTTCTCTGTGCTTTTCAATGGCAAAATCCCATTTTTCTCATGGTTCCTCAGCAGTGTGCAACATGTTTCCTGATTCCCATTCTTTTCATTGTGGACAAATTTCCCTTCTGCATAGTCTTCCTTTCTCATTGGTGCAGCTTTATGATAGAAACAAGATGATCAAGTCACATGAATATTCCAGAGTTAGACATTAAAGACTAATCTTGGCAGCTGCAAAATCACTACCAGGAAACTCCTCTTACTAAGGCTTTTTCCGCACGGGCGGAATACAGTGTCCCAGGGACAGCAAAAACAGCATCCCTGGGGAGGCGTTCGCATAGAGCACTGTGCTCGTGGCGCCCAAGCAACACGGAAATGCCCCTCATGGAGCAAGGTTTTTCAAAAGGGGCACCTTCCAGCCGCTGCTGTGTGAACGGCAGCAGCTGGAAGGCAGCGTTTCCCTCCCGCCTTCCCCAGCCAGCTTACCTGCTCCTGCTGGCTCCCGTCATGTTGTGGAGGCCAGGGGACACGCCCCCTGGCCTCTGTCTCCAGCACCGCAGCTCTGGCCAGGGGGGAGTGTCCCCTGGCCTCCACAATGTGATGGGAGCCAGCAGGAGCAGGTAAGCCGGTTGGGGAAGGCGCAGCCTGTGCAAAGGCTGCGCCTTCCCCTGTGCCCCTACCAGGACCGTCTGTGCGAACGATCCCGGGGGGGTTGCATCGGCATTGTTTATGCCAACGCACCCCCGCACAGTGCCCGTGCATAAAGGGCCTACATGTATAAGAATTGGTAGAGCCAGTCAGATAATGCAGTTCTTTACCTGATTTGTGTGTGGAATAATAAAACAAGATTGAGTCTGGTAGTGCTGTTATCACTTTAACAGCAGTATAATGACACATAGAGCATCTGCAGCTAAAATAGTCCCACTCTTTGAACCCACTTTTGCAGGGAAGGATTCATCTGCTGGTTTTTTTTTCCTGTGTAGCAGTTGAAGTATACGACCCTAGTCACACATTCCTTGAATGTGTTAAATTGATCCACATTTCATTTAGATCAGGCTACTTTTACAATTATGTCTCTATGTTTTCATTTAACCTTCTTCCAAGTAATTGATGCAATAGGTGTTACTCTGTTTTATTCTCAAGACTGAGATACAATGATCAGCCCACATCAGTGAGAGTTAATGGACTGAATAGGACTCAGATCTGAACTTTTCAAGTTCAACATAAATAGTTTTTGGACTCTTTTAAACCACCTTGATGTATATAATGACAAACAAAAATGTATATTTCTATCCAGTGGTGGGATTCAAATAATTTAACAACCGGTTCCGGTGGTGGGATTCAAAATATTTAACAACTGGTTGTTTACAAGCACCATTTTAACAACTGGTTCTGCCGAAGTGGTGTGAACCTGCTGAATCCCACCACTGCCTCTATCTCTTGTATCTTATTATGCTATTTATCTTCAGCCTCCTTTCTCACAAGGTTTTCACAAGTTCTGCTCTGGGGAGGGTGGGAAACAGGGTTGCCAACTCTGTGTTGGGAAATTCATAGAAATTTTGGGTAAGGCTGGGGGTAAGGCAGGGTTTGGGAACAGGAGAAACCTCAGCAGGTTATAATACTATACAGTCCACTCCCCCAAATAGCAATTTTCTCTAGAGATACTGATCTCTGTAGTCTGAAGATCAGTTGCAATTCTGAGAGGTCTCCAGCCACCACCAGGAGGTTGGCAACCTATATTCAAAACATATCTGATTTTAAACTTGCTGTTTGCTAATATAATTAAATAATCCCAGAGTCATATAAAAAGGTAAAACATTTACCTATTTAATTTTCCCAAACTCGTAATTATCAGTAGTTCAATCCAATTTACCTTATAAACTAGAAATCTTGGTTTTTATAGTTTTTTAAATTCCACCTAACTTTTTGCTTGTGGTTAAAAAACACAGACTCTGAGCTCAGGAGAAAAAAAAAGACAGAGACAACAAGAATTTGCATGTATGTACATACACTCACATTTTCTGTGATAACTTGGTGGGCTGAGGCTTCATGTGTAAAGCTAAGAGAGGTATGGAAGAGCCAAACTATTAGGCCCTGTGGGGATTCTCCTGTATGGGAAACCCCATAAGGCACAGTCAAGCCAAAATGAAGAAATTAATTCTGATCTATTTCCGTGGGAGAGATTTAAGCATACTTTACTTCCTCATTGACTAGAAAGGGATTTGACAGAGTTTAACATTGGATGGTATCCATGATGTTTATGTGTGAAAAAATGGACACAGTACTCATCACATCTTTGATTTATTCATGTGACTAATGAAACAACTTTTAGTTTTCTATTTCTCCACTAATAATTCCTCAATTCCCTGAAACTACAATAATCACTTTTTCTTTATGTCTCCAAGTAACTGAAAGATGTCTATGGTTTTTAAAAGAACAACACAAATCATTTTCTTAAGAACTGTGTTTGATCTGCTGCTGTTCCAGGATTTTTTTTACCCACATTCAATTAAGATTTCACTTCATTTCTTTTTTCAAGGTAAAGAAAGTTAATTATCCAAGAAACAGTTCTTTGAAGGCTACTCCAGTATGTTCCATAAAGATTTCCCATATACAATAAAAGCCCACATATTTTAAGATAAGATAAAAATCAATGAAAAAATGAAGACATTGTGTTAGTTCAGAAAACAATTATACTAATCAAATGAATTTATTTCACTTCTTTAGACAATTCTTAATTATGTGGCTCAAAATTAGGCCCATAGCAAGAGATGTTAGCCTCCATGTTAGACCTGGGGATTCCCCAGAATTATAGCTCATCTCAAGACTATAGAGATTGGTTCCCGTGGAGAAAATGGATGTTTTGGAGAGAGGATTCTATGGCAATATTTTCCACTGGGGTTCCAGTCCTCCTCAGGCTCCACCTCAAAATCTCCAAGAGTTGCCCAACCTGGAGCTGGCAAACTTACCCCCTTACTCACTGCCAGTGGCCAGGGTGGATCTGGCAACCCTACCCATAATTAGTGTTTGCTTGGGAATTATTTTCAAGGACTAAAATATAAACTCATTTTTCCATGTCTTACCTTCTTTCAAATCACACACTTGTGAACCATGGAAACATTCTGGCATGACATCAAAAACTGAATTAGCCTTCTTTATGAGGTCATAGAAACTAAAGATTCTAATAGCCTTCTAATATGGCAAGCCGCAGTTAGCATCACATAGAATTGCCTAGAAATTTCCCAGAATTACAACTGATCTCCAGACAACAAAAATAAATTCCCCCAGAGACAAACAGTCTACTTCGGAGGGTATGTTCTCCAAATGGCATTATACTCCTGCTGAGGTTTCTCATTTCCCAAATCCCACCCTCCCCAGGCTCCACCCCTAAATCTCCTGGAATTTTTGACCCACAGCTGGCAATCAGAGGCAGAGCGAGGGGAAACCACGTCCAGGGCGTCCAGGGCATGTGCGCACCCTGCACCCCTGCTGCGGCATCTCCCGCCCTGGAACGCCCCCAGAATGCTATGCCCCTGCCACACCCCCTCAATGGCCTGGCCACAACTCCGCTGCTGCTTCACCCAGGGCATCACCTCCCACCTCGTGGGCATGACACCACTGTTGGCAATGCTAGCATCATGTGAAGATCAGACAATAAGTATTCTTTTTATCTCACTTGAATGACCCATCAATGAACTTCAAACCCTTAATTAAGCCTTAAACATTACTATTTTTTCTGGAATTAGTACTTATAAAGATTGTACAACATTTATTTGAACATTTATCAGAACATTTATTTAGAGTTCAGAAACTATTTATTGTAACATGATAAAAAGTGATTCTGATGTTCACATAGAGGAACTCATTATCCAACACATTTGGCTAATATAAGAAACAGTTATGAGTTATAAGAAACAGTTTACTGTAGAGTTATGAGATAGAGATCTCATGTGGGCTTGAGTCTGTAGGACAGCAAGAGAGATCCAGGGCTGCAGCATGGAGGTGATATGAGATACCAGGCACAGTGGGTATCCAAAGAAACAGTTATGCATATCTGCCCTGGTCCTTCATGAGAGCAGTGTATGTTTACAGACTCTCCCAGCCATTATGAAAAAGTGATGACAAGCTATGTCTACAGAGATAGCAACCCCATAGCAACAGATTAGTGTTTTACATACATATAATTGCTACTCACCTTCATACAAGGTCCGGCCTGAACCAAGATGCTACTAGATAAAGTCTTGTAGGAGGAAGCAAAAATATGGTGTAGTGATCATAAGATGGAATTCAGATTGGGAAAATCTGATTCAGCCCTCATTTAGTCATAAGGTTTTTGGGATTACTTTAATCCAGCCAGTATCTCCTAATCTCCCTTATAGGTTGCTGTGAGGATCAAATAGGATATTGCTTGCTCTTTTTGGAGTAAGGACAGGATACAAACAGGATACAAACCTAGTTTTTTTATTGTGAACATATAAGCAGAAGGAACAAATGTGTAACGGATCCCTTCATAAATTCAAGTTTCATGTGTGACTGAAAAGTTTAGTGCACAGTGGGAAAAAATTTTCATGTGAATCAGCTCAGAGCAAAAACACTATAATATCCCGTCTCCTTTTTCTCAGTATAATTGCCAGATTTATGTTTCAAAATAAATCCAAACTATTCCATCTGTGTTCACAGCTGGCTAAATAATTCACTCTAATTTCAACTCCCCATTGAATGGAGCCGGGTGTGGGGTAAGACTGAAACAAAGTGGCCGCTTAAAATGCATAATAAATATATGCAAAACTTCAAAAGAAACACCAGGTAGCGAACAAATAAACTTTGGAACTTCAAACTATGGAACTGTTTATTTCAGAAGATAAAATGCTTGAGAGGAGGGTAGAAACTGAATTAATTATGTCAAAACTATGGCACTGATCCAACTGTGAAAAATGTATGCACCCCATTACTCTCTTTGCTGTATCTACTAACCCCTTTGCTGCAGCAATGAGGACCAACCCACTCAAAACTGGGACAACAGCAATGTGGGTGAAAATACAATGGCAAGCCTGTTTTAAGGACAACACTATGCTCTTTATTACAAGTCTCAAAACAGTGCCATCCCAGATCAAATAAAGCTACATCAGTTGTAGCAAGATGTCATGTTAAATGATGATGTTTGGAACAAGTCTGAACTGCTACAGGTAAATATACCTTACAACATTCATACAGAGTTGCAAAGAAGGGTTCGGGGCTTAATTAAGTAATAGTGGTGATTGTGGTGGTAATGTTGGGGAAACCCACTTGAAACACATGGAGGTATTCCCCGCCCCCCGAATTTGAGCCTGTTGTGCTAATCTATTGATGAAGTTGCATTGTTTGAAATCTCTGACCTCTCAAGACATGGAACACACACCACCTATACTTGAAAGGAAGAATTAACAGCAGTTAAAGTGGTGATCTCTTAAATATGACAGACATCAGTAGGGAGACCTCAAGACTCATGATTCTCCATTCCCACCAAATTAGCTCTGCCCTTTCTCATAGAACTGTTCACCAGTCATAAAAGGACTGAATGATCACTGAACTATTCTGTCCAAATACAGATGAACAGTTCTGTTCGCAAAGTACAGTGAGCACATATACAACCATGAACTGTGCAGATTTGATTTTTCTTTGCATGCAGATGTGCGGATTTTTGCTTGCCAATGGCCACAGACATATTCTAAGTTTCTCGGTGCCACTTGGGCACATACCCATTTTTTGCCACCCCTTCCTGCCGAGGGTAGTGAGCTTGAAACTAGGGTTGGAGATTCAGACGGTCCAAATCTGAGTTTGGACCGAATCTGCACTGATTCGGATGGATTCGGACGAGCTGGGTTCGAATCCAAGCTGTCTGAATCACATCTGATCAGCCAAATCGTGTTTTTATTTTTTTGTGTTTTTTCATTTTTTGGCCTGCAGGGGGCACATTTTTAGACATATTGGCACCGACATTTCAGGGTATCATCAGGTGACTGTTCTGATGATACTCCCAAAGTTGGGTGCAATTTGGTTCAGGGGGCCCAAAGTTATGGACCCCCAAAAGGGGTGCCCCTATTCCTCATTCTTTCCAATGGGAGCTAAGGAGATTGGGGCTACCCTTTTGAGGGTCCATAACTTTGCCCCCCCTGAACCCAACTGCAGCAAACTTGGGAGGTATCATCATGACAGTCTCCTGAAGGTACAGTCACAAAACTTTCCAGGTATCTTCAGGAGAGTCTCTGGATGACACCATCCAGGTTTGGGGAACTGTGCTTCAGGGGGTAGTGGGAGATGGACTCCACCCTTCTGGGGGCCCATAACATTGAACCCCCTGAAGCAATGGTCACCAAACCTGGATGGTGTCATGAAGAGACCCTCCTGAAGACATCCAGAATGTTTTGTGGGTTTACCATGAGAAATGTGCACTCCACAACCCTCCCACAGAAATTTCCCATTGGCTGCAATGGAGCCAGCCAGCCAGCCACTGCAGAGCACAGAATCTGGGGGAAATTCTTTGGGTGACTGTGAGGGGCTCAGTTTTAGAGCTACTGTCATCAAAATTTCAGGGTATCATACAAGGGCTGTCCTTATGATACTCCCCAAGTTTGGTGCAGTTTGGTTCGGGGGGGGCAAAGTTATAGACCCTCAAATGTGAAGCTCCCATCTCCTGTTAGCCCCCCCTGAACCAAACTTCATCAAACTTGGGAATAATCATCAGGACAGTCTCCGGATGATACCCTGAAAGTTTGGTGCCACTAGCTTTAAACTTGCGCCCCTGAAGGACAAAACATGTAAAAACACCAAAAAATTCAAAAAAATTAAAACGGCCCCAATTTTTCAGATTTACCTGAATTTTTGGGCATATCCGAATTGGCTATGATTTGAATTCAGGCATACAAATCATTTCATGCCCCCAAAACACCCGAATCCGAATTCTACTGTATTTTTTGAGTATCGACCAACCCTACTCGAAACAGAGCCTCTGCGGTCTGCACCATCAAGCCCTCCACTACCCCCAGATCTCTTATTGAGGCCCCCAACAGCGGGAAGGTCCAGCATGAAAGCCTGCCTTCCTGATACAGATGTGCTCATATGCCCCAAAACTGCCACTGAGCTGATATGAACAGCTCCTGCCCCAGGTTCCAGAGACTGGAGTCACCAGCCTATTGCATGCCACTTAGCCATTGCAATAGCGCATGCCTATGGTGTGTAGCCCAGTGTCCATTCCCCATTCAAATAGGTGGACTCCGTCAGGGTGAAAATGTGCCTCTTGCACTTGGGATATTTCCGTCTGCGGGATAACCTCACCGCCCATATCCCATACCACCTTCCGCCTAGACCTGTCAACCTTCCCAGGGTCCATAGCATTCTGCCATGCCCTCCTTTCCAGTAAACAGGACCCAGAACCATCTGGCCCTCGGCAGCCACCAATGCAGCACCTGCAGGTCCTCAACCATCCGATGTGCCAGGACCACACACTTCAAGGCTGGAATGTCATTTCCCCCCAGCTGGAGCACCACACTATGAAGAGGGCCAAAGCGAAGTACCAACTTGCGAACTGTAGGCAGCCGGGCATCCTGGACCATGCCCCGATGTCCCAACCAACGAATAGCTATGATATTGTCCAAGCCAAGGTTCACGCCACATCCGGAACTTGCAGCATACCGACCAGCCCAGAGCATGATGCTGTGTCCAACCAGCCATACACAGGTTCGCTGACCCGACGTAACTGGAAAACAAATCATGATGTAAGATGAGGTCACTCATACGCCCTATAGGCAAGAGATCTCCACCAGCCAATAGCCTGAATTTGGTTCAGATAATTGTGCTGCTGATGTGGCTACTTCTATCCGGAATGAGTGCAGGCCATACTCCTTGGCAGGCAGACCTAAAGCCTCCATGCACTGCTGCAGCATTGCCGCAAACTGGAACCTTAATAACACCGACCCATCCCTGTGCATAAGGAGAGGGCCTGGGATGGCTGGCCGGAGTGCCAAGTATGCCACAGTTGTAACCACTGGGCAAGGGGACCCTATAGGGGCAGATGCTAAATAAATCTGGGTGCCCCTTCGAAGTTGATCCATCTTTGAAGTGGCCAACCAAAAGCGTAAGCCATTTTCCACAGTTGTATGACTCGAGACCCTAAAGAGGTCGAAGGTGCCACCAATTCGCTGCAGCAAAAGCCGTCAAAAAAGGACAAGGTGAAGGCTCCCCGAAACAACGCTTCTTCATATTGAAATGAGCAGACAGAGACAGTGACTGTGAGTAATGCCTGTAGCAGGTCTTTTGTGATGGGCTGACAGCTATCAGAAGGCCGAAGGGAAGCCCATTGCCAGCCTGCCACTGCTCTGTGGACTAGGAAGGATGTGGCTGGATCAGGGATTCATAAAGATTTACTAAAAAATGAGATGGCTGCTAAGTGGATTCTCATTGTCTGTGGAGCCAACCCCCAGGCCTTCTGGTTGCCCAAATACTAAAGGAGGAGACCTTCAGGGATCCCTTGTTGCATTGTCTGGCCCAAAGGTGCTGCAAAGTCCAAGAAGGAGCCAACCGCCCACTCGCAGGAATGTCGAGAGGCAGGAGCCAAGGATTGGAGGATGCCGTCCGCAATCATATGCTGCCAAGGTGCCTCAGCTGCTCCGGGAATGGATCTGGCTGCTAGTTGACCTCAGGTGCAAGGGAGCGGAAATGGTCAACCTGGCGACGAGATAAAACATCAGCAATGCTGTTGGTGACCCCTGGGAGGAAAACAGCCTTAAAAGAGATGTTATTGACAAGGCATAGTTACACCAACTCTCGAACCAAACGCATGACCCTTTCTGAATGGCTGGACTTCCTGTTCACTATCTTTACCACCACTTGACTGTCACACCAGAAGCGGACTGACTGATTGCAAAAAGTCCCTTCCAAATGTGTACTGCCATCAACGGGAACAATTCCAAAAATGTCATATCTCGAAGGATGCCTGAGGCCCCCCAGGCAGGAGGCCACTCTCCCCAGCACCACCGGCCCCTGAAATAAATCCCAAAACATATTCCCCCGGCTGCGTCGGTGTGCACCTGGATCTCTTCCCCAAGTTGAAGGGGGGCTTGCCAAAGTGACACACCATTATAATGCATTAGAAACAGCAGCCAAAACTCCAGGTCTTGCCTCAGACCTGTAGTGATCCATATGTGGTGATGGGGCACAAGGCAGCCTGCTGTGGATCTTGCCAGGCATGCACAGAAGGCTCATCCAGGGATGACCACCCGGCAAGTAAAGTTAAGGTGCCCTAAAAGTGACTGCACCTCCCGCAACTTGCATTTCCATTTCTGGATGGTGGCTTCCAGCAGAGTGCGGAGTGCTGACAATTTGTCCAGTGGAAGGGAGGAAGTCCCTGCCACCGTGTCCAGCTGAACCCCAAGGTAGGTCAGGCACACAGAGGGACCCTGTGGGGGAAACTAGCTCAGGATGTTTCAAGGAAAAACATCATGGTAAACATTTTTCAGAAACAACAAAGCTTGTTGGAAATGTTTCCACAACCAAACTGGGAAAACAACTTGTGGAACTCTGTAGAAAAAATAGAAGCATTAGTGGGCTGAAAACATTGTAAGCAATGTATGTGAAAAAAAGTTTCTGTTGGATCCAAGAAATGGCTTGAGAACAATTTGGGACAAAAAACGTTGTAAGAGTTAAGCATCCTTTCACTCATACCTTTTCTCTATACAAAATGTCCCCATTAAAAAGAAAGTTTTCCTGAAATGGGGGGAAGAGTGGCATGGGGGAGGGGGGTTGTTGCACTTATTTTTATGAAACAAACAATCAAATGAAGCAGCTAAAACGTAGGATGCACCTTCTCCCTACCTTCCATTAGAGAACTTTAATTAACCCTCAAGTCATAGGAATGAATGGCAGTTATCAGATTTTTCTTTAAGCTGGTTGCAACCATACTCTCAGTTGTAATGCCAAGCACAAAGGTGAACTACTCGGTAAAACCCCTGAGCATTTAGTTACAAACAGTTTTTTTTCTGAGAATGTGATGACATTCTTTATCTGTTAATTATAGGAGGCACTGTCTTGAAAAAGAATGTCTTTTATCATTATGCAATCAATACGTGCCTTATTATACTTAAACAGCTAATGAAGTGTTAATAGTGAGGGGAAAAAATTCTATTTACTTAATATTCTGGAAACCGGGTGATTAGATAATTGTCATTGCATATGCTTATGCATATGCCCTATCTAATTTTGGCAATGACAGAATTAATAGCAGTGGCAGAAAATTGAGAAAAGGAAAAAAAAGTATTTGCATTGCTTATTATTTTAATTCATTCCACATTTTCACCCAGCAAATGTGTTTTGAATTTTTTTTAAGATAAACTTATTTCTGTCTGTCAACTTATATGAACACTTTCAGTGCAGAAATAATTCCATTTAATTTCCTTGTTGAAGTTGTCTCCTATGCATTTGTAGCATAGAGGTCATGAAGGAAAAGAATAGGGGGGGTCACAAGGCAAAAGAATGCAGAATGCAAGTGCACTGAAAACTGTGGGAGGAATCGGCTTTGGAGCAAAAGCTATTGAAGTACCGTTGTTTTCAATGATATTCTGAAGTTTTATATTCAGAAGCTCTTCTCCCCTACACTTTTTTTTTCTGAAGAAAGGCAGTTAGTGGATAGGGATGGGGCCTTTCTGGGTGCTTCAATACTTTTCCTCATGAGGTTTACCCGATGTCTTCACTGCTGGCGTAGATATATTGGCCTATACTTCTTGTCTCCAGAAGAGAATGATGGGTGTAATCTCTGTCTCTAGCCAGCTGTGGGTAGTAGAATTTCTTTTATATAAACAAAGGTTCCATTTATTATCTTGGTTGAAAATAGATGGATGCGAGTCTTGTATTTGCAATAGTTAACCTAGGTCATGTCATAACATCTGCTTTTAATGGGTTTTATTTGACTGCCTTTGAAAAGAGATTTCAATTTTTTTCTAAAAGAAATTAAGGAGGGCGGCAGGGACTTACCGCGGCTGCCATTTGCTGCCAGGGAAAGGGTGGCGTGCTGCTCCTTCCCTTTCTGCTTGGCAAGGATCAGGCCCATCCCCGGGGAATCGAGTCAGCATGACCTGTGCTGCTGACTGGCTGGCGTCTGGCTTCAGGACACAGCGTCATGGCGCCAGCTGCCTGTGCCTCCCCCTCGCTATTTAAGGTAGGGCCAAGCGCATGCAGGCCCTCTTTTGCCCCGCAGCCAAGATCGTCCCACCCACCGCTCCCTTATTGCTCGTTGGGGTACAGGGGCTCAAAATTTTTGCTTTACTCTTGTCATAGCCATGCTGGCGATTTGTGCATGGGGGACTGATCTTGTCTGGGGTAAGCTGCTTGCTAACCCCCCTTTGGGAACCTCCTTATGAGGTAGGGGTGGAGCAAGCCTGGGGTCTGGCAGCCCAGGCTTGGGCTGAAACCGCTTGCGCCCCCCCGCAGCAAATGGGGGATTTGCGCCCGTCTGGAATTCCCCCTTTCATTGCTGCCCTTTAACTCAAGGGTGAGTTTATTTTCCTCAAACAGTGGGTTTGGGGAAAGTGGTTTTGGGACAGCCTGCTTGGCTGCCCAGCTCTTAGATCAGACCCCCATGCTGCGCCATATGCTCATCTGTTCTTTCTTGCCAATAAAATGCATATGGCTATGGTCAATTTTATTCCACAAAGAAAGTGTTTGCGTATTATTCTCACTCATTTGTATGTTTCTCACCATGTTAGCCAATCCCTCCCTCTGGTGGCAAAGCTTCTCACGTCATACGCAACTAATGAAAGAAAACTGTTCTTAAGAAACACATGCAACCATGGTGGATCAGATAGAACATTTGTCTCATCCAGCATGGCTGCATGTTCTTCAGAACATCTATTCAAGCATCCTATTTTACATAGTGGTCAACAGTTTGTGGAGTCTTAAAGGTCTACAAGTGAGAGATGGAGGCCAGTGCCCCTTTCTCTTGTTGCCCTTAGTTAGTGTTGCCCTTAGTTAGGGTTGTTGGGTCCCCCATGGCCATTGGTGGCAGATGGGGTAGAGTTGTCAGCTCCAGATTGGGAAAGTCCTGGAGATTTGGGGGGTGGAGGTGGTGGAGGACCAGGATCTCAGTGGGATGCCATAGAGTCCACCCTCCAAAGCATCCATTTTCTTTAGGGGAACTGATCTCCATAATCTGGAGATGAGCTATAATCCTAGGGGATACCCAGACCCCACCTGGAGAGTAATATCCTTACCTCATCCCAGCACTGATATCCAGATGATTACAGATTCTGAACATAGAGGTTGCATTTAATTCTTATGGCTAATAGCCATGGATGGGTCTATCCTTAAGGAATTACCTAATATTTTTGTAAAGGCTTGTAGCCAGTTTGGTAAGATGAGAGAAAGTTAATGCAAAATATAATTTGGAGGTGGGGGTGGGCCGGAATTTCTATCGACCTGTCCCATGTTTCAAGAAAATGAGTAAGGCCCATGCCCAGTGGAGCTTGTGGTTAGCAGATGTTTTCTACCTTTAAACAACTGTCACCAAAGGAACAGGTAACCTACAAGACTCCCTGAGGTACAGGCCTCATTCCAAGGACATAAGTGTAGTTATTTTGATAGATGGCAATGGTGAATACAGGACTGCCAACTCTAGGTTGGGAAATTCCTGAAAATTTTGGGGTGGATTCTGTGGAGCGTAGGATTTAAGGAAGAAAGTGACCTCAGTGAGGCATGATGCCATAGAAGCCACTCTTCAAAGCAGCCGTTTTCTCTAGGGAAACTGTTCTCTCTGGGAGATATCCAGGCCTCACCTGGAGGTTGGAAACCCTATGTGAGAGTGACTCTGCATGACCTACACAGTGAGTATCACTGGAGTAAGTCACTGCGATCAGCAGAATAAGACATCTAATAGGCAATGAAATAGGACTTTTGGCCCAGCTGTTCCTAAGTGATTAAAAATGCCATCCTCCTATATAGTGGATAATATAATTGAGTGCAGATGTTGCTAACAAAGAGTTGCTGGTTTCAGGAACTATCAATCCTGAGAAAGAGGACATGGGGAGACATTAGTCTTCAAGGATGTATTTGTAGAAAAGAGCTAAGGAATGGGTCAGCTGAAAGAATGCTGAAAGTGCTCTCAGCAGGGAAGCTTTAGTCAAGCCTGCCATTAAAGGTTTTACTGTAGTACACAATGATTCAATTCCTCTTCAAAAGAAGTTTGTAAGGCACTGTCATGGTTAATGAAAGACAACGGCAAAATGTCAAGACTCTTGCAGAGCTCTTCTTCCAGTAGAAATGGAAACCAGAAGGTGCAATGAATGGAAGTAGCAAAACTTTCAGTTTGTATATGGAAAAAACTCCTTCATTACCAATGCAAATATTTCCTTATTCTCAGCAGATACTGTCTGAGCAGTAAGCTTTTAGCACATCAAAGAGGTGCTGAGTCAATGGCTTATTCCAGTGGGATTTTATGTACACCAGCAGAAACTCGGGGAGCTTTACTCTTGCTGTTCAGCCCACAACTTTTCTAATCCAGTACAGCATATGTTGTTGCTAAAGCTGTATACCAAACAAAAGGGTATAACACTTAGCACAAGTAGAAAACCTCCACTCCATTTGCTCTATCAACTGCTTCATTATGAACCAGCTGGAACCCTCACCTCACTGTGGTAAAATTACCATGTGCAGTTTTTTTTTGCCATCTAGCCACGTAGAATCATAAGAGCTGGAAGAGACCACGAGGGACATCTGAATTATGATGACTCCTGGTGAAGTTTTCAAGGTAAGAGACATTCAGATTTGCCATTGACTGCCTCCTTGGAGGTCCATCCAAATATTTACAGGGTTGAGCTTGCTTAGCTTCTGAGATCTGACACAATCAGGCTAGCCTAGGATATGCAAGTCAGGGCACCATATGTAATACAGGGGTTCCAAAAATGGATGAGCTACTTCCATTTCAACAGAAATCTTCTGTAATTCTGTTTGGCACTTTTGCCAATGGGTTATTCTCCTACTCATGTGCACTGCACTCTAAAATAGAAAAGAACCATGAGTTATCAAGTAAAAAACTGTCTATCACTCAAGTATTCTGGCCTGACTGATACTTGGCAACCCCTCCCTCAAAAACAGGTACAGTTGTCCCTTCCATATCATGACTTTCCACCTTGCAGTTTTGGATGATTGGGGGTTGGTGGCAGCCCCCCCCCCCACATGAGCACAGTGGAAAAAGGAAACAAAAACTGCCTTGCCAACCCTACACTCTGATCCACGCTGTCCCACCACACAAAGGAATGCTGCTGCACAAAGGAATGGCATAACAAATGTATGTGGCTTTCCAGATCATGGGCAGTGTTGCAACTCTAACAACCACAATGTGGCACGGACAATTGTAATCATTTCCCTTGCTACACACTTATGGTTGCCAAGCCATAGATGGGAAAGCCCTGGGAGGAATTGGGGTGGGAGTGGGAGATTGGTAAAACCATAGAGTTTCGGCAAATCCTAGAGTGTCCATAAAGTTACTTGTGTTTTTTGTTATGTCAGTGCACTGGTGCCCCCCTAATTCCCCCCTTCTTTTCTCTTGCTGGGACTTCAGGCACCAGCAGTTCAAACAATGGGATGCTGAGAGGTCTTCTACTATAGCAGGAGAAATTACAACACTACAGCACTACAATGTAAGCCACTCTGGGACTTCAGTGTAGGGCAGGGTATAAATGGAATGAATAAATAACATGAGCAAAGCCTTGTGATGGTGCAACTCTGTAAATGAGTAAGATATCTACCTGTACATGTGCATTCCCACCTTATGACTCCCACCTTGTGGAACATCATACCAGGAAACTCCCTACACATCTCTTATTATGAAAATTATGTAAAACAGAATTATTCAGGAGGGCATTTTTACAAAGGAAATAGGACTGTGTATGTATGTATAAAATGTCATCAAATTGCAGCTGGCCTGTCGTGATGACATAGGGCAGGGGTAGGGTACCTGCGGCTCTCCAGATGTTCAGGAACTACAATTCCCATCAGCCTCTGTCAGCATGGCCAATTGGCCATGCTGGTAGGGGCTGATGGGAATTGTAGTTCCTGAGCATCTGGAGAGCCGCAGGTTCCCTACCCCTGACATAGGGTTTTCAAAGCAAGAGACACTCAGGCCCCTTCCGCACATGCAGAATAATGGACTTTCAATCTGCTTTCAATGCACTTTGCAGCTGGTTTTTACTGTGTAAAATAGCAAAATCCACTTGCAAACAATTGTGAAAGTGGATTGAAAGTGCATTATTCCTCATGTGCAGAAGGGGCCTCAGTGGTGGTTTACACATGTGAAATATTTGTGATTGGACTCAAACCCTGCCTTGAACAGTGACTTTTTCTTTCTTTCTTTCTTTCTTTCTTTCTTTCTTTCTTTCTTTCTTTCTTTCTTTCTTTCTTTCTTTCTTTCTTTCTATCTATCTATCTATCTATCTATCTATCTATCTATTTATCTATCTATCTATCTATTGGCCCTTTCCACACATGTGCGGAAACGCACCACCACCGGCATGAAGTATGCCGGTGGAGGCTCAGGGAACTTTCGCATGTTAGCGTGCGTGTAGCCCTAACATCCCCTGCAGCTGGAGAGGCGGCTCTGCGCGGAGTCGCCTCTCGTGGTCCCCCTCCACTCACCTTCTTGTGCAGCGTCCCTCTGGAGGACAGCAGAGACCCGCCCACGCTGCCATGCGTGGGTGGGTCTCTGCAGCCCTCCAGAGGGATGCTGCACAAGAAGGTGAGTGGAGCCAACGGGGAAAGCAGCGGGTTCCCGGCAGTGTGGTTTGAACTGCGCCGCTGGGAAGACGCTGTTTATCAATAACCTCGCTCATTGAGCAAGGTTTTCAGGGGTGGCTTCAGGCCACCTGGGGAAAGCCAGGACTGCACTGCTGCACAGCAGCAATGCGTTTTGTGCAAAAGCTCTCCCAGGGATGCTGTATTTGGCCCGTGTGGAAAGGGCCTATCATCCATCCATCCATCCATCCATCCATCCATCCATCCATCCATCCATCCATCCATCCATCCATCCATCCATCCATCCATCCATCCATCCATCCATCCATCCATCCATCCATCCATCCATCCATCCATCTATCTATCTATCTATCTATCTATCTATCTATCTATCTATCTATCTATCTATCTATCTATCTATCTATCTATCTATCTATCTATCTATCTATCTATCTATCTATCTATCTATCTATCTATCTATCTATCTATCATTGTGTGTGTGTGTGTGTGTGTGTGTGTGTGTGTGTATAGTTCAAAAGGTGTCAGTTTGCAGAGGGGCAACAGAGCATCCTGAAAGATAAAGAGGACTGCAAATTGAAAGAAATAACCTGCTGTGAAAGATATATTATGGGCAAGAATGAAAACACACAGAAGTGCAGGTATCAGTATCACTCCGATCAAAGTTTACTGGTTGGACCCTGTCCAAGTACCTTTAATGGCTCTTTATAATTTCATCATTGTATGCATCTCCTCTTCACCACCAGCATTCCATTTCAGCTTTAAAAGAAGCTCAAGAAACAAGATTATGATAGCAGGATGCTTTACGCATCATATATCTTCTTGTGTCACCAGCATTAAAACCCAGCTTTATTTTCACCTGTTACAACATGATATGTTGTATCAAAACCAGAACAAAACCTAATGAAAAGGCAAGCATTCCAAGAAGGTTAGTAATATACAGAACATTGAAGCACAATGACAAGAGGAAGATATGTGAGCTGTTGCTGTCAAGAAGTGTCATCTGCAAGCTTTCTCAAATATATCTTTCTGACTTCATCTAGCCAGAGGTAGAGGTAAGGAGACTATGACTGTGTAAAAAAATGTGTTCATAAATGACACACAAAGTTAGAGAGATTTATACACTCCATGCAGGATTCAGGTTCACAAGGCAAATCCTTCTTGCTGTCAGCTTTTAATATATTACAGGTTTCCAAACTGTGTGAAGCTGGAGGTTTGTGGCATGGTTCCCACAGGGGTGTGAACAGGGGGTGGCACTGGAGTTCTCATCAAATCATGGTTGTTCTACAATACACCCTTCTTGTGATCCATTTGTTCTTACATGCTACATTATTAAAGCCAGCAGGTCATCTGGAAATGCATTAAGATGAGATGTTATAAGCTGGGCTCACTGGAAAAAAACTTTTTTTTCTTTCCATTCACAATATAGCACAAATGTATTTTTTAAATTAAAATTTTAAAAATTGGTTTATGATTGGTTTTAGAATGGATGCATATTAATGACCTTTATGGGTCAAGGAGGAAATGAACATGGTAAGCTAGAAACTTCCACGTCAGTTAGCAACAGAATGCTGAATTGAGTTCCTTTTGTGTTTGAAATATGAACCATTTTTGTGTGCCATGCTGTGAGCGACTTGATCTGCGCAGACATTAATAGTCATGTATACTGGATGTTCATGGAGTGGGGAAGGGTTGTATGCTTTGGCCCTTCCTTCACTTAGAATTCAACTGAGAATTTTATCATATACATATGAAGTGCTTATACTGACTCAGACCACTGGGCTATCAAGATCAGTATTGCCTACTTAGACTGGCAGCAGCTTTCAGGCAGTGGTCTTTCAAATCACCTGCCACCTGCTCCTTTTAACTGCAGATGCTGGGGATTGACCATGGAACCTTCTGCAGACCAAGCAGATGATCTGCCACTGAGCCATGGACCTTCCCCTCTTTTTAGCAGTTATGGCCTGCTTCTGGTTTGAGCATTAAAGGTACATTTTAGGATGTTCAATAGTTTTATGCTGTTTTTATGCCCTGATGGCATGTTTTGTGTTTTTATTGATAATATATTATTTTAAGTGATTTTGCAGTGTTGTTTTTACTTGTAAGCCTCCTGAAACAGCATTCTGAAGGGATTAACATTTATAATAACAGAAGAATTATTAGCCTGTCCATCCATATATGGCAGGAATAACTCTTTAGATTAAGGTAGCACTCTCAAATGGCCACTGTGAGACCCCTTCTGCCTTCTGCCATTCACCCCTGCAGGGCTGACC